>NW_026000037.1:35201012-35231794 GCF_001458135.2 Marmota marmota marmota
AGTGAGAGAGAGAGAGAGAGAGAGAGAGAGAGAGAGAGAGAGAGAGACAGTGTCCAAACACAAACTCCTAAGGAGGCTCATTCAATGTCCCATATGAAAGGTCAACTGGAGAAATGTCCATTTCTAGTGAAGATAGTACTTATTGTGGTTCTTATCATTTTTAATATATGCTAATTGGCATTCATTTAAGGTGTATGAGACACACCTAAAAAAAAAAAAACTCACCTCATTTTCAATAGATAAAACAACACATCATATGAAACATATTGCTGACATATGAATCTAAAAACACAAGTATTTCAAAAATAGTATAAGTAATATATTTTTTAAGTCTAGAGAAAAATAGAAGATGAGTGAAGAAAAGAATGTATTCTACATTCAACTATTAAAACACTAAATGACAAATGTAAAGATCACCATATTAGAGTAGATGAAATCCACCAAAGTGCTCATCTATTGTCAAGAGATGATCGATGATCGAACTGTGAGAGCAGTGAAACAACTTGAAGATAGTTCACAAAGTTATGTAAATGAAACATGAAGAGAATAGAGAATGTTAGATGTACATTCCATGTGTATAAAAATGTATGTAAAGGTATTTAGTGTGTTCAAAACTGTTAGACATCATAAAGCAGTCTAATGAACATATAATTGAGGTTACAGATGGAGGAAGGTCATAGAAAAATTAATATTTGACAAAGTCATGGCTGAGAATTTAATACATTTAATGGAAGAAAATAAATCATGTATACAAGAACCTCAAAGAAAACTAAGAATGATTTAAAACATACAGAGAGAGAGAGAGAGAGAGAGAGAGAGAGAGAGAAGAGATGGGGAGATGGGGCATGGAAAATATTTCACTTATAGAAGGAGTATGAGAAAACTTAGGAAAATGGAGCAAGCTATAAATTTATGAAATGACATCTTTTTTATTTGTTCTTTTCAGATATAAATGAAAGTAGGGATATTTTGGTATATTATACATATGTGGGGTATAAATTATTCTAATTAGAATCCCATTCTTGTGGTTGAACATGATGTGGAGTTACAATGGTGGTATATTCATATACGAACATAGAAAATTATGTCTGATTCAATGAAATTACATCTTAAAAGTGCAGAATGAAGACAACTGTCAACCCAGGTTTCTATTCCTAGTAAACAGATCACTCTAAAATAAAGTCACATTCAAGACTGCTGGAACCCAAAAACTTAGAACACAAGAATGCTCCCAAAATACCTGAATTATGAAGGTATACCAAAGGACATTATGATTTTCAATTAAAGTGATGTCTTATACAAAGAAAGAAAAAATGGCAGAAATTTGGAAAAGGAAAATGAATATATAAAGAATTTGATTTTCTTAATTTTAATTTCTTTTAAAGATGTTACTTTCTAAAATAGTTATGATGTACTATGAAAATTATATAATATTTAGAATTAAAATGCATCATAAATAAAGGTAATAATGGAAGAGTCAAAAAGAATAAATTTTGACAGTTACTATACATGAAGTGACATAACATGTATGTATTTATGTATACTTCTATAAATTTGTATATATTCAGCAATACAACATATATATCACTCACATATCAATTAATTCTTTTGATATATGCTAGATATTGACTTTTTCAGTTTTCTAATTTATTTCCTGAAAAGTTCAAATTAAAGTCTTCATCTATATGAAATACTGCTTTTATTCATTGTGCCGTATTTTCTTATCACTTTTGCCACTTCATTTGGATGGATAGAATTTCTGTTTGAATGTTAAATGTGCTATTTAATTCTTCAGCTACTTATGGATCACATTTAAATAGTTCTGCTTATTTTTATTCCCATATCACTTTTGAAGCATATTGATATTTGTGTTCCCTGAAATAAAGGAGAATTTCCACTGGCAATGACCCTCTTTGTCTCCCTTTTTACTGTCCATAAACCTTCCATTTTAAAGTTGACATTGTGTATCATTACATCCTCCTGATGTATCTGAAATAAGTGCTTACCTCCACAAGGATAAACTCCCCTACATTAGTTACACAACATTCTCCACTGTGTCTAGAGCTTCTTTATAGCACCTGTTAAAAATGGTTTAAAACAGGAAGTTGTGCAGAAGCTTTGTATAACTTTACGCCTCCCAGAATGAATTGAACTTTTCTCTTTCTGTGGTCCCTTCTTGGTTTATAAAATTCTGTGTTCCCTGTGATTTTGCTTACATATATATAAGCAAAAAAAAAAAAAATATATATATATATATATATATACATGCACACACACACACACTTTAAATTTTGCAATGTCTTCTTGCTTTTAGTACTGCCATTAAGAATATGATTTCAGTAAGGATGTTTATTTCTGGGAATTTTTTTTTTCTCAGAAAATGCTAGAATTTTCTTCCTTGGAAATCATTTGCAAATTTTAACATAGAAGGCCTGGTTTTGTTTTTATTTTTTCTTACAAATCTTGTTTTGTAACCTATGAACACTCCTTATCTGATCTTATTTTTTGTTTCATTTTTTAATATGACTGATATTTCTAGTCATAATTTCAATTATTCCCTTGATATTTTTTCCTTTCATTTTGGAGCTCTAGGTATATATATCAGCACTTCTATTTCTAGATTGTCTTTTGATATATTCTTCTTCATACAACTTATTTTTTTTCCAAATCCTTTATGGGTGAATTTCTTGACTTGATTTTTCAGCTCACATGTTTTTTCCATATAGCTGAATCAAATTGATTATTTAAACTATTGAGTTCCTTATTTCAATAATTATTTCTTTTCACACCCAGATCTCTGCTTGTATCCTCTTTAAAGCTACCTAATGCTGTTTTGTGTTTTTCTTTAAGGATACACTTGGTTTTAAATTTTGTCTTCCTGCACCATTAACTTTCTCTTCTCTGTGGTTGGTTATTCAGTGTGTTGCATTATTTCTATAACCTCTGTGACTAGAGATGTCTTATTAGTGCATTTTATGACTTTGTACTACCCTGGAAGTCTCAGCTGTAGACTTTCCAATAGCAAACATTATATGGGTAAGAGGGTTAGAACTTTAGCCCTGTGATGTCTTCATCTTTGCTTTGCCTCTCTTTAGGTATCCTGCTAGGAGATAGGTGCCTTGGAGAACTTCTCAGTGGCTTTGTTCTGAGTGCAAGTCTTCTGTAGATAATTTTCTAGCACATGGTGTGGGATAAGTGTTTAGAAAAGGAGGCCCTCAGAAACTACCCTTTATACATTTTGATACCATTCTTCTGTTTGGCTTTCGGGAAGAAGACAGTGTTATGATGCATCTTCATAATTCTTCCCTAAGAATTCTGCTTGTTTGCTGTTATGTGAAAATAGCAGTGCCCAGACACTAAGAGTTAGGAAAGATGGATCATAAACAGGGATCTGTGTCAAAGTTTCTCATGTGTTCTTGACATATAGCTGTTTTCCATGTGATGGCTTCATTGTCACAGTTAACCTTAGCCTACTTCTGTCTTCCTCTAGGATTCTTATGCCAACACTGTGATTTGAACATTGATAACTGTTTGTTTCATTGTAGATAGTTTTGAAAAGTCAGGTTTTCTTAGTGCTTAATATATTTGTGTGTTCTCTCAATTGTACAGTCTTTGAAGAAAAACTTTCTTAATTTTTCAAGAGAGGATGACAAAAAGATAAGTATAAACATCATTTGTGGGACTTTTCACATGTACCCACAAAAAGTGCTATGAATTTCACTATTATGATAGGCATTTGTATTCAAGCCAAAATTGTAAACCACTCACTTTTACATAACAGAACCATTAATAATGTCTACCTAGAACAATGGAATATCTAGATAATTTCCTTTTAAAATATTATAAATACTAGCTGGGGCTGGCATGTGTGAGGCATTGGGTCTGATTCTCAGCACCACATACAAATAAATAAAATAAAGGTCTATCACCAACTAAAAAAGTATTTTAAAAATATTATAAATATGTCAACCTGAAATTAAAAGGGAATCCCATGCCTTTCCCAAATCCCAAGACAAAGCAATAGATTTGAAGGCCAAGAGGCAGTTCTGAGAGGCATCCACAGGTATTGAAGGAAGGAAAAGAAGGAAAGAAGGAGGGGGGGAAGATGGGAAAGAAGGAAGGAAATCTGCACATCACCTCCTTCAAGTGGCCCAACACACCCTGGAGATAGCCCAATATTTGCAGAAGAGTGTGCCCAGCAGAATTGGGGCTGACCACTATGCCACCATCAGGTTGACAGGACCCCTGCGCCTGCCTTAGAGAGGGCAGGAAACAGCACATATGAGCTCATGGTCCACAGGAAGGCCAACAAGCACCAGATCAACAGGCTGTGAAAAAGCTCTGTGACATGGAAGTGGCCACAATCAATACTAGATCAAGCTGGATGCAAAGAAGGCACTGGCCCCTGACTGATCCTTTGGATATTGCTGACATCATCTAAACTGGGTCCAGCTGACTAAATCTAAATAGATTGTTTTCTTAATGTTAAAAAATTTAAAAGCTATGCATTTTATATCTTTATTTTTAATTATGTACATGTCAATTTAATTTTTAATGGTCATCTCAGGTTTTCAATCACATTTTCCACTACTTTTATTATACACTCTTAGTCTTCATTCTATATTCTTTTCTTGACGAGAGAGAGAGAGAGAGAGAGAGAATTTTTTTAATATTTATTTTTTTAGTTTTCAATGGACACAACATCTTTATTTTTTATTTTTATGTGGTATTGAGGATCGAACCCAGTGTCCTGCACATGGCAGGCGAGCGGGCTACCGCTTGAGCCACATCCCCAGCCCCTCTATATTCTTACTAACAATTTGAAAGTGGCTATCTCTAAATAAAGTTTTGCTACCAAAGTGAAATAGTTCTGATTTAATATAAAAAAACATATTTATTAGAGGACAAGAGACCCTAAGGTAGCCCTTAACTGGAATACTACTGTTCTTTTAAACCCAGTGAAGTTGAGGTTTTAAAACATCTTACGTGTGTATATATTAAATTTTACATTATCACCCTGCATGTGTTTAAAGGCTCTTCTACTTTAATATAAAAATATGTTTCCTACATTATGAAAATATGTATCGGTTCATGAAAATTATATCACCATACTTTAAAAAAAAGATATTTCTTAGACTTACAGATAATAATTGTCTCTGACTTTATAATTTTTCCCCAATCATCTGAAATCATAATAAACAGATGGAGTTGAGAAGAGAATTGACCCCTATGATATCTACAAAGAGATTTATTATGTGTTGTAGATGTAACTTATTTCTGACTATTCTCTCAATGGGAGGGAAAATGAAAGACGAGAATTATCTTCTCTCACAGAGATGTGCTAAGTGGAAACGTGCTAAGAGATGTGGTAAAGAATGTGAAGGATTAAAAATAGTAATGTGTTGTGAGTGTTTTGTTTTACCATGTTTGTTTGCTCCTCTTGAGTTATGCTTGATATTATTTATATATCAAGTTTTCTTATGGGTTGTACTGAAGTCAAAAATACATTTTACACAAATAATAGAAAATGAGGGGGAAGGCAGTGAAAACATAGCTCAGAGATAATATCCTACCTAAGCTTGTTTGTGAGATTATTAATTAACTGAAAGCAGGAACTCACTGTGTCCAAACCCTGTGTGTATTGCAAAGGGGCAATTTGCTGGGAGGAACTAAATGGGCAATTGTGCTGTGAAACCACAATGAAAAGACTTAGGCAGAAAACAGCTTTCTGAAAATTGCAACTTTTGATGTGTTGGTGACATGAAATTGATAGAGTTAGGTAGAATAATGATTAATCTTGCTCCTCCTCAGACAGGCACCTCCTTGAGGTACACATTAGGTATCACATCGAAAGAGGATTTAGTAAATTCCATTTTTTACCTTTTGCAAAACTACTAAATATTTATACATCTATGATTAATCTTCTTGGGTCTTATCCAAGGCTGGAAAATCTGAGAAGAAGTTCATCAGAATCATACTGTTTGCACTCAATAGTATCTATACTATAAGGTGCTGCATGATGCATAATACACATTAACTCAGCTCTGAAGGAGCCCACTGCATTAGTGTAATTTCAAAAGCAGGGCTCTAAGTTTTGATTCACCAGCTTTCTTTTCATTGTTTTGCAGCCAAAAGCTTTATTTTACAATGGCTATGATTCTAGACTCCTGTAGTTCTTCGAACATCAGGACACTTAGAGGAGCACCACCATAAATGCTGAAATACAGAGGTATACAGAGACAATGTTTCCCACTTGTGTGAATGTATTACTAGATGCTGAGATTCTTCAAACCAGGCTTAAGGAAAACTGATCTTTATTTTTAATGTGTTCTAGGAAATTTTATTTTTCTTCATCCTTTTTGCATCATTTGTGAGAAATTTGTACATACTTGTATGTATATATATATTTATATGTATTATAAAATATAATGTGTAATATGCTTAGTAATAATAATATATAATAAATGTATGCATTAGTCTGTGTATATATACACACACATATATGTATACATTACTCTGTTTGTATGTGTATGTGTGTGTGTGTGTGTGTGTGTATGAATGACCTTTCCTGATGTAAAAGATTATAGACCTATTAAGTAAACCAACATGCTGTCAAGCTTCCATAATGAGCATGTTTATGGTAGATTCTCTTGATTTCCCATATAATTCTGTTTTAACTAAATGATGTTTGAGTACAAAATCCACTTGTGTGTGTGTGCATGCGTGTATGATTCACTTTTCAATTATGCACAATCCTCTGATAAAAGGGGTCAACAAGCTTCACCATATGACATATTAAGATGAAAAACAGCATAAAAGAAAAGAGACTGATTTACTGTTAATAATGTATGAAAGTAAGTGGAAATAAGTCAATGGAAAGAATTGAAAATTTAGCTATTAGACACTTAAAAGTATAAAGATTTTATTGTGGAATTTTTTTAGATTGTTGTCTATGCTTCCAAAATGGAAATGCCAGTTTCATTGCCTGAGACCTTTAGAGAAAATCTCCCCAGAAACAATTTGGGAATGGAAGGCTTAGGAATAATCTTTCTTTAAAGAAATGGCCTATCTGACCTAATTCTGGGGGTCTTTCCTTTTCGTTTTCTCTCTCTTTTACCACTTGGAGAAAAACTGCGTGGGAAGCAAAATTTTTCTTCTCACTACGTTTTGCACATTGTCAGAATTTATTAACACAGTATTTTCAGAAGAATGACAGGGTTATTAGACATTTCATGGCAGAAACTCAAAAACAATCTGCATCCTGTTTGGTCAAAACTTGTAAAACTTTCAAGAATCACAGAAGCAACAGTGGTCTTTCAATGCATGTGCTAAATGCAGACATGCCAAGATGATAGAAATTAAGATTGGATAAAATTGAGAGTCATGTGTACAGTCATATTATACATTAGCATGTATGCAATAGAAACTATTATAGTTTTTGATAAACAAAGACTCACAAAAATATATCAATACCTTCACTTAGAAGGTCAAACTTATGGACTTCTCATTATGGAATATGATTAGTCAGTCCCATGCCAGAAAAATCAGTTAAATGTTTTTTTTTTGTTTGTTTTGTTTTTTTTAATAATACAAATGCCTACTTAAAATGCAGTCAGCAAATTGATAGATTTCTTTAGTATTCAAAGCACTGATCAGATCTCTTATTTCTTTTAGTATTTCATGGAATTGATTTGATTGATAAGTATATCATTATACAATATGGGTATACAGTAGAATCATTCATTGGCAAAATTGTATTAAATTTGAGTTCTGATAATCTAAACAATCTAAATGCTACTGTATTTTTCAACTGAAGAGACTATAGCTAATGTTTTTCAGTTCAGTTTTTGATTGGTTTCATTTTTTCTACTACATGGATATTTGCATTTGGTGAATCTTCTTTTCATCTTCTATTGTCTGGTTTGAAATATATGGCTTTTAAAAAAATCTGTAAAATATAAGGGCCAGGGAGGTAACTAATTACTTAAGTACTTACCAAGCATATTCATGTCTCTGGGATCAATACACAGTCATGCAAAAAAGAAAGAAAAAAAAAGAAGAAGAAGAAAACAAGTTGAATCTAGATAAAAACACAGATGACCATTTAGCTTGATTATGAAAGAAGAAAATTGTTATATAAATCTATATTTACATCCATGTTTGTAAATGTTTATATACTTGCCCAATTAGTTAAATTTCATTAAACATCTATTTGTCTTGACAACAAAATCTAGAAATTGTGACAGATGCTAGGAATCAAAGAATTAATATATATTAATCTCTTTCATTGCAGAGTATAGACAAACAGAAGGAGGGAGATGTAAAATAAAATATATTTGTGCAAAGGAGTCACAATTTTTTTTGTGTGTATGCCAAGGATTGAACTCAGGAGCATTCAACCATTAAGCCACATCCTCAGCTCTATTTTTTTGTATTTTATTTAGAGGCAGGGTCTCACTGAGTTGCTTAGTACCTCACTTTTGCTTAGACTGGCTTTGAACTTGCGATCCTCAAGTCTCTGCCTCCCAGGTGTGGGCCACCTTGCCAGACAGGAGTCATGATTTTATAACTAACCTGTGTACATCAAAATGGAGTATAAACAAAAGAACAGGAAATTCACAGTAATGGGGAGAAGAGAAATGTGTGAGGAAGCTGCAAAATTTGGCCTGTTATTTCTTTGTTTTTGTGTTCCAAATCCGCACAAGGGTTTGATGGGCCAAGCATTGGGCATTTCAGAGAAAGTTAAATTACTTTTACCATTATTGTTTATAGAATAAGGGCATTATTTCAACTGTAAATTGAGAGTGGAAGAGAAATCTAGTGGGAAATTTCCAAATAACAGGATGATTATTAGCTTCTGTCTATAGAAAGACCAATCATTTGCCAAAATTATGAAATAATTGATTTTCTCTTGGTTTCAAAATTACAGCTCTGTTATTTATACTTACAGTGTATACCAAGTCCCCAGATTTTCATGCTGTCAACAATGCTCTGCTTTTCCAGGCCCCTTCAGAATTGCTTGTGCTTTGCCTCTCTCTGCTCTCTCCCATCTCTTAGACTTTGTGCTCCATTGCTCCTCACTTAGTGGTTGATGAAAAGCAATCTGATAAGCTAATTCTTACTAAGGTTTAATTACTTAACAGCTTGATTATTAAATCTCCAAGGGTATTTGGATTTTGAATAGAAGACTCTTGGATGTTAAGTCTTAATTCAATAGAATTAATTAGTGAGTTTTTGGTAGGGGAAGATATTTTGTTGAGGCCCAAAAGGTGATTGGCAGTAAGGTTTCAGAAATACTCAAATCTCTTCACACATCTAGCATCACCTAAACGAGGAATTAATAATAGATGATATGTTTGTAGGGAATAGCAATCACCAGTGGGAAAAAAAAAGTACTGCATTTGGAATTAAATTCCCATACATGCCATCATCTAAATTGATACTTTGGATACTTTACATCTTGGGGTCTCTATTTTCTCTTCTTTGCAATAGAGATAGCAATTACACTTCCCATGGCTATTAGGACCAAATGAGAGATAGGAAAATGGCCCTTATAAAGTATAGGTGTGTGTTGTTATTATTCTCTCATTCGGAAATATTTAGGTTTGTGTGGTTAAAAACAACTTTTCCTAGTTTTTTTTTCTTAATTTGAAAAAAAAGTACCTTTAAGAATAAGCACTAGAGAGATGACTAAATTAGTGTACATTGAAGTGTGTATCAGTGCACACAAGAGTTTTGTGTTTTTAAAGAACATCAAGAAAACATGAAAAGAAGAACCATTGAACAAGGACAAATTAAGAAATGAAAGTATAATATGTCTCTATGAGTAGCTCTAGAAGGAATAAAGATAAAAATTAATTGAAGATTACAAGACCACCAAAGAAAACTGGGAACTTAATTTGTTTACAGGATCAAAAGATGGAGAGATGTAGATATGTTACTTAGCATCTGTAATATAATTATCATAAAACAGTAATAAAAGCAATGATTTAATCCATTTTAGAGGATGGAACATAGATAATAACAATGCACTATTTCAGATAGAATGTTAAAATCAGTTGAGCAATTTGGGAATACATATAAAAAATTGACATGTAAGACCTATCTTTAATCCAATAGTTATTTTTTACTTATGTAAACTTGCAGTTTTATTTTTAATAGTGATTAGAGACAAAGTGAAGATCCACCTGTGAAGGAATGCTTAAAACATTTTAAAATTGAAAAGAAAGGGACATGTCAGGTAGTGTGTTGAGGCCGAGACAGGAGAATCCCGGTTACACAGCAGCCTGTTCACAGAGGAACTCATCATTTCTTGGCAGAGGCACAGTGATTGTGAGAGCCTTGAATGTGTGTGTATCTCTATAAATGATATTTAGGAAATCAAAGGATATAAGAGGAAAAAGGCAAACATTTTTATTTATCAATAACAGGAATTGTAGATTCTAGACTCGATAAGTATGCTCTATTCCATAAAAGTATATCAAGGATCTTCAAATATGTGTTTTGATATTTTTCTGTTGTATTATAAGACTTATTTGTCCAAATTTAAGTGACTTATTTTCCTGATAGAATTGTTATCCTTGGGGATCCAAGAAATGTCACAGATAACATCTATTTTAATTCAAGCAGGGAATTTTAGCAAAATCTTTAAGATTCTTTGGGATGAATGGAGGAGTAGGGACTTTATAGTCACTTAGTAAACTTCTTTGGAATTTGAATATGAGACAAAGGGAGAGAATCACTTCGAATAGAATGTTCTGAGGTAAGCAATACAGAAAGAGATAATTAGCAGTGAGCAAGGGCCAAGATGTTCAAGTCAGTCCTGAGTGCAAATATATCTTATCAATTAAACCTGGGTCAATTTAATTTTATGTAATCTCTCCAATACTGGGTTTTCTCATATCTCATTTAAGAGTTAAAATGATGCTGCATTAAGGTGGTTGTCAGAAATAAATATTAGCTAAATGAAAGTTGCTTACAAAGGTGGCATGCAGAAAGCATTGTATTAAAAGAAATACACAGAAGATGTAATTAATTACAGGATTTTAGACAGAGAGGCAAATCATAGCTTCAGTAGCAGCAGCAGCCCAAACAGGAAGCATTTGTGTTACCATGTCTCACACTACTGTAAGGAACAAGAGGTCCTTTCCTGAAAAAGACAGGCACAAAGCACTCTATCTGGTTAAAGTTGATGCACTAAAGATGTTGACCATTTGCAGATGCTTTTCCTTTATCTAGGATGTTTGGCTGTGCAACTTCTTAGTTTTCCTTTTAACATTTTCTTCAGTACTTTTAAAATGAGCCTTACATATGAAAGGTACACTTAGAATACATGTTATCTCTTAAGAGAGCTGAACATTATTATTGAATAAAAACTGAAATTGTTCTAAATTATCAAAATAAATACAAAATGATTAAATGTAGTGATACCACATCCTTAGGCAGGAAACTTAACATCTTGTGCTTTTGTTTCTTTATCAGTAGATAAAATTAAGGCTATGGTGATTTTAAATAACAAGATCAAGATAAAATACTTAGTGTGGTTTCTAGCTGATAATGAGCAATCATAAAAATGCAGTTAACATTTTGATCAGTTGAGGAAATTAGTAAACACCTAGTAGTTGAAATTGCTAAGAATGATTCATTTTTATAAGTCAAAATCTTGTAGTTAATAAAAATTCTGTTTGATGCAAGATGGTGAAAATACCCTGAAACAGATAATAGACTCTTACATTGAATTATATGGAAATATTCGTTGCCCCCAAAAGAGAAATAATTATTTTACTGTGTATAATTAAGAGTTCATCTAGGGAACTCAGTTCTGGAAGTATTTTTATAAAAAGACAAACTTTATAACAATGGTAAAGTAGCAGAGCAATTGATGAGTTTTGATTTGAAAAAGAAAAAGAAGTGTTAATCCTCAAATGTCTAAAAATTTTGTGTGCTTGAAATTAGTAGCAGATTAAGTGAGGAAAGTTACAGGAAGCAGATTTTGAGCAAGTACATAGATACTAAACCAATCTGAAAATTTAGTGAGATAGTTTAAGGATCATAAGTTTTGTTTTGTTTTTTGTTTGTTTGTTTTTAGTAGCTTTTAGTGATCTTTATACTCTATATGGGATTGCAAATACATATCACACTTCTCATCAGGGTATGCTGGACTAGGGCACATATTTTCAATCAGCCAATGGTTTTTTACTTGTTGGTAGATTGTCTCAGAATCCAAATTACATGTCAGACACCAATAGCCAATCAATTTGTATGTCCTTCTTGTCTGTGTGATCTCAAAGATACTAATACTTCATATCAATAATGAAATTAATTTTATCATCTAGAATTCAGGGCATTTGTTCTCCACTTATTTATATAAAAACAAAGTGGTGAAATTTGCAACTAATGTTATAATGTCGATATCTTAACAATAAAAGATGTTGCGATAATCCTCAATTCTCTACAAAATCACCAGATGGTATGTTTTCTAGAGAAGTCAAATTTAAAACATATTTTTATATTTTGCAGTACAACATAAAGCCTAATAATAAGATCTGAATTCTGCAAATACTAGACAAATCTGCAAGTATAAAATTCTTCTCTCCTAGCGAACATCCTGTGAATTCATAAATATTTACATATTACAAGTTATAATTATGTAGCACTGAGGAAAGGGGAAAATGTAACTGTATATTTATATCCTACAAGGATATAAAAGAACATTCATAAATTACAAATGTGCATTGTTCTAAGAAGGGTACCTACTGAGCTTTTGTATCTTAAGGCCAATACATAAGACAAGTTTCTACACCCCCCTCATCAGTGGAATGAAAAAAAAATTATAATTGTAAGTTTGAATGACTATTGATTGCTTATTATAGTTTCTATTAATAGCTTTAAATGATTATGTATGAGCACATCATTGTAGGTATTTGATAATGTAGACGGGAAAGTTTGTATTGCTGCAGGGATAATCCTCCTTAAGAAACTGACAAGCATGATTATAAAAAATACTGCAAAGTATGTATTTGCTTTAAAACAATTGCCTAAAATAGTTCATTTAAATGCTATCTTGTTATTGCTTTTCATATTAGTTGGCTTGCCACAGCAAGTTCTGTATCATAGATTAATCTGAACACTAATAAAAGTCTGCTAAATGCAAGAGGCTTTAAGTTTAGAAATCTGTTGTGCATACATTAGTTTGGAGTTATTCCAAAGATTTAGAAAATGAAAATTGAAAACTATTGCCTATAATTTTGGCCTTATGTTTCCAAAGGAATCATCACCTTTAATAATTTTTATTTCAGTATTTATTTTCATACTCTCCTTTTTAGTATTTTAGTTCAGAATATTCAAGTATTTTAATTACTTCCTGACTACATTTTTATGCCTATCTCTGCAGGTGCACTTATACATTAGAGTAGATTCAGCTCTTAAATAGTCTAATCTCTGAGGTTGCTGACAGCACTTATGTAGCAGTGACCTCCAGTCATCTGATCAAATTTGGGGTTACTTACTGGCTATAATCAAATATATTCTCATCTCTTATTTGAACAAATCATACAGAAATTGAATACAATTTTTTATGAACACTAGCAAAATGTTCACTTCTCTGATAATTTTGACATTAAAATTCCATCTTAATAATCCCATCCTTCAGGCTTTGAAGACTCTTAAGGTATTAAAGGAAAAATTATCCTAAGCAGTTAGATTATAATGTATTTAAAGATTAGACATTTCATGTTGAATATTAACTGCTCCACTTCCCAGGAAAAGAAAACTATGCTGATTTTCTTCTTCTATAATTTATACATTTCAAAGGATGGCTATCCAAGTTTCAAACCATGGTTACAGGAAAACATTTTAAAGGACTTAAATGCAACACAGAGTTTCACAAGTGTCCGTGTGACATATTTTGATAAATTCGAAATATCTGCAAGTTATTTAATTTTATTTCAAAATAACACACTAAAAACTTATTAAAAATTAACAACGGCAAATGCTTTACTGACAGTAAAATTTCTAAGTAAAACAGTTAACTCCTCTGTTGACAAAAGTGACTCTGCACTGTATTATCCCTAGGTAATAAGTAAGAAATTTATTGTATATACACATTATTATGTACAATAAAGAAATTAAAGATAAATGAGAATTATCAGATAAGAAAATAACTTATATTGTTTCAAAGGCTTAAAGGGCAACTGAGATATCATCAATTACATTCTAATTTTAGAAGACCTACCTCTGACCATTCATAAAGATGAAACCCAGTCCTATTTTGAAAATTCTCCAAGAAACCTTATGAGGGTAAGTACACATTTCAAAAATTTTCAAGATTTGTTTAAACCTTGCTTTGTTTTTGTGACTAGGTTCCTGTAAGTTACAATCTTTAGTTATGATATAGTTTTATTGAGAAGTAATTTAAATAGAGGAGATTTTGCAAAATAACAAAACTCATATTTTCAGTAGTATGATCCTGCCTGTATTACTCTAGACAAAGAGGATGTAATAAAAATAATGACTTTAAAAATGCATGATTTATCTACAACATATAGTCTGCTGAGTGTATGATCCTTCCATTGAAATTACTGGCAAGTAATTTCTACTCATCAAGCTCTGTTTCTTTAAAGAAATAAAAAGACAGAAATAGCCATTCCCCATAATTCCTCATAGTGTGTGTGTGTGTGTGTGTGTGTGTGTGTGTGTGTGTGAATGAAAATCATTTCATGCACTTTGTTCTGGTTGCACTTGTCTTAACTATTAATTACATGGTCTAGGATTGGACTCCCCTAATAGTGAACTCTGACCCTACATTCAGAATTGGAGAAACACCTGTATGTGAGTGGGAAAGTAAGAAGATAGGGAAAGCATTTCAGTTTTTTTATTGTTACTGTATAATAAACCACTCAAAATTAATGGCTTAAAATGGCAAACCTGTGTCACACCTGACACTCCCCTGTGTCCATTGTGATCACCTTCTTTGTTTTTCAGTAGGCCTTGCAAGAGAGCTCTCATGGGGTTGTGGATGATAATGGCTATGACTGGTACATCAGTAGAAGATCTGGGTATGGGAAGACTCATGTTCTCTCGCTCTCTAGGTTTTGGGACTCATCTATTTAATATTTCTTCACTATATGATTTCTCCACAATCTGTGATCAGAGTACTTATATGGCATCTTGAGACTTCCAGTGGTGCTAAGAAGGAAGTAACCCAGACATTTTAAATTTTAAGCTTGAGACTGCAAGTGTCACTTGTACTTCATTTTATGGGTTGATGGGAGTCACAGGGCTAAGCCAAAGACAGAATGAGATGAGAGTACTCAAGAGCAAAAACACTAGAAAAGTTGGTTCACTAGGAAGGGTCTTTGGAACCCAGTACCCACAAGAAGAGTGTCAATATATTGTAGGTAAACAAATAGGTTTACTGTGGGTGACTGTCTGGATCTTGGTGCATAACACTGGAAAATGTATAGCATACTTTAGAATTACCTCACCACAGAGGTATGCAGGCTGATGTATTTATACACTAACTTCTATATGTTCTTGTTCAAGGGATGAATTTGCGGGAATAAACTTCCTGGCATCTTAGGCCTGAAGATATGATAGCAAAGGCACATGTCCAGAGCCAGAGAAAACGCTATCAAAGAGTGTTGTCACTATGTGCAATAAGGACTTGTCTGAAGGCAAGAATCTAGCCCTAATGGGATTTGGGATATGTGTATAAAACATGTACAGATTACAAAAATCTTGCTTAGCCCAAGGGGAAAAGATTGCTAGAGTATTGTAAGTTTTAATGTTTACTTTTTCCATTTGTATTATAATTACCCCATTCCAAGAGGAATAGCACCTATGCTAAATTTTGTTTAATTGTATTTTTGCCTTTAAAAAAAGAGTGTTTCTCCAACAAGGGTATCTATAAAAATTACATTGGTTAGATTTTCCTTTTTTGAAAACATAAATGGATGGATACTGCATGCATGCTTCGGCAGTTTTCCTGCTCATTTTCTATTGCCTTTCACAAATATGTATTTATGTTTGCAACTGGATTTTATTTATTTTTCTCAGCTTTATACTATTTCATTAAATAAACACACAACATTTAATCAGTTCTCTGCTAAATAATTTTTTCTGTATGACTTAGAAAACATAAAAGTGTGGATGTCACCACTTTGTTGGGATAGGTTAGGGATGCAATCCCATCATGCCCTGAGTGGTGGGAGAAGGAAAAGGAAATATGGAAGGAATATAAACAAATAAGTTTTGGGCAATATGGTGCATGTCAAAACTTCAAGAGAAAATTCATGGAGGATGTCTCTAACCTGGTTGAAAGTCTCCACCATACATGAGAATGATCTAGAAAGAACAACTAATGTGTCTGAGAGCTCCTCCCCAATAAATTTACCAATTTTTTTACTTACCTCACAATATACTAACTTCCTAGCATTTCTGTATTGAGTCCATATTTTAGAGAAAGAGTTGCTGAGGACAATTGATTTTCATTCTCTAAAGGTAAGTATTCATAGAAGTCCTCAAGTGGAGAGAGAGCCCAGAATCTCCACAGACAATCTCAGGTTGAACTTTAATACTGAGATTTTATATAATTTATTAAGTAAATACTTGTAGCAGGTTGTTAATAGGTAACTTTTCAGAAGTTAAGGAACATTCTGGGTAATTTTAGTTTTCTCAAGGCTTATTGTGAGTACAGCTTCAATATCATTGAAAGTTTTATTGCTGTGTTGGGATATCATATACTTTTTCTCATTTAATGTGATGAATTATATCATTCCATTATTGGCTATTGAGTCAACTCTACATTTTTGAAATAAACAATTTGGATATGATATATTATCACTTTGGGGAATAACTGCATTTGATGGCTTAAATTTTACAATTGCTTTCATGTTCATGAGTGGAATTAGTTTGAAACATTTTTATTGTACTGTTGTTATCTTATTTGGTGTCAAATTATATTAATCTTGTAATAATGACTTAGTATATTTTTTCTATGACTAGAAAATTTGGTACAACTGTTAAATTTAAGATTCAGTGTTATATTGTGCTTAGATTCTCTAACAACTGAGTTAACTGAGTAATTGACTTAATAGATGTGACTCTACTTCATTTTATATTATTTCTTAAAATAAATTTGGTGAATTGTATAGTCATATTTTCATTTTAAGCTTTTCTATGGAAATCTCAAATTTAATTGATCTTTGTATCTTTTGTAGTTATGAAACCACTTTATTTCTAATATAATTTAGTTTTTCTTTCTGTTTTTCATTATTGATAATGTAAAGTTTCACTTTATTCCTTTGGAAAGCTCATTTTTTCACTATTTGTTATCTGTTTGTTTTTTTGTCATTAGCTTTTGAATTTATTTTTGTCACTTTCTTCTACTTTTACTTTATCCTGGTGGGGAGAGGGACTTAATTAGGCTATCCATTTAAAAATTCAAAAGAAATATGTTTTCTTTATTTTTTCTGAATATTTTATCCTTTATTATCCAGTTTTTTAAAACAATACTTTTTTTCTCACATCTGTCTTAGTTATATCCCACAAATCTCAATCATAGTGTTCTTAAAGGTTAGTTCAAATTTAATTTCAAATGTATGTTATTCTTATTATAATTATGGTTTTCAGGACTTTATTTTTAATTCTGATATATGTGTAGTGGTATTATTTTTTAAAACTTCCATTTCAATGTCATGTGACCAAATAATGTGCTCTCCATGACTCAGTAATTTGAAATTTACAGTTGAAACTGTTGTTTTTATATATAATGATATATATACATATATGTATGACATTTATAAAAATGTTAATACATATATAGAATTACCCAACAGTTTATTGTACTATTTTATGAAGTTCATTAGTTACAATGTTGAACCTACCTCAGTTTTTTTTTCTTTTTTCTGTTCTGGGTCTTGAACCTAGGACCTCATACATGCTAGGCAACCACAGTACTATTGAGCTGTATCCCCAGCTTTTTATTCATCTTTAATCAGCCTGTTCAATCAGTCATTGAAGAACTATGCAATTATCTATCATAATGGTAGAGGATATAATTCTCTTATAATTGTATTAATTTTTCTTTATATATTAAATGTTATTATATGTATACAACTTAGAATTATTGTATCAACTCACATATTGAATGCTTTATAATTAAGTAAGTTCTCCATTACTCTTTAGTTATGTTTCTTTGCTACAAGTCAGTTTTCTCTGAGGTTAATCCAGAGTCTTCACTTTCTTAATTGTTTCTGGTCTTTATTAATACATTGACTTTCAATTGCTCTATATTCTCAAGTTTTATGTATGACAAGTCTCCCTTTGTTTAACTGAAATATTTATCCCATTTACATTAGTTTTGGTTATTGATATATTTCATTTAAACTGCATCAAATTACTACATATTTCCCATATGCCTTGTTTCTATGTTTCTTTTTGTACCTCCTCTCAACTTTGATCACTTTTGGTCTAATTTAATATGTTTTTCTCATTCAACATTTTGTTTTGTTTTGTTTTACTTTTTAGAAGTTTCCCAGTCTTTTTAAATTGATAGTTATTTGAAAGTCATACATAACCAAGTTTTAAATTAATTTACCTATACCACCAGTATTAGCATTCTCTAGAGGAACAGAAATAATAGGATCTGTAATACAGGTCACTCACATTGGCAAGAAATCTATTTTACTCAATGTACCATTTCACATATCAATCTCTTACAAGGTCACTGAGATGCTAGAATAAAATTTAATCAACTTTCTCAATTCTTAGTGTCCCAATTGAATTGACACATAAAATTAGCCATCTTAGTACCTCTACCTGAAGGACTGAGTCTTGGGATACTTTATCTAGAATTAAGCAGCTCTAATGAAACATGTACTCTTGTCCATAATTTATTTATATTATTTTATTGTAAAATCAGATATTGTCCTTATTTTTACTCCTGTATTTACCAATAACACCATTCATTACTCCTTAGCTCATCTGGGGCTGTTTTCATTTTACTTATGATTGGCCTTTTTAAATTTATTTTAGTGATATTCACTTGATGGCCCACTATTATGCTTAGTTTTCTAATTTTTGTTACACTTGTTTGTATGAAAGATCCTGTTATTTATTTTTTTCTAGATATGTAGATGAAGCTGACAAGTCTAAACTTTTGTTTCTATTAGTATTGTGTTTTCTCTCAGCATTATAAATCAACCTTCATTTTGATTGTCATTTTGTTCTAACTTATTTCTACCTTCTCTTTTTTCAGTCTTTAAAATCCTATTAAGAGCAGGAGAAGTGGAGTATTCTCATTTTTTCACAATCATTGTCCCAGTGTGAATTTGTTTCCATTTATCTTTATTCTGTATGTATGTACTTATGATTTCATGATTTGTTAGCAATTTCAATTATATTTTTTCTAGTTATCATATGTTTCCCCCTATTATAATTTCTTGTGGGAGCTATGGTTAAACCAATAGAGCCAAATCATTCTGCCCTCTATTCCTTTTAAACTCTCTCTCTTTGCAATCCCCCAATCCCCTCCATATACACTTTACATTGTCTTTGTTGGAGCTAATATGTCTTTTTAGTTGTTTATTTTCACTTTATGTTTTTATTTTGTAAAGAACTTTTAATTCACAATTTTTATATGTCCCTATTATTCTTAAGGTATATATGTATGATTATTTTGTATTCTTTATCTAATAACAATTTTTTATGAAAAAATTTCTTTTTTTGACATATCATACATTTGAATCAGATGGGATATAATTTCTCATTTTATGAAAAATTTTCTGTTGTTTTTTTTTTGTTGCTGATTCTCACAGTACCTTGTTTTTTGTATGAATGTATGTGTGTGTATATGTATGTATATACATATATACATACATATACACACATCTCTGTGTGTGTGTGTGTGTGTACATGTGTACTTTTTTATGGTGATAGAGTAACATTTTTCATGGAATGTTATCTTGTAAAATGTTTGTCACCTGGGTTGAAATTGAGTTCCTTCACCAATATTTATATTTTCACAATGCCATTCCCCTGAGGTTTCTACTGTCACAAGAGCATTTTAAATTAAATTATGTACTTGATAACCTTTTCAGGCTATAAATCATGAACTCAGAATGAATTCTGAGGGATCGTGTTTCCTTCACAATCCACTTCTGTCTGAGACAGGTAACTTTCCAGTTGACTCTTTCTTCAAGGTTGGGTTATTGCCCATCCACCTGTCTTCTCTAAATATGACAATTTGATTCCTTTTTTAAATTTAGGGGTATGCTATTAAACTCTCTTCCTCAATGGTCCCTATTATTTACATCCTATCTTCTTTTCCCTTAGCAACCATTAAAGTAGAATTGTGAGATCTCCATGATTTAACAGAAGACATCAGGATGAACTCTAACTTTGGTACTTACTTATCATTCAGAATTTTAAAATTCAGTTCATAATTTAGCTTTATAGATTTTTATTTTGTAGTACTGTATTTAAAAATAAAGTTTATATTCATTATGTAAAAGTTTACTTTTAAAAGGGTGGGTGTGGGTTTTACCAACCAAGGTCAAATAAGCTAAACTGAAATGCCATCAGTTATTGTAGTGGAAAACTTTAATATAGAAATTTGTTAAACAGACTTGAATACAGAATAGGCAAAATAGGTACACTGAGGCAGCCTGGAGGTGATTACAACAAAAGGAGCTTCCACACCTTGGACTGTGAAATAGGAGATGATGGAATTATTAGAACTTAGAAATTTGTAGGAGTGATCCTAAATTCGGAGTAACATAAGACAGTCTCTGAGGAAGGGAGGGAAAATGGGTGGGGTCGATCTAGGCCCAAAAGCTCCAAGGAAGGAACCGAAGGATGCAAAACTTCTAAAAGGCCCCCTAAGGAAAAGGTGCTACATGAAGGAATAAGGCAAAGTTGATTCTGGTGCATGAGAAGCCTAAGGGATGTTCTTTGCAGAGCTAGAAACCAGATTTTTGAGTAGGGACCGCTGTTCAGCTAGTGATGGTATTTTTGAAGGAGGTTAATAAACTTGAGTCTAGAAATATCAGGAAAAAGTCTTGAAATCAGACAAAATCATCACTGCCATTATAAAAAACAATGGCTACATCAAGCTAATTGAGCCAGGAAACTAAACAGAAAAACATCCTTCTCCTGTTTTGCAGACTTACAGAAGTTCTTTAGTACTTCCTTTCAAGAAAACCTAACAAGAGCCAGTGGAGTTTGCAGAAAGGTGTTTGTAGAATCCTAGTCTCAGCCTTAGCGGTTAATTGAAGGTAGGCAATAATAAGCTATTTTTCTTCCATCATCATTATTCTACAAGGATGTGGTCCATTGACAATTTAGAGGACTTTAATTGGACAATAACAGTTAAATATATTACTACACCAGTGAAATAATTTGTCTGGTAAAATATATGGCATATATTTCCCTGGCATTTTAACTTATAGTTCTTTATGGCACTGTTTTTCACTACTACAGTATCGTTTCCTGGAATCTTTGCCAGAAGAGAAATTTAGCCAGTAGTGGCGCCTCCTAATGTACACTACTGAGAGTTGGAAGATTGCTTGCTTCCTCTGTTTCCCCAAGGAAATGGTCAAGGAGGAGTAACTTGCCTTCAAGGTGAAAGGCTCACCAGCTTGCTCCCAGTGAATTCAGGGTGGTGTCTACACCATTATCCTATTGGCTGCCATGACTTGATTATGGCTGGACACAAAGTCATCAGGGGAATTGGAACAAAATCTAACACATTCTCTCCTAAGCTACTTTCGCAAATGTGAACCCTGAAACAAAAGAACTACTTTTGTAACAAATAGTTCCTTTCTTAAATAATAAGCTTCTATTTATTATATACAGAAAGGAAATAATTTTTCTATGAGCATTAACCAAATTTTTACTGTGATCAGGTGATGTATCAGTCTATGCATGTCCCCAGGAAGGTGTGGTGACTCCACCACTGCTTTGAATTCCAGTAAACTGCAAAGCCAAGCATATTTTTTACTGAACAAAATTTTACTTAATATTTATAAAATGCATTGCCTTCAGGAAAGGGACAGTATTTTTTTGTATCCACTTGGATACACTGATGCAGGTGTAGCTTTATATACCTACCAGGAATAGTCATAAAAATTTATGAACAAATTGAAATTTATGGAAACCAATACATGCCTTAGCTGCTTACCAACTAAGAGCATTTTAAATAAAAATTAGAAGCAAAAATATTTTTGTGTTGTAATTTTTTATGATCCGTGGAAAGCTTTAGATTTTATTTATTTCAAATTAAAGGCAATATCAAAACTGTTTATTATAAATGGAAAATCAGTTGTTTTACATACATTCATAACAAAATCTATTTCAAGCAGATTTTTCTAAATAAAAAATCATATTATATTTAAATTTAAATTTATCTAAATCACATTTCTTTAAATTAAAAATAATTTAGCTTTAATAACAAGAGGATATTCAAACATCAAGTATGTCTTTGGTGTCAATTTTTTAAATATATAATGTATCAAGAAACCAGAGATGAAAAATTGTGCTGTATATGTGTAATATGAATTGTAATGCATCTGTTGTCATATATAACAAGTCAAATTATTAAAAAAGATTTTACCAAGAAAAAAAGAAATAATTATTTTTAAAATACTAATGTGAATTTTAAAAATTGTCCTTATGTTTACATACTGTCTTATGCAGGAAGAATTGTTGAAATTCTGTCCTTGCATGTGAGCTATAAGAACATAAGGGAAATTCACATTTAACTATAAGATTATTATTTGTGTCTTTCCTAATAAATATCAGTATTTTGAAGATATATATGCCTTTAAAAAAAACTTCATAGATTTTATTCATTCCATAGCAAATGCTTATTAAAAACACTTTTAGATTTTTGGTTATTTTAGTGGTGCTCTGTAAATCACTTGTGTTGGAAAACCAGTTTCTTTTCCTATTTCCGAACCATTATGGACTGATACATTTAGGAAATTCAATAAAAATGAATTGCTAGAAAAATTATCCTGAACTTGAATATTCTTTCTCTTTCAAATTGGCATAGGCTTCTCAGCAGGCATTCTTGAATTCTGCGCTTATTGCCCTGTGAGGAGTGAAGCACTGGGCAGCTTAGGGATGAGCACCAGGTCCAGGGTCCATATTTTGAGTAACAATGTGTTTGAGTACATTGACCATGACTTGAGCTTCTGTCAGTTATGGTTAAATGAATAAGAGATAGTTCAGCTTCTTTGGTCATATCTGCAAGTACATCTGGGCTAGTTCATCCTTGCTCTTCATTACTGTCTTCCATTTTTATATTGTATATCTTTGGGTTAATTACATGCCCTTTTTTAAAATTTTTAAAAATTTATTTGTTCTAATCAATTATACATGTCAGCAGAATGCCCTTAGATTCATTGTACACAATAGAGCACAGTTTTTCACTTATCTGGTTATACCTGAAGTAGGGTCACACTGTTCTTGCAATCATACGTGTACCTAGGGTAATGAAGTCCATGCCATTCCACCATCTTTCCTATCCCCATACCCCCTCCCCTTTTCCACTCCCCTTCCCCCTCCCCTTTGCACAATTCAAAGTTCCTCCATTCATGCCATTCTTGAAATTAATCAAAGATGATTAAAAAGCATTGTTTATATATTTATTTCTATTCACATATATTGTTTTAAGAAATTCTACAATTCTTATTGTGATTTCAACCAGTATGCTTTCAACATAAATTTTGGTCAATATTCAAGAAAATGAAGACATTGTGTTAGATTTATTCTCTTTGCATTATGTTTATATGAGCTGAGTGGATCTGTGCAGCATCAAATCATAATTGTAGAATCATTATAAAGCATTCTAACATATAGTAAAACTGATGATTTACTAATTATCAATAAAGAGCTTTGCAAAAATTTTCATAATTATTTTTGGTAATCTTCAGAAGTTAAATTTTTATTTTTAAGACAAAGACTAAGAATTTTGTGTGAATTTCTCTATGGACTTCTAAAAAATCAAATATATTAAGTCAATAAAAGTGATGCTATTTCATTTGCCTGAAAATATTCCTTCATTCAGAATCTACTTGAAGAATATATGTATATAAATTCCATTAAATTCTGTGTTGTACCATCTACTATGCTTCTTTCCTTCTTTTCTTCTTTGCTTCCTTCCAGTTTCATGTTTTTACAATGACAGATTTTTCCCCCTACTTTATTGTTGAAATAATTCTTTGGAAACTGGAAGATATGTTCTGAATGGAGAGTCTTATATTAACTTTTTTATTCCTTAATACTGATAATTCTATCATCTCTATCTTGGGAAAAGAAGATTATTTCATCTCAAACTATTGACATAATTACTATATGGATAAGAACAAATAATTAGCATGGACTCTGTTCCTCTTACCAAAATTAAGTGCCTTTTCAAACTTGATCATGTGTGTGATGATCTTGTATGTGTTAGTTGGTTAGTTTCACCAAAGATTTGTAAAAGAAGTGGAATACATCTCTCTTCCTGAGGAAGTAAAAGGCATTTTTGTACTAGTTCTCTCTACCCCCCCCCCTTGTTCAAACAATACTGGGGCTCTGCTTGCTGGTGGGTGTAACTGAAAACCAAAATGATTTTCTCTGAAGATTTCCTAGGTGACTTTCCCAGTGCAGGAATTAGTAGCCCCTGTAGGTTTACCATTCAGGCATGTGAACTTTTAAAGGAATGTTAGGGGTATCAATAACAGTCTCACTTTCTCTCTGTTTTTGGAAAATACATGTACCCTAACACAAAAGAGCTGCATTTGCTCTTTATATCAAGTATTTTCATTGTTAAATAATGATTCTATGAAGAAAGAAAGAAGACACTTCTCAGAAACACTGCTTTATGTACTCAATTCACTCAGACCATTTTGAATAAAATTATTTATAAACTCATGACCATAATTAAAATGTTGTTGTGTGTATGATTTTTGCATTTTACATCAATGCCATCTAGACAAAATTTACCTTTTTCTAGAGTTACCTACTTTTCTAGTAGAAGAATCACTTTTGGCCATGTGCCCACAGAATACCTTCTTTTCACCATAAGTCATCATTCTCCACATTTATATTGCTGATGTATAGCTATCTTTAGACATACATGCACGCACACACACACACACAAACACACACACCCCACATACATTTTGTTCCTTTCACCCTTTCCTTTTTGTCCACACATTAAAATTTTACAGAGATAATAAAAACTGCACATATTAGTGTCAAGTTATGTCTTTTTAAGATCCTTAATAGATTCTATCTGCCAAATAACCTGAGATAACTGTGATCATAACATAGTTTTTCTCTTAGATTGCCAGTACAAAGGAACATTTCTCATGAGCTATCACAGAAGTTGTAGACACCTTGTGTTAGAATACACTATGTAAACACTCCCCTTTTGTGAACGTGTTCTCAATGTTATTCTGTCAAATTATATTTTATAAGCTTTTTGTAGCATATATCCAAAAATAAATGATAAAGGCCTTGTCTAATACTTGAGAAACAAAATATCCTTCTTCAGAACTCTTTAAAACATACAGTAGGCACTTCCATTATAACCTCATATTTCTGTGTCCATGTTCTAACCATTTTCTTGGAAGGGCTCTGTGCATGAACATTATCAGCCATTTTGCAGAGGTTTTCTCTTTATCCTCGTGCTAGGGAATCAGAAAACAAAATTATATAATCTTTTGCCAGTCAATATCTATTTATACTATCACATTTTTTTAGGTTGTAATTTGCTAGGTTGATGCAATGCAAATAACAATTCCATATTTTACATTCAACTTGTTCTTGGTATACACAGGTAGCATTTTTAAAATAAATGACTGAATGAATGTCTTATAATTAGAATTTTATTTAATCTCCAGTGAATCAAAACAGGTATAAAATCAGAACAGGTATAAAATAAAAAAATAGTCATAAAAACAGATATTATTCTCTCCATATATGTATTACATTAGGAAAGCCATAGTTCTCAATAAAAGCAAATGTCTGTGCAGAAAAAAAAAATCTCATTTTATCCTGTTTTCACATACAATGCAAAGAAACTTCACTAGTTGAAGAGGAGGAATGTTTCTCTGCAGGCCATGAGCAGATGGATGCAGGCATGTCTGTTTTGAAGCCTCCCTGAGTCCTGACTCTCCTCTTCTCCAGAGACCCTCAGCTCTGACAAGTGACCTCCTTACCTTGTATAAGACATATCGATCCAGAAACTACCCACAAAACCTGCCCTGATTTCCTGCTTTCCAAACCACACAGGGCGGTGAAGTTGACCTCTAGTCTCTCCAGTGTGGGGGAGTGTACCCTCCCCTCTGGCATGTGATGGATATGCCCTGACCTCATGATATTTGATGTTTAGAATCAAATTTTCTACTATGCACATTAAACTAAGAATGGTTTTCTGTCTTAAAAAGCCTAATCTAGAAGTAAAAGTACAGATTCTAATTATTATACATTGTGAAAGAATGAGACAATTAGAAAGACTTCTGTAAATGGAACATGGAAGTAATTCTGTAGCAACACTTCAATAATAGACTTTATTTAATGGGAAAAGAGAGAGTGCAGTATACATTAGGAATTTTGTGGAGCCAGAGTATTGGATGAAGCATCTGAAGTTTTATTAGCAAACTTTTTGAACACAGTCATAGATTTTTGAATAAACATCTCAAGATTCCTCATTAATCCAGCAGAATCAGAATTTGACATTTGATGCATCTGAAAGTTATTTAGATACAAAGCATTCACCAAATGGAGCATTTATTTCTTCTTTAAAAGAATATCCACTTGCTGCAGGAAGTTACCAAA
Organism: Marmota marmota marmota; assembly: GCF_001458135.2. Taxonomy (NCBI): domain Eukaryota; kingdom Metazoa; phylum Chordata; class Mammalia; order Rodentia; family Sciuridae; genus Marmota; species Marmota marmota. The sequence continues at coordinate 35,227,842 of NW_026000037.1, forward strand.
AATAGGGCCAGTTCCTGAAGGCATTCTTTGTACATTTGGTGAGAAAAATAAAGGAATCTAAGCTTCCTGACCAAAAAGTCCAATAAAGTATAGCTGAGGCCAGCACAGGCTCTAAATCACAAACATTTACAAGCATTGGTTGGTTCCCCACAAAATTTCCATATGCCCTTATTTACGCCTCTCTCAAGGCATAATTTTGACTCACAGTTAAATAATCTGTCACAGAAAGACTGTAAACTTTTTGAAAAGTTCTGGTTATTATAATATTTCTGCATTTATATTCCATCACATCAGTATTAAAGGCTTTCAGTTACAGTGCTGCTGGGGATAAAAAGCTAAAATGCCTTTGCTCACAGGTGCATTAAATCCTATTAAAGAATCTTCCTTATAGCACATACCTCATTACTGCATACAAAGGGCTGGATTATAAAATGAAGGTGAAGTGTACAAAGTATGATTTGCTATTACTTGGTGTGCATATGCTGAAGTCATTAGGTTTTACACTGTACTCGAATGATAGCAGGTTTCATATTCCTATTGAGTAGCTTCAGTGGAGAATGCTTCTGGGTCAAGTAGACTGACATGGGGTTATGTCTCTCAATATGGGGGATGAGAAAACTTCTTTAAGTAGATTTGCACAGGCACGAATGTTCTTTCCTGCACAACTTTATTATGCAATAGAAGCATCAGGTCAGTGAACAGACCATCTTGGGGGAATCAAATAAAACTAAACTGAAAAGGAAAAAAAAAAAGATATAAGGCTAAATTAGGTGATTTAAACATTTTCCTTTAAGCTTATACAAAATCCTCTGGCTATAAAATCCTGCATAATACTTTCCTGGATTTATATGTTGCAGACATATAAATATTAACTACTTCAGAGCTGGGATGGTCGGGCTCTTTAGGAAAGGAGAAGCTTTGTCTGGGGAAGAATATTTTCTCACATCCAGGTACCTTGATTCCATTTCCATTTTCCTACAGGAGTCATTTAAAGCATCCCCAAAAGTCAAGTGTCAGTAAAGCTGCACATTCTCAAGATGTATTAATGAAAGTTTCCCCTTTCCTTGGGGAGCACAAACCTTTAGTTGTCTAAATAATATGATAGCATAAGGGCAAGCAGTTAAAAAGTGGAGATAAAGCCAATGAATTGGCTTGTAACTCACCACAGATACTATTTTTAAAAAGCCAGATATTCTCCTATCATATCCATTATTCAAGCAGCCTCTTCTGCTCTTGGGTGTCAGATGGGGAACTGATGAGTGTGTTCTGGTGAAGACAGTAAGCGGATGTTAACTTCCCACAGAGAGAATTTCTCCAGGTCGAATAGAAAACGTTCTACTAATCATCTACCCCATGAAAATGCCAGCTGCGGCCCGTGGTAGGATTATCATTCTCATAGACCTCTTACCGAGCTTTTAGCTAAATGAAAAATCTGCCATAGCCTAGGGAGAAGGCATCGAGCAGATAAGAAAGAACAGTGTTTACTAAGAAGCTGTGCTGGTGCAAATAGAACAGGTTTTTCTGTGATGTAAAAATCATAAGGAAACCATTAGGTTAAAAAAAAAAAAAGATCAATGTATTTACACGTTTCATTTGCAGCAGTTTTATAGGCTCATTAATTTAACATTTCTCTCTACCTTCTGTCCTGAGGGTGTCTTGTGATTTGTTATTCCATTGCTTTATTTCTGTTGCAACACTTGGTTACATACTGTAAATTGCCATATTGCAGAATAACCAAAAGTTTTAAATATTAGCTTCTTTTTTTTTTTTTTGAAAGAAGTAGCAGAATGGTTGGAAAAGTAGTTTTATTTATTTGAGACACAAAGGTGTTTTTTTTTTTTGTTTGTTTGTGTAATTAAAAGATGTATAATTGATTTAGGGAGAGTAGATACCATCACCACTAGAGGAAAAATAACAATAAAAAGGACAGACGTAGGGACAAAGTATCAATTGCCATAATATTTGAAAAACTTTATATGAATACCTGGATGTACCCAATGGTTATGACTATATCCGCCATTTTCTGGTAAAGGCAAAATCATCAGAATACTGTTGTGGTAGACAGGGAAATCATTCATATTTAGAATTTTAGTAACAGTGAATCTGGAACCTTACCCATTCATACTTTAAAATGTGCATAATTTTTATATAATATTGTCCCCTTTCCAGCAATCAGAACAAAACAGAATGGCTCATTCTGTTTGGTCTAATAGTCCATGCAATTTTGGTATGTATAAAATCATAGAATTAAAATAGAACATTTAAAAGTATCTTTACTTTAATAAAAGATAAGAATATAAAATTTTTAAAAATAATCACTTCAAATAATTCACAGTGTATAAAGCAAAAGATATGTGCCAATTGGACTTATAAAGCATACTGGTCTTAATTATGATGTTAAACATCATTGTTATTGCTTCTGCTAAAGTTTCTGAGAATGAGGACCCTACTGTTTTCATGTGAGCATTTAACAGTTAAGCTTTAGGACAAATTTCAACATAAATTTATATTAAACTAGGATTGGGTAAAACAAAAACACATACCAGTGATATTATTCTACCATTTCACTTATTGTATAGTTGCAATTCTAGGAAAAATATCACTAAATATGAAAGACTTAGCAATCACATTTAAGGGAATCAAATTCAAGATTTCATAGAATTATATGTCTATCAAAGAACTAGTTAATACAAAATATTCAACTGAGGAGAGAATGAGAGTTTCAATAGTGAAAAAAGTATCAATAGCAAGCAATTGTTAGAGTTGAGTTCTTCTATACTTTTTACTTATTTCATTTATCTAATAAATATCTATTAAACAAGGTCCTAAGTACCTGGAACAGAGGAAAGAATGAGGAAGATAAAGTCCCTGACCAAAGAAAGTATACTTCACTGGGGAAGTCAGTGGTTAAACCAATATTTACATAGTTAAATTAATTTACTATTTAATTGTGAGTAATGATCCAAAGCAACAGGGTGCTATGGAATTCGTTAACAGGAAAATGGGTCTTATCTTAAATATGCTTGTGTTTGTGTTTCCGTGTGTGTGTGTGTGTGTGTGTGTGTGTGTATACATACACAGGAGATCTTTTTTCAAGATTATAGTCCATCCAATAAATCCTCTTACAAATTTCAGTTGGATAGAAAATTGGATATTTAAAATTCTAGTTCAGTGATGGAAAGTAAATGTTAAATCAAACAAAATATTATCATAAACTATTACCAGATTATATGACATGAAGAATAGGATGAAGGACCCATTTAAAGAATGAAATGAAAACAAAGAAAGATTTCCAAGTTACTACTCAAAATACTCTTTACTGGATATATACTTCTACCAAATCATTATTTAAATAGAATTCATGAGCTAAGAGAAATTTCAGTTTTCTCCTGAAATTACCTTCTGAAAGAATTATGCCATAGTTTATGTTCTTCTAATACCTGAACTTCTTGTTTTCACATAAAGTAATCATTCAGAGAAAGTAGTAGCAGTCAAAACTCCCATGATATTTTATGGTGAGCACTATCGTTGAGAAAATTCTGTTTACTCATACCTTTGTAGAAAATAAAACCCATCTGAAAGGACCCAAGGAATATTTTAAATTATTGATTACAATTTTCTAGTAAAGACTTGGAAATTGTAAATATTGAGATTACATCTAATAATCAGTTCTTATAATGTTAGAAAAATTATTTTCTCAAGTCTATTGTCTTACTCTCAGGTAAGAGATTTCCTTTGAACCTAAAGTTTTGAAACCCTGCTAAGGTGTGGTGTGGTGGTACATGATCCCAGTGGCTCAGGAGCCTGAGACAGGAGAATTGCAAGTTCAAAGTCAGCATTAGCAAAAGCAAGGTTTTAAGCAACTTAGTGAGATCCTGTCTCTAAATAATACAAAAATAGGGTTGGGGTGTGGCTCAGTGGTCAAGTGCCTTGAGTTCAATCCTTGGTACACA
>NW_026000037.1:35231818-35324314 GCF_001458135.2 Marmota marmota marmota
CCCCCCGCCAAAAAAGAAGAGAAACCCTGGCAAGAAAGTGTGTGATTGTTAGGGTCTGTAAACAAGTCAAGATGGCGCCTGGCATTTTGCCAGAGGGAGTGGTTTGTGAAGTAACCCCAGTGAGTCATTAAGTGTGGAGATTCCTTATTGGTTGACTGCTGTATCTAGTTTATGTTAATTAAGATAAGCTGTGTGTAATGTATATATACCCCTCCTGTCCTACAATAAACCGCTCCCACTCCTGCTGTATCAATCTACACAAGTTGTTCCTCACCCCCTGGTTATTTTGCTGAAGCCAGACTGAGGCATGTGATGTATTAGCTCTACCATTTCTCAGTATTCTTCCAAAAGACTGAAAGAGAATAAAAGCAGTACATGTGCAGCCACGTTTACAGTAGTGCTACTTACAATAGCCGAGTTATGGAACCCTCAGGTGTCTGCCAACTGAAGAATGGATCAAGAGACTGTGGTATATATACACAATGGAGTTTAATTCATTCATAAAAAAGATCAAAACCTTGTCAGTTCTGCATAGCTTATGACTTGTTCCTCCACATGCTTGGATTTGTTTTAGGTGCATATATGTTAATTTTCAACATTAGTGATTTCCAGATGAAAAGACATTTTGAAACATTTAATTGCACATCCTCAAAAACACAGGCAGGATAACAAAACTCACATAATTATATTGGGAACATTTTTAACCTCTACAGCCCTTATTTTCCATTGCCTCTTGCTTGCTCTGTTGACTTTCTTATAATTGACATAGGATCTGCAAAGAAAAAGAAGGAGTAGAGAAGTAAGAAGGTTTTCAGTTCATGCAAGTTATAGGTATTGGACACCTATTTTGAACTTCTGGGACCTCCCTGGATATTTAATATCTGATTTCAAAAAGGAAGCACAGTGGTAAAATGTTGAACATTCAGCAAGTGTATCCTAAATTAGTGTACTTTTAATAAAAGTAACATACATAACATGCTTTAATAAAAATGTTTAACAAGTAATCACACTTTATAAAGTACAAGCAATCTTATGGATGATCCCAGCTAACCTTCCCACTGCTCTTTTTCCTTTGTACATCACTTGTTTTTATGACCTATGAAGCTAAGAAAAACAAAAGTGCTTTTCATCACGGAAACTGATGGGTAAAGATAGTAGAAAAGTATTCTGAGCTGCTCAAGAAATATGATATGTTCCCAGATACTATATATTATGACTTCCATTATTTAAATTATAGATTAAATGTTATGTATACATAAATCTATATATTTATAATCTATGTATATAAAATATTTAGTCTCTATATAGAATGTATATGTATATGTGTATGTATGTATGTGTGTGTGTGTGTATATATATATATATATATATATATATATATATATATATATATATATATATATAGTAGAAAAACCACATCCCACCTTGCCTTGTTGTGAATGGATGTTATCCCATTTTCATTCATCCTCCTGCAACTCATGAAATATTGGTATATCATAATTGGGATATCTGACCACCTAGGGAGTATTGCAGAGTTTAGGTATAAAAAATAAATATTTCAGCAATTCTCATTTAGTTTGGCTGTGTCTCTTTTTCTTCTTTCTTCAAATTTTTTTCTTTTACCATGTCTTGAGTCAAGTTGTGTCCTGAAGAAGATTTTCTAGTGAGGAATTAAATATAAGAAAAAGCATTGCTCCTAAAATTGAATGATTTTAAATACTATATGCTATATACACAGTTTTAACATCATGTAACTAATAGCCCACATAATGTAGTAAGGATTTTCAGGTTTTTCTTTTTGAAATAGAGAATTTATAGTTTGAAATAAAACATCTAAATTCAGTATTTGGGATCTTTATTTATGATTCCACTTCCCTTGGAAATGTGGTATTAATGGCAGTTTCTTCAACAACATAGTTTCATTTTAAAATTAACTTAGTGTGAATGGATCCCTGTAGTTTTATTAGTTTATAACATTAACATTCTAAGCAAAAAGCTCCTACTAATAGAAATTAGCCCAATCATTGAAATTTTAGTATTTTGGTAATTCATTTCATACAGAAAACAAAAAAAAACAACAGCAACAACAACAACAACAACAAAAAACAGATACTCAAATTACAAACTGTTATTATTTTAAAGCAGCTACTTGATCGTGATCAAAATTTAAAACTTTCACATATGACTAGAAGATTTAGAGAAAGTTAACATGTAACAGCTACTTTAATTTCTGAGTCAAATTAGAAAACTACGAGTTATAGTTAATGGAATAGCAGTGACATTTGTAACAACTAGCATCTAAATAGAGATTTTCCTTTATTAATTTAATTGATTGTTTACATCTGATGCATATGCAAGAGTTCCAGAAATCTTTCAGACCCCTGTGGTTTAATATAAATTTCAAAATATTAAAAGCATCTTGTAGAAAATTAGAAAGCAGATGAGACACTTCAGGACTCAAGATAATTTTAGATGTGCAAATTTTAAAGGAACTTCAATACAATTACCCTCTGCTTGCTCTAAAAGAAAGAGAAAGAGAGAGAGAAAGAGATAAAGAAAAAAAAAGTATATATTTTTTTAACTCGATGACACAACTGCTTTATAATTGTTTTGTAAATAATCACTGGCTTCAAAAACGTTGACTATCAAAAAGACTTGAGACAACAGAATGTTGAAATCTCATAAATCATATTCAGATATATTTAGCAGTCTAAATGATGAGTTGCAACAAATGTTATTGACATGATGCAATAATCAATTAACAGGTTATATATGACTATGCCCTTTTCATCCCCAAATCAGGTGTTACTCCTCCATTTGTAATTTCTATCCTTTCAAATTAATGACTGCAGGTGGCATGATGGTTCCAAAGGTATTATAAAAAACAGCCTCATCTGAATCCCTGAAACATGAGATATTTTATGCAAACAACCAAGTATCACCTGCTTCATTTTCATTTGGCTTGTATTATTTGAAATTCATGAAAAAGGATCTTGCTGAGCTTTCCAAATCATCATTGAAAACCTGTCTAGGTGCCCTTTAAAATGATAGAGATTTTTAGTCATGTGGACCCGTCCAGAAACCCTTGTTCTGCCTCTTACATCTGAGTGTGATTTTGACACTCTGAAATCTTGGTATTCCAAAAAAACTAAGGCTTAAAATACACACATTTCAGAGTTGTTATAAACATTAGAGAAATGTGTCTTTTTAATGCCTGGCAGAAACTCTGGAGAGAATGCTGTACCATCATCATTACATCGTACAAATATTTCAATGAAAAAAAAACCTGTAGTTAATATTCCTAAGAGAATATGACATAGAAATAAAATCCTTTAAATTAAATAATTTAATTAAATTTTGCAAAGAAATATGAGTTTTAGACAGCAAAATTTGGATCAAAAATATTTTATACAATACACATAATATTTTTAAAATTGGCTTATCTTAACATACCTCTAATTTTAAAATAACAAAAATTAAGAAAAAATAATCTCTAACCACACATAAATGTTTGGCTAAGGATACAACCACCACTCCAAATATGATTGCAGAGGACCAAAATATGCTACTCCAAAATATACTTGTTCAGTATATTGATTATTTCTAGCTGGTTATTTTGAGAAAATGCAGACACGGGAATAGCTCTGAAAAGCTGTCCTTTTGTAAAGGAAATTTGCATCTACAAGGGAAAGTTTTATTAGTAAAGCAATCTCTAGCTGGAAGAGAGCTACCCAAGACAGCTCTTTGTCACTGCAGAGATTGCATGGCAGCTTTTATTCATCAAACATTTTCTCCCTCATAGTCCCATCATTTGCCTTCTCTACCCCTAGAAGCTCCATGGCCCTCATTCCTTTCTGTAGGTCAGGACAATATGTAGGCTTTAATCTTCTGGCCTTCTTTGAATTTCACATTTTTTGTGAGACTCCCATGCTTGCGTATATGATTTAAAAAGCCTTTTCTCCCATTAATATGGCTTATTTTAGTTTAATTCATACCCAGACAAAGAACCATAAGAGGGTAAAGGAAAGACATTTTTTTCTCCACTTACATAGTCTTTCTTAAATTTTACTATCTATTTACTGAAGTCAATTAATTTAAAAATAACTTTATTGAGTGGCTTAGCTTTTACTATTTAATTTTTCATTCTTTAAAAATTGAGTTTTACCTTTGATATATAACTTAAAATTCATACTGGTGATATTTTAAATTATTAATCTGAATGAGAATAATTCTTCCTACATATTCTTCCTATTTTAATTGCTTTTTGTAATTCTCTAGGAAATAATCAATATTTTTTAATGTACTAAAGCATTTTGACCAAACATAAAGTTGTCTTCATTTTGTGGAACTGAAATTCTCAGAAGGAGCTGAGTCTATATTACAGATCCTGCCGACTCTTTGACCTCAGCTGGGTAGGACATTGTGATTGTGGGAGATGGAATATTGCATGTCTACAGCCAAAATTATCATTGGCTATCTCAAATCCTTTAGAAGAACAGTCATTTACTTTTAACCTTTGCATCTGACCTAACATTCTCGGAACTAATAGAAACCCCTTAGAATGTATTGGCAACCTTAGCAGACGACTAGCTTCCACCAAAGTTAAAGCCAGGAATGATTTAATGTAATATCTAAAACCTATAGGAAAGCTTGCCATGCTTTGCTGTACCCAATACCACTACCAATGTATTTGTTGGATATATTGATTTATGACTGTCTATGTTCTTTGGTTATAAATGTTCATGTAATCTCTTCCACTTAGAAGCACATCATTCAGGGCAACTTGAGTCCATAATTGCTGGGTCTTGGTCCTCATATTTGGTTCAGAAAACTGTTTCTTATTTCCATCAAAATAGAATTGTCCTTTTCTGTCAACAGTTTTCTTGGAAAAGCACATGGCTCTGTTTTAGAAACAACAACAACAACAAATATATATATATATATATATATATATATATATATATATATATATATATATAATCTTGGATTTCAATTGAGTTGTTATTAAAATAAGACATCTCATTTAACGATGCATAGTTTATATGCAACCAGAAAAAAGAAATATAATGAATGATAATATATGACTATAGATTAGTGCTAATAGTTTTCTAAATTCATCAAGACTAATCTGATTAAAAAATTAATGTATTGATACAAGTTCAACTTGCAACAGCAATGTTTCAAGTTCAGTGCTAATAAGAAGGTTTTCATGGTACCATAAAAAAGTAAAAGTAAAATAAAGAGAAACAATTTTATAAAATTCTGTAGTCATAAGAAGTACTTAATACTTGACTGTGTTTTACATTGTAAAAACTATATATTCGGGGCTGGGGATGTGGCTCAAGTGGTACCGCACTCACCTGGCATGCAAGGAGTGCTGGGTTCCATCCTCAGCACCACATAAAAATAAAATAAAGATGTTGTGTCCACTGAAAACTGAAAAATAAAATATTAAAAAATTCTCTCTCTCTCTTAAAAAAACTATATATGCTAAACACAAGGCCAAAATCATTCTAAATATAGAAAAATTGGAAGTATTACCTCCAAAAACTAGAACAAGAATGCCCTCTTTCACCACTGCTATTCAACATAGTCCTTGAAACCCTAGCCAAAGCAATTAGACAAAAGAAAGATATTAAAGGAATACAAATAGGAAAAGAAGAGCTCAAATTATCCCTATTTCCAACAACATGATTCTGTATTTAGAAGACCCAAAAAGCTCCACCAGAAAGCTTCTTGAACTTATAAACAAACTCAGCAAATAGCAGGATATAAAATTAACACTAATAAGTCAATCTCATTCCTATACACCAATGACAAATCAGCTGAAAGAGAAATTAGGAAAACTCTCCCTTCACAATAGCCTCCACCCCACCCCCCAAAAAAGCCCAAACTTGGGAAACAATCTAAAAAAAGGTGTGAAAGACCTCTACAATGAAAACTTCAGAACACTAAGGAAAGGAATCTAAGAAGACTTTAAAAGATGGAAAGATCTCCCACATTCTTAGATAGGCAGAATTAATATTGCCAAGTTGTCATACTACCCAAAGTGCTATACAGATTGAATGCAATTCCTATTAAAATTCCAATGATGTTCTTCATCAAAATAGAAAAAGCAGTCATGGAACTTATTTGGAAAAATAAGAGGCCCAGAAGACCAAAACTATCCTTGGTGAGGAAAGTATTTCAGGAGGCCTCACAATACTAGAACTTAAATTATATTATAGGGCTATAGTAACAAAGATGGAATGGTATTGGCACAAAAAATAGACTTGACCACCAATGGAACAGAATAGAAGACACAGAGACATATCCACATAAATAAAGTTATCTCATACTTGACAAAGTTGCCATAAATATACATTGGAGAAAAGATAGTCTTCAACAAATGGTGCTGAGAAAACTGTAAATCCATATGTAGTACATTGAAATTAAATCCCTATATCTCACCTGCTCAAAACTAAACTCAAAATGGATCAAGGACCTAGGCATTAGACCAGTAGGTAGGTCTAAAGTAGACCCAACTCTCCATCATGTCAACTCTGAAATGAGCTTTCTCAATAAGAGTCCTAAAGTGCATGAAATAAAATCAAGAATTAATAAAAAAGATGGCATAAAATTAAAAAGCTTCTTCACAACAAAAGAAACAATTAAGAATGTGAAAAGAGAGCCTAGAGAATGGAAAAAAAAATGTTACCATCTGGAACCTCAGAGCATTAATTTCCAGGATATATAGGGAACTTAAAAAGCTTAACACCAATATAAATAAATAAACAAATAACCCAATCAATAAATGGGCAAAGGAAATGAATTGGCTCTTCACAGAAGAAGAAATACGATCAGTTAACAAAGATATGGAAAAATGTTTAACATCTCTAACAACGAGACAAATGAAAATTAAAACTAAACTGAGATTCTGTCTCACTTCAGTCAGAGTGGCAATTTTCAAGAATACAAGTAACAATATATATTGATGAGTATGTGGGGGGAAATGTTCACTCCTAGATCGCTGGTAGGACTGCAAATTGATGCAACCACAATAGAAAACAGTATGGCGATAAGTCAGAAAACTTGGAATCCAATCACCATTTGACTCAGTTATCCCACTCTTCAGTTTGTACGCTAAAGACTTAAAATCAGCATCCTACAGGGACACAGTCACATCAGTGGTAATAGCAGCTTGATTCACAATAGCCAAGCTGTGGAAACAATCTAAGTGGCCTTCAACAGCTGAACAAATAAAGAGAATGTGGTATATGTACACAGCGGAGTGTTAATCAGCCATAAAGAAAAATGAAATTATGGCAAATTATTTGGATAGAACTAGAGATTATTATGGTAAGTGAAAAAAGCAGTCCCCAAGAGCCAAAGGCAGAATGTTCGTTTTGATATGTGGATGCTAACCCATAGCAAGGGATGGTAAGAAGGGGAAATATAGAACTTCATTGGATTAGACAAAGGAGAATAAAAGTGGGGGGGGGGAATAAGAAAGACAGTAGAACAAATCAGAGATAACTTTCCTCATATATGCTCATATATGAATACACAACCAGTGTAACTCCACATATCATGTACAACCACAAGAATGGGGCCCTAATGAAATAGTTTGCACTCCATGTAGGTATAATATGTCAAAATACACTCTACTGTCATATATATCTAAAAACAGCAAATAAAATAAAAACGAATATGGATATGATCTTGCCAATTTCTGAAAGGTCCTCAAACAATAGTTTCTATTGTCTCTGCGGGAAATTATTTTGTATCTCTTTAATGCCATAATCTCTTTAATAAGTACATCTTCCTTAGCCCAGTTTTACTTGCACTTTTCTTGCCAAATTGCAAGTTTTCAAATCATTTTGTTTTGCTTTCTGCCCTTGATTATCACAATTAACTTGTCTAAAGACTGCTAGCAAAATCCATGTCACCACCTGAAGGCTGTGCTGCCTTGATATTTCCTCTGCCTGATTCATTAGTTGCTGCAGTCCGGCTGCAGCAAAATAACCCGTCGGGTGATGAGGAACTTGCATAGATTGATATAGCAGGAGTGGGAGCCATTTATTGTAGGACAGGAGAGGTATTTATACATTACACACAGCTTATCTTAATTAACATAAACTCAATACAGCAGTCAACCAATAAGGAATCTCCACACTTAATGGTTACTTCACAAACCACTCCCTCTGGCAAAATGCCAGGCGCCATCCAGACTTGTTTACAGACTCTAACATTTGCCAGGCTCCATCCTGACTTGTTTACAGACTCTAACAATTAGTCTATCACCTTTAAATTCAACCTCAAAGAAAGTTTCAGGACATGGGAAAAAACGTAGAAAAATTATTTGACAGAACATAACATGAATGACTTCTTGTCCAATTTCCAAGAGTCCTCATTCTCTGAAACTTCATGAGCCCAGTCTTTACTGTCCACTTTCTTATCAGTATTTATGTATTCTGATTGCACAGCAGAATCACCATTTACAACATTTTAAAACTTTTCTTGCTTGTATCTTTAAACCTTCAAAATTCCTCTCCCAAATACCAAAACATTTCAAAAGCTTCTCCAACCACATGGTCAGGTCAGTCAGTCCCAGCAATAATCTTACTTCTTGGTACTTCTCAGTACCAATTTTTTTTTTAATTTGCATTTTCATTGCTATCACCCAAAGATGGGACAAGATCAATTAGAGGAAGAAAAGTTTAGTTCACTCACTATCTCAGTCCATAGAAAGATGATTGCATTGCTCTGGACCTGAGGTGAGACAGAAAATCATGGAAGAGATGCACAGTGGAGGAAAGTAGCTTACAATATGGCCACCCGGAAGCAAAGAAAGCTCCACTCAACAGGGAAAAAATATAAACCCCAAAGTGACCTACCTCCTTCATTCACACCCTACCAGCACACAGTTATCATTCAGTTAGTCCATATCAGTCGATTAATCCTCTGGGCACTGGCATTGGACAAATATTCACAGGAATGGAACTGAGGATCCTAGAGAATGAATTACTTCATAGCTAAACCTAGAACATTTAAACACATAGGCATTTCTTTTTTTTTTTTTTGTCCAGGTAATAATGCATGTGATGTACAGTATTTTACTTATGATGACTATATAAAAAATTGTTAAATTAATTAACAAAAAGGTGAATGGATGGATAAGTGAATGAAGTGACATATAATGAATATATTTGTAAAATTCTCAGAATTTTTGCTAGGGCAGGAAATTGAGATTTCATTATTAGTGCAAAAGATAATATACAGATTTTTTTTCCATTTTCATTTGCAATAGATCTTATGAATTCATAATAATTTTCATCCCAGAAAATGAGTTTTCTTATTTGCCCATTTATTGCAAACAAGATTAGTCTCTTGTTGCTGCTTCAACAATCACACCAAAACATGGAGGATTATAACAATTGTCACTTTCTCTGCTCAACTTTGCATCAGTCAGCATCTGGTGCTGGACTCAGCTATGTGGTATGCTGCTCTCACCTGAATTCATTCAAGCAGTTAAGTTACCTGGCGCCATGAATGGATCTGCATGTTTTAAATGTAAATTCATACACAGTTGGTGCTGGTTGTTGGCTGGTATCCGTTCTTGGTCGGACCACATATCTGTAGTCGGCAAGCTAGCAGAATTGCCTACAGCAAGAGAAGGCAGCCCTGTTGCATAAGTGCCAGTCAAATTTCTACTCATGTCATGTTTGTTAATGGCCAAAGCAAGGCATGTAAATAACTTGTGGTCTGTGTCAAAAGGGTATGAATCCAGGCAGTTGTGATTCCCTGTGGGTCATTGCTGTACAATCTGACTTATTAAGAACACCATGGTGGAGAATTGGATCATCATCTGATACAGCACAGTGCACTGCCTGGATTCTATCTGACAATGCAATCACAGTTGATGCAGTCTTCACACAGGAATAAAAGAACCAGGAAATGAGTGAAAGTTACCTCCCATTAATTCCAGTATAGTGATCAGCACCATAATGAACAGTCTCTATTGGGAATAAAATAGAATACCTATTGGAATACTTTTCAATTTATCCAGAATTTAAGAAGTACCTATGGTGTAAAACCTAATTATCAACCAATGCCTGACTTTTGTGCAAACTTGTTTAGTACTTATGTGATTTTAACTCAAGATGGGTAATTGTTGGAACTAATTTTTTTTTTCTCTTCTAAAGTTTTCTATTCTATCAGGAATTTTTTTCTTTTTCTTTTTTAATCTTTCCCACTGATTTATTTAGGTAAATCCCAATGACTTTTCTATGTCACCCTTCTTGGGAAATTATCTAAAACACAAATGAAGTGCTTCTTAACATTATCAGTTTCCAGACCTTCCCTCATCACATCACCTTAGCAATGCTTAGTTTAGTGAAACAAATTTCCATTCTCTCTCAATTTCAAAGCATGCTCCTAGAAAGCAAACCTATGGTTACTTTGATTATATCACATTCCCTGTATCCAAGTTAGATGCTCAAAAGGAGTTAGATATTTTATATATATATATATAATATTATATATATATATATATTAATTCATATATATATGAATTAATAATTTAAATAAACTATGATTCTTTAAACACAAGATGTAGTCTTTTTTCCCTATGAGTTTACACAAGCATTCTTACCACAAATTCTCAGGAAATATTTATTAAACTAAAATGAACTAATTATGGATTTTAGGGACAGTTTCTAGTCTGGTGTAACAACCTAACTACTGCATCTAACATTCTTCCTAGAGGGAAATGTGTTCTGATTTATAAAAAATTCCTAACGAGTAAAGTTTTGATAGTCTATCTGTTTGTAAACTAGAGGACTTCCTGCTATACTAAAATACATATGATAATTGTATATCATAGTTTCTCCAATGTTCCATTTATGACTGAATAATGTAGATCACTGTGAATTTCTTTTTTTCAGTATTTCTTTTTTATCATTTACACTCTACAATTAATTTTAGAAGATAATCTGAGAATTGAAGAGAGTATTAATAATCCATGTTTAATCCATGTTTAAACATGGATTATTTTAGAGGAAAATATTTTTCTAATAGAATGAACTTATTCAATACTATCTTGATTCTACATGTAAAAGGTCATGATTTACAACTGCTATACTAAGAATGGAAAGAATGATAATATGGAAAGAATATTTTGTAAAACTTAATTTTGGACTCTTGAGGCCTTAACCATTGCAGAGAAGACAATTTAGTTTATGTCACTGTGATACTCTCAGTCCAGTAAAATGATTTCATACCAAATGCACTTATTCTTAGAAATCATGAATACAAGTTTACTCTCTTTTATAATAAAGACTCAGTTTTGCAGAATATTTTTTATCATTGGTAGTCTCTAGAGTAGAGGCCCAGAGGTAGCAGAATATATATATTCTAGCATCAGGGAAGCAGTATTATTGAAGATGACATGGCCTCTCAAAAATAATTTTTATTAAGTGTTTTTGGTCATCCTACCATCTGGTTATCCTATAAGGTGTGACAGACCACACCTGGTGAACTTGGTGCTTTTCTATGTACAGTCAAAGCAGGGTACTTGTAATCCATACTCTTCTTTACACAGGTCTTTCCCTGTACATTGATCTTCTCAGCATCGCCACCACATAATTTAGTACAGTAACTGTGTTAGCTATTTATTCACCAGGGAACAGGATCCAGAAGATGTAGGTTTTATCAGCCATATCCACTTATCAGATCATTTAACAAGAGTAGGAAGGTCTATAGTCCTTATTGGATTTCATAATGGAAAACAGAATTAATGCTCATTGCTATTTTTTTTCAATGACCTTTATTAAGTCTGAATTTTATGCCAGCTTGTCTATATTCACTCTCATATTTATAAATATTTGAGTTGTAGTGCCATATAAGTTGATGTCTGTATCTATATTCATTCCATATTCATTCATTTTTAGTTTCTTTTAAGTTTTATGCTCCAGAGTGATTGTTTTTCTTCTTGGAAAAATATGTCTCTTATTCACATTTATTTTCTATAATATAATTTAGTGAACCATCAACCCATTAAAATTTTATTTTAATATATGAAAAACTAAGCTATATGAGATTCCTTATTGTGGTCATGATGGATAAAAACAATTGTACTTAATCTTTTCTGAAGCTGGAATAGGTGTAGGGTATGTATCACAATCTATTTTCAGATATTGGCAATAGGATACGCAGAACTGTGGTACTTGAGCACATGCAATTGGGGATGAAGTCTTACAATCAACCCCTGCTCCTGAGTGAAGACAGTTTCTCATCAGAAATGTATGATAGAGTGGTGGAGAACAACAAGTGTTCAGCAGCACTGTTGAATTAAAAAGATGGAAATAAGAGTGTGATAAGGTTCAGTGTTGAATGGCTAGAAACTGGGAGGCAGAAATCTAGAGAGAAAAGAGAGAAATCCACAAATCTGTATAAAGACTCAAGTCTTGAGTCCCTTGAGTCCTCGGAAAACACTAGATCATACACGCATAAAACAAAATTCAGAGTTGGAAAAAGCAAACTGGGAGTTACAAATTGAATAATGCTCAGAAGTCACACAAAAATTTGGAGCCTCCAGATTCCAGATCTTAGAGACCTTGTTGATTCTTTAGTTTATGTAGGTGCAAATTTAGAGAAGTTATGTGTTCAGCCTCAAAGAAAACATAGATTTCTAAGAAATATGACCCAGTGGAAAAATAAATAAATAATAATTTTAAAAGACTCTAAGATAAAAGCAAAAGAGAAATAGCAAAAGAGATAAACAAGTATTACAAAAGCTCAAAATAACCCTTGTAAATATAAGCATGAAATATAAAAACAAAAAAATATACTTTTAAAAGAACTAAAAAGATTTCCTGCATGAGAAAAATAAATACTTGAAAAAAATAAGCAGTCAAATTCACAAGGATTACATCAGATAAGACACCACAGAAGATCAGAACTGTGACTTAAAAAGCAATATATAATATAATGAAATGCAAAAAAAAAAAAGAAAGAACTGATAAAATGAACAGAACCTCAGCAACTTGTGGACTAATAAGCTAACATATATTAAATTGGAATTCAAGATAAAAGAACAACAGATTAAATATAATGACCAACTGTTTTACAAATTTGATATAAATTTAAATCCATTGTTCATTAAAAAACTCAACAACCATGAGCAGAATAACACTAAGAAAAATGCATCAAGACATATCAAACTCATATTGTTGGAAAACAATAAAAATATATAAGGCAGCCTGAGGATGAGAAAAAGAAACATTCGATGTATAACAGATTTATCATCTGAAATAATACAAAAGATGATGGAATGACATATTTAAAGTGCTGAAAGAAAATACAACATCTTTAAGTCTAGAATTTTAAAATATCTAATACAATTATCCAAATATGAAGATTAAATAAATACTTTTATAGGCAATCACCTACTGGGATAATTCATTTTGAGAATGCATACTCTGTGTATAATATTATGGAATGTTCTTCAAATGGAAAAAAATAATATTAGATGGAATATCATTAGATAGAGCAAATGAAAGGAATAAAGACTACTTGAAATGATATATATGTAAGTATCAAATTCTTTTTGATACATTTACAAAATATTTCTATAAGATAGTAGACTAATCAAAAACAACCCAAATAAACAAAAATTATATATATATATATATATATATATATATATATACACATATATATACACTTATTTCATATATACATATGCACTATATGTATTATACACATATATATGTACATGTGTTACATATATATATATATACATATATATATATATATGTATATATATATATACATGTACTAATATAGCACAAGTACCAGAAAAGTGCATAACATTTTATAAGGTGTAGAAAGAGAAATGGATATAAACTTTTGTAATGGATTTAAAATATGTCTGAGATAGTACACTGGGACACATTTAAGTTGTTTGTTGTGAAAAGTAGAGAAAAATGCAACCAAAAAAAGTAAACTAATATGCAACATTTTTGCATAAAATTCCAAGACATACTCATTTTATTTTTTTAAAAAAATCTTGATATCAGACTAGAAAGAGACATCACAGGAAAAGTATTTGTGAACCAGTATTCTCAAAACCAAAGAGGAAAAAAGTAGAATGGATTTAGTTTGCTAAATCTCTTTAAATTTGCTAATGATATCTATCTATGTATTATTCCACCTATATACAAAAGAAATAATAAATCATGGATAAGGAAAGTTTGCTGAGAAATGCAAAGATGTCTTAATATCTAAACACTGAGTTAAATCATCAAATAAATAGAATACATGAGAAAAATATGACTATATAAAAAATTTAAGAGAAACTAGCAGTTGACCTTTTCTACGTCTTATATGACAAAATCTTTAAACAACTAGAAATGCAACCTAATAAAGGGATCTAAGAAAGAGAGATAGAGATGAGAGATAGAGAGAGAGAGAGAGAGAGAGAGAGAGAGAGAGAGAGAAAAGAAGAAAAAATTAGACCTGACTTCATTGAACACTTTCTTCTTATGAGTGGAATAAGGAAATGATATCCAGTCTCATCACTGGTCTATGATTTAGTATAGATATTGGGAAGAAAAAGAAAAAGTACTTTCATATTGGAAAATAAGAATTAAATATTCGTTGTTTGCAGGCTACATGGCTACATATAGAGAATCTCCATAGAAATCTTTTAAAAATGTGATAAACATAGCTTCTGGAACTCACAATGCATTTCCAAGTACTATAAACAATTGGAAATTAAGTTACTGAAACTATTCTGAAATATTTAGTAAAAAAATTTGATTTTTGCAATTGTCATACAATTGATACTATGTTTATCTCTGGAAAAAACAGAACACAACTGAAGCATAGCCCAGAAAGCATCATATAATTTCCTAATACAATAGCAATTTCATTTGACCTATTTCCTGCAGACCTGACCTGAACAAAACAGAAGTAAAATCATGTTTAAGAAAGCAGAATTAGTTAAATATGATGTTTAAAATAACCTTACCTGTTTCTTGATTCTAGAATGTAGAATTATGTCAATTAAAATAAAATAAAACATAAGCAACCTTTGTATATTTTACATTGAGTTTTGGCTCAACTTGGTATTTCTATTGAAAAAAAAATGAACTAGCACCATCCTAAGAAGAGTTACTTTAACTAAGGAATTCACCTAGATTTAATTATTCCAGTTAGTATTTCTATCGTGTGTGTGTGTGTGTGTGTGTGTGTGTATAAAACCTTGAAATACACAGGTTGTTTATTTACCCATAATAAGTTAACTGCATTTAGTATTCTTTTAATGTCATAAACATATTAATATTCCCTTTGATATAAGATTCATCTGATTTTTTATTGATTTTTAAAAAAACTAATTGACAACAAAATGCATTACAATTCTTATTACACATATACAGCACAATTTTTCATATCTCAACTGATATTTTATTTTGTACTTCACTTACACAAACAGATTTTGCAAGTATTGCATTCAAAATGGGATTGTCATTAATTTTTAGCCTGTAAAATAACGCTTCTGGAAATGAAGGATACACTTTGCAAAAGGTTTACATAATAAACTGCACACACTTAATGTAAGATTGCTAATAATGTGAAAACCACCTCTGATAAGTAATAAAATTAAGTCATTATTAGTACGTACACTTGATTTGAGATGGAAGATGTGCTAATGGCTGTTAAATGATGTATAGTGTATAGAGATTTATGTTATGAAAGGTGTTTAAATGATTTCAGGAATGACTATTACAATTAACCTAATCATGGGCCTTTGATTGGTAACTCTGCTATTTTCTAGAATAACTTTATACAAGAGTAGAATTAATTCTTAAAAGAATTTTCCTTTGTGGGGGAGAGGGGGGGAGAGAGAGAGAGAGAGAGAGAGAGAGAGAGAGAGAAAGGGAGAGAAAGACTTGTTAATAGAGAAACAATAGAATATATTTAACAATGGATTAAAACTGTCATCTTCTAACCAAAGATACATTTCATATTTCAAAATGTGTTACCGCACACCAAGAGTATATAAATTATTTTCAAAAATGAGGTAATTATACTCTGTATATTTTATAGAATGCACTTAAAAGCTGCTTTGCAAATTTGATTAGTTCTAGTTATGATGGAGATGTTATGGAGTTGCGTGATGGCACTATCACCGTATATTTGTATTTTAAAGTTATTTTAACCTTAGAGTTTAAACAACAGCATGCTATTATTTAACATATTTAACAGCATCTCCAGCCGGATCTTTCCTATAAGACCCTTTCTTGTACTCTTTGTCTTTTGAGTTGTCGTGTGAGAGTGGATCTGGTTAGTGGTTTCTCAAATAGCTTGTTCTCTTTCATTGGCATAAATAATTGGAAAAAAAAATAATTGGGAAGTAGGTCACAGTTTTTCCTTATGGTGGTTACTTTCTGTGTCAAATTGACTGGGCAACTAAATACCAAGATATGTTAGAGACATGACTCAAGGGTAGGTCTATGAAGCGTTTTCCTGAAGAGACTACTTCTTTAATGGATGGAAAAACTAAAGCAGATGGTCTTTCATGATGTGAGTGGGCATTATCCAGGGTTTGCTTAGAATATAAGGGTAGAGGAAGATTAGACCTCTCTTTGCTTAACTGAATGCTGATCTTCACTTTGAAATACTGGTTTCCAGGCCTAAGATGTGGACTGGAATCTAGATCTTTGGCTTTGTATCTCTCAGGCATGCAAAATACACCATTAACTTTTCTGGGTCTCTCTGTTATAGGCAGCACATTACAGGACTTCTCATACTCCATATTGTTGTGAGAAAATACCTTCCCTTAGAATTTCTGTCTCTGCGTCTCTACATCTAATCCTACACCTACACCTACTTCTATAGACATGGTTATGATTTCTCTGGAGAACCTTGGCTTGTTTGGATTGTGAGAGTCTTAACCTGATTAGTAAATTAATCCCTGATGGGATTAACTGAGTGGGAACTAGAGGCAGGTGGGGTGTGGCTGGAGGAAGTGGTTAATTGAGGGAGTGGCTACGGGTATATATTTTGTATCAGTAGCTAAAGCCTCTCTCTCTGTTTCTTGATCACCATGATGTGAGCTGATTTTCCTCCTCCACTCTTGCCCGCCATGATGTTCAGCATCACTTGGAGCCCCAAGGAATGGAGCCAGCCTTCTCTGGACTAAGACTTCTGAAACTGTGAGCCCTCAAATAAACTTTTCTCCCCCTGCAGTTGTGCTGGTCAGAACCTATAGTCACAGCATTGAAAAGCTGACTCAAACAATGATATCTTAGTAGCTTTTTATTTCAGCTCAAGTTGCTTAACTATCTTATGAAAAAAAAATGCTACCTATATGTATTACTTATTATTAAAATCTCTAGCAACCTTGTCAACTGCTGTGTTCTCCTCTTCTGAAAGCTTCTCTTCCTTTAGGAAATGTACTACACTTTAGCTTTTCAAATTCCCCTGAATACAAACTGTAAGTGGATGTAATTTTACAATCTACTAGCTTTCTTGTTTTCCTGGAAACATAAAATACTTCAAAAATTATGATTCTAGTGCCAACAAAGATGATTATAAAATGATTATTACCTTTCAGTATTTAGTTTTGGAAGCTAGGCATAGGAATTAGTTGATAATTCACTGAAACCTTTTGGAAAAAAAAACGTGTATAGAAAATTTTGCAAATGATATCATAAATCTCCCAGATTCCCTAATACAGATATAACAGAATCTTTAACATTGTCCTTATAATCCATGGTTGTGTTCATTGATGTGGTCACCTGCTCTGAGTTTTAGTTCTAAATTCATTATTTTTTTTCTACTCTTTATATCCCTTCCCATTCTCAATGAAAATAAGAAATGTGGTTACTCAGGTGGTGTTTCTTTAGAATTTGTCAACATTTATTTCAGAGATTTAAAAAATAATGACAATAAAATTGTGGTACAGTGGTTTTCCTATTGCCTGACAGATAATTGGTCTTAAATTGATGTTAGACCCACAACTCTCCTCATGTTGTTTCTTTATGCTGTTTTTACTATTCTTGAGACTATCATAGTCACCCTTTACTTTCTTATAACTTAGATCTTTACTTGATACATTTATTATTAGCTTTTTGTCCTGAAATGTATTCTCTTTTAAATCCTTATATCTCAAAACATCCTGCAACTCAAAGCATGCAGAGCTGGTGAAAGAGAATACTCAGAATTGTTAGTTCCTCATATGTACTATTTTTTTTACAACAAATAAAACAAAACAAAACAAAAAATTATTTTAAGATTACTGTTTAAACTACGTGGGAGAATATTTTCTAGCTTTCTTAGCCAAAATAAGTACACTGTCTTCTTGTACTGTTCATGTTTCTTTCTGATTTTAGCTACACAAGCCTTTTTCTTAAAGTATACATGTTGAAAGTTCTGCCCTTGCTGAGGAGATTTAAAAACAAAGATCATGTTAATAAACAAACTAAGTTGATGATAAAGTGTTTCATCTCAATCAAGTATGCTGAATGCAACATGCCACTTAGTGTTTTAGACTGAAGTAAAGGCTATGCTTTCAAGTGAAAATAATACATGAAAAGTGTGTGTGTGTGTGTGTGTGTGTACAATGAATTAAAGTTTGCAAATAAATTGCAAAAACTACTGATAAATTGAGGCAAATTAAATATTTCATATTTTGAGTAGTGAAAATTTTAAATCTATGAATGCAGAAAGACAGAAAAGCATTTATATAAAGCTCATACAAAACAATAAAGCTACAATTTCTCTGTTAAAGTATAAATGTCAATTGAAATAAACTATTTAATGTAAGTGTACAGAACAAGTCCTAGTATTTCCCAATTCTCCCCTTCCCCCAATGTAAGCCCACCAGCACAGCTGCTACTAACCTGCCACACTACCTGGTTTAAAAGGCAATGGTTTTGCTCTCAATTTATATGAACAATAACCATTCTAATGTATCTGTATGGATCTCTCAATATACAGTATTACAAAATCATTTGAAAATAGATGTTAGGCCTTATGGTTTTTACAGTAGTGAATGCCAAGTACTTTCAAATGAGCAAGAGAAACATAATTATTTATATCCAACTTACTGTTTTAACCCACCGTAACTGGAGTATCAGGGTTCATTAAACAATAGCTGTTTTTCTACCAGTTCAGAGAAAATAATTTGAAGTTCCTATGGTACTTTGTTTCATTATACTGCATATTGGCTTCTTCCAATAACTAGTCTAGACAAACTAAAAAAAAAAAAAAATCTATGATAATGGTAAACAAAGCAATTTGTTTCACAGTTCACTTAGAAGGTTGAAACTCATACCAGAACACATTCTAGAAACTCATCAAAAATAAGCATATCTGAACTTGATAATTCCAATGCAGCATATTTTCATTTTAATAGATTTTATTAAATTCATAAAAGTTAATGGACTAGAGATTAAGTCATTATGAACTCTGTCCCAATTGTCTGTTATTAATAGCATCACAATAGTGATGCCATTGTTAAATACTTTATTTCTAAATGCTTTCTTTTAGTCAGTCATGATTTTTCATCTCATATTTCCCACTCCAACAATTCTTCCATATGATTATGAGAGTTACATAGACCCTAAATTTTCAGGAACCTCAAAGCTTTGATGTTCATATTATATATTATCAATATAAAGTGTACATTTACATAATCCATTTCAAAAAGTGAGACTTAATTTTGTCCTCAGTCAGAAAAACATTACTAAGCACACCATTAAGACTTCACTGATACACAGAATCAGAAGATGAAAAAAAAAATGTTCTCTTTAAAATGAGAACTCAATTTAATCTTCTCAAATTGGTTATTCTGGGCTCTCTTATTTACAAAGTAATAAAATTAAAATTTAATGTTAAGATAAAATTAAAAATCAAGTTGTTCTCCAATTATCAGAATCACACTTTTTATTCATGCAGTCACAATTTTCCTGTCTCTATGGTATTCTTCACTATCCAGGACCTCAGTATTTCTTTGGGACACATAGAGTTTGCTGAAGGAAATTTTGTTCTAGTGACACATGCTCATTTGGTAGCTCATCTATTCAAGAACAACATGCCAATGATTTAATCTTATAAATTAATTTAAGCTCTTTCTTAATGTATGAATTTTGTTTTTGTACTGGGAATTGTGGAAATAACATTTTATAAAGTTTATATTGAAATGGAAATAATGAAGAAAAAGTATGTTTTTTCAAAGTAATTTTGTCATTGGATTATACAGACCATCACTGCTACTTTTCTGTAAAATTTATTCATGAATGGGAGAATTTTGTTGTATTTGAAAATACTAATTACTTTAATGGTTTATCTAAATATATATGTACTTTTAAATAAAATCAGACATAATTTATATAGCATGTAGAAGCAACACTTTTAGAAGCCAAATACAGTTGGGAGACCTGACCTGAAAGCCCACAAATATTTTCTTCCATTTCAGGACCCCAAAGAATGAGGTCTGAAGCAGCCTACTTAACTGTAGAATTTTAGAGTTCAAGTCCTCTTGGCAGGCTTAACTTTGTTCTTCTGGGCAGAGGCATTAAAACAGCATCTCTTACTGTAGAATCACATAACACTATGTGACATATCATTCATCAAATAATAAAATAGGAACCACATTTGTAGTATATTTTTAACTGTGCATATAGAGCTTTTGTATTAGTCCACAGTATGTCCTGAAGCTAAATTTGATTACGGTTCTTCTAGCAAGATGTTTAAAATAAGTTGAATTATGTAGAGTTGTACTTATGGCTTAAATGGCACTCTCCTGTGTAATGTAAATAGAGTAGCCACAGCAGTGTGCAACTATATGCTCATAACAAAGAATAACATCATATTATTTGGTAGCCAAAGGTTTAATGTATCTTTTTCTGGGAAATCCCTGATGCATTAAAAAAAAAAAAAAAACTTTTCACCATCATATCAATAGTAATTATTATCTAAACTAAGCTTGCAAATTTTAAACTGAGAATAGGGCTGTGCATTTTTAGTCCATAGCCAGTTTAGGATTGTTCATCCCTTGACCTTTAAAGAAAGCATTTTAAATGAGAGAGCAAATTAAAGGTAGTATGAATGCCTGTTTTAAATATAATGCATGAAGAACTCATAATGCTGAAAAGGTAGTGGATTAAAACATAAATAGGTTTAAAAAAGAATGCATATAAATTTATGACTAATAGATACAGGATGGGTACTTAATGGAAAGTTAGAGATGATTAGGGTAGTAATATAAAATACAGAGACTGTCTTTCATGATCTATCCCTAGGTTGTCTTATAAAAGAGGATACTATTCTGGATCAGTGAGTTCTAACACTGCATACATTTTTATTCACATGAAGCACTATTCAAAAATCTTATTCACTATAAAAATTATTTCTGAAATTTAAATTAAAATGATAGAAATTAGAAAATATCTTTTCACCTTCTCCTACCAAAATTAGGAAATAATTGAGCCTCTAAATAATTAAGGTTAAAAACTGACAGCTTATATAAGGAATGTTAGGATAGAACTTTTTTTTTTTTGGTGGTGCTGGGGATTGAACCCAGGGCCTTGTGCATGCAAGGCAAGCAGTCTAACAACTGAGCCATATCCTTAGCCCTAGGAATATTAGGAAACAATTATTATGAAAGATTCAAATATACCTACATAAGTACTCTTAGATGAGGGTTTTCTTAAATTCACAAACAATTGAAAAGATTATTTTCAATGTGTCGAAAACATATTCTATAATGTGTAAGACTCAGTTAACAAAATTAATATCCATATGCCAAATGTATATAAAAATTTAAAATATTTTGTATAAAACATCCTCAATGTCAACAGTATTAGAAACAATAAATCAAACCTTAAACCATCAAATATCTTTAGATGCTTTACGAATTGTCAAAATAATTCATAACATAAATGGAAAAATGTTTCCAATATTAAGAGAGATTTATTATCTGAATTATATTTATTTATAAAATAAAAATGTTCCAAATAATGGCTTCCCAAGAGTGCAGGAAAAATCAAGATAACAAATCAAAAATAAATGGAATAGAGAGAAAAAATAAGAAACTAACATTAATTTTAAAATAGACAAAAGTATACATACATCTGTGTTTTTAGAATTATTTTTTTCGACTATTGGGAATTGAACTCAGAGCCTTTGTACTTGCTAGGCAAGTGCTCTACCACTGAGCTACAACACCTGCCCTTCTAAATACAATTTGAGGATAAAAGACTGATTAAAAAAAAAAAAGAATTGAAAGTGTGAAGTAAGATAATTTAAAGCAATAATTATGTTAAATATATATAAATATCTATGTAATAAGAGATAAAACATAATTCATTAAAAATTGTATGCACACATATGCCTGAACTTGAAGATAAGTAGTAATGCACACATCCAGAATATAAAAATAATTTGAACAGCAGAGTAATAGAATAACTGTGTTGTCTAGAAACAAAGAAATTCCAGAGGAGGTTAAAAAATTTCCACCACAAAACTCATTAGTACTAAGTAGATTTACGGTTAAGTTTTAATAAAGCCTTTAAATACAAATTAATTCAATCATAAACTATTTTGGAGATTTAGAATGGAAGCAGCTAATTTGGAAAGCCAGAAAGACCTTAATAACTTTCTGCTCTAGAATAACATGAGAAATAACTATTGATAATTATCAAGTAAAATCATATTTGCTACAGAATTCCTGAATAAAATTATCTTAAATCATAATCACAAAATATGTTTAAACAATGTATTCGAACCAAGAGGATTGTATATCACTGTCTATCTTTCTATCATCTCTCTGTCCATATAACCTCTAACCTCATTTCCTATCATTCTCCAACTGCTCATTTTTTTCCCAAGGCTGGTTTGTGTTCAGTGGATTTCACACAGTAGGGTCTCTGGCAATGGCTTCTCCTGCTGTCTGGAGCAACTCCCCACAGTTAACAGATTAAATGTTGTACCTCCTTCAAGTCATTTCAATATCACTTTTTCAATCATGTCTTTCATCATCCCTTTCTTTTATAGTTTTATTTTATTTGTTATCATTCTTAATTGGCAAGTAAAATTGTATGCGCCAATTTTGTGGCATTTTTAATGTCTGCTTTTTTAGTATTTTCAACAAAATAATGTATTGTTATTAACCATAGTAGCTATATTGGACACTAGATTTATTGATCTTGTTCCATATAATTTTCACTTGTCACCTATCTTCTGTTCTACTAATTCCTTTTATTTCACTGCAAGTTGTCTTTATTCCCCAGCACATAATATATAAGTTATATAGTATATTGGGTGATCACCACCCAATATACTATATAACTTATATATTGTGTCCATTTACTATCATCCCTCGTAATGTAACATAAACTACATGATGGCGGAATTTTTATTGATTTCTTTGTGAATAGTTCCCTAGTGCATAGAAGAGAAAGAGGCATATAAAAAAAACTCAAATTTGTTTAATAAGTTCTTTCTATTATGAAAAGAAGAGAAAGGGGTATGGGCAGATAGAAACAACAGGTATCTCAACAATCCTGGTAATTTGTACATCCATAAACATCATGCAATTAAAGCAGAAATTCAAACATAGTACAGTTGGCCAAAGTATTCAATTATAATTCATTTGATTTATTTTATATCTCTGATTATTTTTCCTTTCTCACTCAAGATTCGGTTTATCGTATTTTAAAAAAAATTTTCTCTTGACAAAGTTAGATTTTTGTTTGTGCACATAATAGTTTCCTCTTTCCAAGACTAACAATTTTAATACTGTCTTTTAAATTATATATTAACTTTAGTATTTATAATATTCTACACATAACATTCTTACTGAGATAAATATATATATTGAATAAAACATAGTTTGGGTTTTGTGGTGTTTCAATCAGTACAATTTTCTTGGTATTTTTAAAAAGTTGTTTGAAATTATTTGTCTCCAAAATTATTTAGAAGAATATTTTACTCTCTTTAAATAGTTGATTCATATTGTTTAAATTGTGGATTCTTTTTTTTATAAATTTTCTGATTTGTGATTGTTGTCCTATCTACCACTGCATCTTTTATTTGTATCTACAATTATTGCTAAGAAAACATCTCTGCACCATGTTTTTACTTGGAATAATTTTTGATATTTTCTTTGTGTTTTTATATTTATAAAGCAAACACATACACTTGTTTATAATGAAATGTTTATATGTTGAAGCAGAAAATCCACTCTTGGCATACAAGCATCCATAAATTATAGGCTTGTACATGTGTGCGTGTATGTGCTATATAAAAAGTACTACAAACTTAACATTTTAAAACAACAGAATAACAAATATCTTATCTTGCATTTTCAGGAGTTAGGCTGTGTGACTTAGTTGGTTTCTTGCCTGGCTGTCTTACAATGCCATAATCAATGTGTTAGTCCAGCTGTGTTTTTATCTGAAGGCTCAACTTAGAAGAGTCAACTTCCAAGATCACTTAGGGAGTTAGCATATCTCCTTTACCTTATAGTATTAAGATTTTTAGGCTTTCACTGACTCTCAGCTTGTGTCTGCTCTTCCATGCTATAGGACACTCAGGTACATCTCCTTAGGCAATTCACAACATGGGAGGTTGCTTCTTGGAGGACACAGGAAGAGAGAAAGAGAGAAAAACAGACAGAAAGAGGAGAGAAAACTGTGAAACACAGTCATAGAATTATATCTTATCATATTTTATTGATTAATGGAAACTCAGTTTTGAGTGACAGGTAAGGAGATGGTGCTACCTTAAGGTGTGGGCATGGGTTTCATTCCATTGCATTATCAGCACAAGTCTAAAGTATTATTACTGAAACACAATGCATTTGTACACGGAGCTTTTACAATGGGGTTCATTAAATCCAGTTCTTCTTTACAGTTTCTTGAAAGAAATGGAATTATGAAATTAAAAAGACAAAGTTATTTGCCTCAAACACCTTCACCACATAAAGAGGACAAACTAGGATGACACTATTAATATCTGTGTTTAATAAACGGGAACTGAGAAACTCAAAGGAGTCATGCATATACTGGAACCCAGCTGGGAAAATACTGATAGTCCCTTGGTTTGATTTCAAGAACCAAGGATCAGTCCCTGTGACACTTGGCTCTGCCTCCTGAGTTCTTGGTTCTGCCTATATATAGGCAGCATATAACTGAACTTTATGTTTGATTTCTGCAGGCAGAAATTTAGATCTAGCAGCCTCCTTTAACTTTGTCTAAGTTGGCATTATTTCTGCTGTAATAATTCCCTTAAGAATATTAGGTGTTTCTCCTTCCTTCCTTCCTTCCTTCCTTCCTTCCTTCCTTCCTTCCTTCCTTCCTTCCTCCTTTCCTCCCTTCCTTCCTTCCTTCCTTTTTTCTTAATTTCTTTTTGTACTAGGGTTAGAACTCAAGGCCTCACACATAATAACAAATTCTTTACCACGGAGTTACATACTCAGTGATGCTTCATTAAACTTTATTTTGAGACAGGGCAACACAAGGTTGCTGAGGCTGCCCTTGAACTTGCAATCCTCCAACTTCATCTTCCCAAGTAACTAAAATTTTGGTTGTGTGCTTCCACACCTAGTTTCTCATGTATTTCAGTGACATCTATTCCATTAACTGAAGCTATACCCACAGGTCTTTTCCAAATATTTTTTCCCTGTCTTTGGCTTCTGCTGAGACAATAGAAGGAGCTTCTTCAAAAAATATTAGGACAGACAGAATGAGAATCTTGTTGTAAGATGGTCTCCTTGCATGATGTGATCATGGGAGTGACATCCTGTCACCTTTGCCATCTTCTACTGGTTAGAAGCAAGGTATAGGTCTCACTCACACTTAAGAGGAGAATACTAAACTAAGGAAGATCTCATATAGTCAGTCCAGCCAAATGGACCTGGTATAGATATATTTTTAACAATATTATAGATTAAATTATTCATGCTACTAAAAGTATCCACATATATAAGCCCACAGATTTCAACTCAAACTTTTAAGCACTAGGAGTAATATGTTAAACGTCTTCAAATACATTGAATTTGTCAAAATCCAATGTTTTCTGCACATTTCACTTTATATTTACATGATATTATATAAGATACATATAAATTCATGAGTGTTGCATCTTTAGATTACAAATGTGATATTTTTGTATCCTTTAATGCTTTTTTAATGCCAAATTTAAATTAATCTAATACTAATAGATAGCTTGTTTTCTATTTCTTTCTTTCTCTTTATTTCTCCCTCTTTTCTAGACAAAGTCCATACATAAGACCTCAAGCTAGGTTTTGCAATACATACAAGGATATAAAATCTACAAATATTTCTCAGGAATTTCTGAGAATATCTGGCTAAGGTGTATTACAATACTGAGAAAGGCGACAACAATAAAACAGAAAGCTTCAACAATGGAAAACATTAAAATTATTGAAACAGTTTATCATTTAACCTCTTGGTGCAATTTATCATTAACATATTTTCTCAATATAAAATATCCATCCATTCCTGTACTGAATGCCTGTGATTATTTCATCTTAAGTTATTCAGAATACCTGGGTTGTAGAACACAGAGGCACTTTGACTTTATAGAAATAAAATGGGAAAAAATAATAACATTAGTTGTTTCATGAAGCTTAAGGATGATAATGCAGGTGAAACACAAAAGTGAATGGGAATGCAAACTAGAAAGTCATCAGGGAATCAATCAAGGGTGTTACTTTTTCCTGGATTCCTTTTGAACACGTTTATTATTTATTTAGTTTTACTAATTGCTAGTACACACCATGCCCTACTTCCCAAGGCACAATATGAACACTAATAAAACAATCTAAGCTATGTGCAGTGCAGCATGCCTGCAATCCCAGATACTTTGGAGTCTAAGGAGAATTCAAAGTCTTAGTCCAGCTTGGACAATTTAGTAAGATCCTGTCACAAAATACCAAAGAAAATGGACTGGGAATGTAGGTTAGTATTAGAATGTCCCTGGGTTTGATCCCCAGTACTGAAAAAAAAAAGAAAGTCTAATAATTTTTTTTTTAAATAAAAGCATATGGCATGATTTAAATTTACTCAAATTCATAAATTCTCTAAATTTTCAAAGAACAGAATTAATCTATCTGTCTCATCTATCATGAAATAAATTGAGGCTACAGTTTTAGTGATCTTGGTAATTTATTTTTATTAAAATTTTACATTCCATCAACTTCGTAGAATGTATACATTAATAAATGTCTATTTATAAAATTATTTTAATACCTATATATGTTCCATTTAAAAAAAATATCATTGAAAATTATTCTTTTCTGTCTTCTTTACTGAGGACAGCTTGCCAAGGTTTTTCTGGGGGGCTGAGAAACACAAAAGATCTCCTTCCCTCCAAGAGCAGGAAACTTGTGAGCAAGGACGTGGAAAAGCTAAATCTCTCATAATGCTGACACTGGGAAATATAAAATGAAACACTTCCTTTGGAAAACTGTTTTGGAGTTTCTTAAAATGTAAGCACATGTATGTTATATACCCCACAATCATATCACCCCATATTTATTCAAGAAAAAAATAAAATTTGTCAGTTTAATTCATATCAGACAATAACTGGAAATAATCCAAATGTACCCCAGCAGTGGGACAGATTAACAAATCATGGCAGAGCTATGAACTGGATAATGAATGATTTAGCAATAAAAGGAACAAACTATTGAGGAATATAACAAAATAGATAATCTCAAATTCTGGAGCAGAAGAACTAGACATCAAAAGGAGTATATTTTATCAATCAATTTCTATAGTATTTTAGAAATGTGAAAAAAATTTTTAGTGTCAGAATATGTATCAATTATTTTCTAGGATTAGGTGTGGTTAAACGAGAGGGTCACTGATGATTAACTGTAAAGAAGCATGGAAAAAAAATTTTTAAGTCAATGGAAACTTTCTATACCTTTTATTGTGATAGTAATAACGTGTTTATATGTTTGTCAAAATCATGTAATTATGATGGTAAATGATTTCATTTGATTTTTTGTAAATTATACCTGAGGAAATCTGATTTAAAATGAAAAAAAAAACAAATCAAATTTGGCTATTTCAAATACTAGCAAAACTTATTTGTCCATATCACTGTTGTCTCCGGGAGTCTGTATCATGTGCTATCAACTAGAAACTAAACTGCTCATTGAGGCTGGCAAGAAGCAGAGACATTATTTCAGAGAGATTCAAAGAACATCAAATTACCAACTATAATTAAGTCATGATGTGGTTGTTTAAGTCAGCTTTTTTGTTGATGTGACTAAAAGACTTGACAAGAACAATTAGAGGAGGAAAAGTTTATTTGGGGGCTAGAGGTTTCAGAAATCTGTTTATTTATTTATTTTGGAGTACTAAGGATGGAACTCAGTGGGTACTTGACCACAGAGCCACATCATCACTAGCCCTATTTTGTATGTTATTTAGAGATAGGGTCTTATTGAGTTGCTTAGAACCTTGCTTTTGTGAGGATGGCTTTGAACTAGTGGTATTTCTGCCTCAGCCTCCCAAACTGCTAGGATTACAGGCATGCACCACTGCTCCAGGCTTCAGAAGTCTAATTTATAGATGGCCAACTCCATAACTGCGTGCCCAAGGTGAGGTAGACCATTGTGGTGAAAGGTCATGGCAGAATAAAGCACTTCAGGACATGGCCAGGAGCAAACAGAGAGTTCCCCTCACCAGGAAAAAGTTGTAAACCCCAAAGGCATACCCCAATAGACCTATCTCCTCCAGCCATACCCTATCTGCCTACAGTTACCACCAAGTTAATAAATATCAGTGGATTGATGTACTGATCGGTTAAATTATGATAATTCAATCATTTTGCCTCTAACACATGCTTTTGTGGTATACCTCATATCTAAACCATAAGTTACCTTTATAGAAATTTTGTTTCAGATAATTATTGAAATTCAATAGACATTTTAATAGTAATTAGTTAAAATTTCCTAATGTTTAAAGTACAATCTAAATATGTCTAACTGCATGCAAAGAAAGACAGAATGTTCGCAAGCCTTGTTTAGAACTTTGTACCTACTTTACATGCTTGAAAACAAAAGTGTCAAAAGTAAATACATGCTGATAGTAAGATTAAGTTGACTCCTCAAGAAATCATCCCTAGTTTACAAAATCAAATATAAATCTGCATTTAGGGAGTTATTTTTCACAGGTAACTCAGTTTTCACAAATAATTCAGGTCAAGTTGGTATATCAGCAAATTCAATGAAGTCCACTATATTTTGAAGAGACAACTCACTACTTTAGGTCAGGTTACACAAACAAACTAAATTCTATGGGTTTGAAGTTGTCACTTCATTAATTATAGTTGCAATTATTGTTTATGTAAAATGAAACTGATTTTTCAGACCTACAAAGCACTTGGATGGAGGGCCAGTTACTATTCCTTGGTACATTAAGATCAGGAATGTAAGATCCAGTGGAAAGAACAGAAAGCGTTTACAGTAGAATTGCACAGATAACATTTTATTTTTTACTATGAAATCTAGTTAGTTATTTTTTATTACCTAATGCTCAATTTATGTCCTTTCTGATATGATCCAATCTCATGATTATTGAGAAAATATGAATTTCAACCATACATATTGTTTCATTAAGTCTTTATATTTTTATTTTGTACTGGGGATTGAATTTAGGGGTGGTTTGACTCTGAGAAAAATCCTCATTTCTTTTTATTTAGTTAGATTTTTTTAAAATTTTGAGGCACAATCTCTCTAAATTGCTTTGGTCTTTGCTAAATTGCTACGGCTGGACTTAAACTTGAGAACCTCCTGCTTCAGTTCCCAAATCGCTGGGATTACAGGAACATGCCACTGTATTGTCTGAAAAAGTGTTTATATCACTGATGCTAGGCTATTTGATTCAAATTTATTTGATGATTATCAGTCTCAGGGATTTTTCAGGAGGACTAAGTTTGGCATTTGAACTACTAGACAATTATTTATAAACAATATGATCAAGTATTATACACATTATTAGAGAATAAAATTAGGTAGAAGCATGAACCTGTAGAATATTTTAAAAAAAGGATTCTACTTCTTCAATAGTGCACCTTATTCTGTCCTTGAGTAAAAACATCTTCCTTTTAAGACAATGCACAGAGATCCAGTACTCTGACTCATGTGCTTACAATACAATAAGCATTTGATAAAATGGTCTTCCTGCTACCTTCCACATCTATGACATACTTTACACAAATACCCTTTGTTGTTCATCAAGGGCTCATAAGCATCATTTCATTTTTCTTCGCATAATCACATTATTCCCTCAACCCATAAATCTGTGCATGGTGATTACAATTCTTGCCCATCAATCCAAACTCCTTTTTCCCACATATAGTATTTATTGAATGGATCAAGGGAACGATCCTTCAAACAAAAATGGGATTGGCTCGTCACAATTAGGTCATTAATACATCAGTAAAGTTACTGTTCTTCAAAAAAAATGAGAATATAAATCTTTAAAGAGATTTACATTAATGTAGACCTGTTAATGAGCAACTGTGGTACAATTTCTCAAAACCTATGTGACTTTGTCACTTAATAAAATTTACATAATATTTTAATGTCCACATTTTTGTAATTATCATAGAAATCACTTATGGTAGGAAATTTCTTTCTATTGACAGCTTCTACTATTATCCTCTCGGTTTTAACAAGAATATTAACAGGATTTTTTTTCAGGAACTAAAGTACTTATTATAATATATTAATTGGGCATCAGCTATAGTTGGAGCAGCACCAAATTTTTTACTAAAGCATTAGGCTGATCCAAAATCTTTTTCCAGGTTATATGGAATTTTTTAATGAAATATCTGAGCAATATGTGATAAGGAAATCATAAATTTTGACAAATATTTGTATTATGGAAAATGAATTTCAGAAAACTAAATTTCAAGGATATAAAATTTTACAGATGATTCTACAAAAGCAGAGTTTTAAAAAATATATTAAAGGTTATGGGATCAAATTATAATTGGGTTTGGCCATATACTAGGAATTAGGGAATTTAGGGAGATAACTAGAATTATGTTTTATTCAATTTAAAAAATTAAAAGCATGTTACTAGTAAGAACTCAACTCAGAAAAGCATGTATAGCAAAATATAAGTGAACACCTCTACAAACTGCACTTCTATTTTGTGAATAGAAAATTTTCACAAAATATTGTGATTTATAGAATGATATAATTCTATTACGCTTTATTATGATTTTGAAAGGGGATATAGCATTTGAAGTAATATAGCACTGTGAATGTCAAGTTTAGTGTGTGGTTGTATTCATTACCTCCTAGATGGCAAATATCAGTCAATACAACTTTTGTATGATACAAAGGTTAAAAATGCCAAGAAGATATGGCTTAAGATGTTTAATTTATATAATTAATATGCACACACACATACTGTCAGGATCATCACATATTGACATAGAAACCATTTATGCAATTTTAATGGCTAAAATAATATTAATTATTATTTAATAAAATTTATCTAAAGGCCTCAACATTTTTGGTTTAAAATTTGTTAAAATTAGAAAAAGAATTTTTAAAAATTTTCTATGAAATCTGATTGAATAAATGTTAATCTGAATCAATAAGTATAGTTACATATAATAATCCACCTGTACACACACATATACTACATAATAAATAATGAATTAAAATAATAGCTAATAGATTGCCTGTATCCTACCCATAATTATAGGTCAGCTTTTGAACTCTATACTTGTGATATGAAAAGCATTTTCACATGATGGTTTAGCATATGGTTTTGAGTTTAATTGTTGAATGCTTAATGTTATATGGCAACATGGCTGGGCTATGGTACTTAGTTTTTTTAATCAAACTTGTCCAAATATTGCTGTGAATGTGTTTAATAAATGTGATTAATGCTTATCATTTCTTGACTTTAGGTAATAAAAATTACCATAAGAAATTGTGGATGGCTTCGGCACATCAGCTTTAGGTCTTAAAAAAAAAAACTGATATTTTTGAGAAAAGAAGGAAATCTACTTTAAAATTGTAACATAAAATCTTTACCTGAGTTTTGGCCTGATACTCTAACCAATGGATTTAACTACAGCCTTAAATTTTACCTGAGTTTTATTCTATCATTTCTCAAAATCTCTGTCTCTTTTTCTTTCTTTATTATCCTTTCTCTCTCTCTCCTCTACTTCTCTCTCCACACACACAACTTATTTAATCCTTATCTTTTAAATGAATATAATGACATAATGATTAAAAAGAGTACCTTAAGAGAGACTGTAATATTTGTTCCTGAAAAGATATTCTACTACTCTTCAAACAAGTTTGTTGAGAAAAACAGAAAAAAATGATATATGCTTAATGAATTGGTTTCCTCTCTTATAAAACTATAAAAATTATTGTAATAATTTCTGGTAAGGTGAGTAAAACTGTAAAGTGATGAATTACAATTATTAAATACATTTAAACATTAAACAATTCGGATATGGAGGAAGTGAAAGCAGAAGTCTCAAGCATGAAACCCTGGTTCTGGAAGGGATAGAGAGGTTTGGAGAGGTTTTGGTCTTTTTTTTTTTTTTTTCATGTGATAGATACACTTTTCAGTTCTCCTCTTTCCCAATATTCTTTTTCTTTTTAATTCTGTATTTGTCTCTTTTGTTCCACCAGCTCAGGCTGTATTACCGATGGATGAGACCCAAGGAGAGAATATGCTCCATCTTCAGAGTCCTCCACATTTCTAATGAAGGCAAGAATCATTTCTACTCTTCTGCACAGCTCCTCACTGTGACATGGTTTAGTCAAACCAGGTTTGAACCGTGCTTTAAGTTCCCCAGAAGCTTTTTTGTAAATAGCATGTGATATTTTAGTCTTGCACTGTTTTTGATAGGTCTTCTGCTCTGTAAGATCTGATTCCTCCCAATTCCACTAGCAACAAACACACATGTGTGCACACACACACACACACACATATAGTCAGGAAGATTTGCTTATGCATCTTGATTTTAGTCTTTGGCTTCTAAATTTCATAATTTTTTTTTTTTTGGTACTGGGGATTGAAATCAGAGGCACTCACCACTAAGCCACATCCCCAGACCTATTTTTGTATTTTATTAGAGACAGGGTCTCACTGAGTTGCTTAGGGCCTCACTAAGTTGCTGAGGCTGACTTTGAACTTGTGATCCTCCTGTCTCAGCCTTCTGAGCTACTGGGATTATAGGCATGCACCATTGTGCCTGGCTAAACTTTATAATTTTTAATGTATTATTCTGTGTTCATGTTTTTGTTTTCTTTTGCTGTACATGGAATAGAACTCAGAGCCATGTGCATGCTACGCAAATGCAGTATCATTGAGCTATACCCAGCCCTATTCTCATGTTTTCACCCTTTCTCACGTAGTATCAGTGCTACATCATCAGGTGTTTTCCCAACATCATTATTGCTGAGCCCTGAGAAATAATAATTGCTAAAAAGCAAAATTACTATTAAGGGTATATCCTACTGTGTTAGTAGACTTCACTGCTATGACCGAAACACAGGACTAGAATAACTTAGAGGAGGCAAAGCTTATTTTGGCTCAGAGTATCAGAGGTTCAGTCCATGGTGGGCCAAATCCATTGTTCTGGGCCCAAGATGAGGTAGAACATCATAGAAGAAGAGTATTTTAGTCATATTATTGTGTCACTGTGACCAAAAGACCTGACAAGGATAATTAGACAAGAAAAAGTTTATTTGACACACCATTTTAGAGGTCTAAGTCCATATACAGTCAACTCCATAGCTCTGGAACCAACGTGAGGCAAAACATCATGGCATAAGAGTAATGCAAGTAAAGCATCTCAGGACATGGCTATCAGAAACAGAGGACTGTGCTCACCAGGGACAAAATATAAACCTACCTGCCTACAGTTACCATCCAGTTAACCCATATCATTGGTTTAACCCACTGAGTAGGTTAAAACTATTATAATCTTATCATTTCCCCTCTAAAAATTCTTGCATTGTCTCACACATGAGCTTTTGGGGGACACCTCATATCTAAATCATAATGTAAAGCTTGATGGAGGAGAACTGCCTCCATTCATGGCTGGCTAGGAAGAAAAAAAGAGATAAGGGGGAAGGGGTTGAAGGGAGGAAGCACACTTCTAGGGCATACCACTACTGTCCCACCTTCTTTAGTCATAATCCTCCTGTATACAGTTACCACCCAGCCTGTCCATTCAAACTAGAATGGACAGCTTAGATCATTGCTCTCATAATCCAATCATTTCACCTGTGAGAAAATTCCTGCATTAACACAGGTGCTTTGGGGGGACAACTTACATCCAAACCACAAAGGCTACTAAGAAGAACATTAAAAATGACTGAGTAGATACATATTTTTTTTCTTCAATTGCTTTGCAGGTCTCTTAACTAGAAAGCTTGGCCAACAATGCAAATATTCAAATTACCTATTTCAGAATTTTTTACCACATTTTTTCATATTATATATTATAATTGCATGCTCTTAAAACCTTC
This sequence comes from Marmota marmota marmota, assembly GCF_001458135.2. NCBI lineage: Eukaryota > Metazoa > Chordata > Mammalia > Rodentia > Sciuridae > Marmota > Marmota marmota. The sequence continues at coordinate 35,266,365 of NW_026000037.1, forward strand.
AAATATCTCCCCATCTCTCTTCATAAAAATCAAGCCCTAAACAAGGACTTCTGAAACTGTTTCTGAAAACCTGTCAAAATAATAAAAGATATGAGAACATTAAAAATACATTGGAGTAAAAATATCTCTGAAATGAGGATGTCATTTCTTCTCTAATCATCTATTGCCATTAAATTGGAACATTGGTTGAATTTCAAATATAATAAGAGGTCTCTTAAATTCAACTGTCATATTATGTTATCGTATCTGATTTTATGAGATGTTGTGTTAGCAAAGAAAGGGAAAGCACTAAATATAATTCAGGGTAGTATAAACTAGATAACGTGACTTGACAACTGAAATCTGAAAGATAAAGTATGTACAGTAGTTTCATATCAGATATCCTCATCAAGTTGTAAATCTAGTAGGAGTCAAGTCAAATTTGAAGGTTTCTAAGAATATATTGCCAGGAAACATGTAGATCCAATTTTGTGGCATTGAATAATTTTAGGATGCTTCTTATTTCTGAAAAGTAACTTTCTTTTTTACATATTACATTGTAGAAAATAGCAAAAAAATAAAAAATAAAAACAAGGAAGGTCAACTTTCACAACATTATCATGAAATATTTTGACCAAATATTTATTCTTACCCATTTTTCTCTGGAAAACAAAGTGAGAATTTTTTTAGCTTCAAATGCCATATTTTCTTTACCTGGTAAAATCTTCTGCAAATGAAGAGCCTTTGTAAAGTCACAATATTATATTATTTAAATCATCAATATCATTTACTTTACCAAGGGAAGATAAATTCTTTGCTGAGGCATAATTGTATTATCAGATATTAAGAAGTCATAAACCACAAAATGGAAATTAGTCCTTCAGTGGCCATTTTATACTCTGAAGATGATTGTATTTTAAAATTTTTGTTGTCAACCACAGTATTATCATGCTAGAATGTGCAACCCAAATTTCAACATCACTCTAACTTGAATAATATTTAAATATATGAACACTATATTGAATAATCAATATAGATTTTTAGTCAGACAGCCATTTCTTTGGCAGTAAGTGGAATATAGGCAAATCAGTGTAAGCAAACTCCATCTTCATTAGTGTCTCAATATTGCAAGATCTTTTAGAAGCAAGAAGATATTTTCATGTTTTCTACTGCTCCAATGTTTTTCAGTCTCCATTAAAATTTTGCAAATGCATTGCCTCTTTCTCCTCATTATCTATTCAGATTTGTAAATGGAATTCATTGAAAGCAATCTCATTTTACAGATAAAATTAATGTTATTATAAAGAAACTCTAAAACTCAAAGATATTTATGAGTTACACTGAGAAAGATTTGTACTCAGTTATGATTAGTACAAGTCCCCCAAGTTTTTACAAATGAAATTGCTACCATGTGCACATTTGGGGTACAAAGTGGATAAGTATAATTCTGACAGAATAGAAGCAGCCTTATGTGACTGATGCATTATTAGAATTAGGATTTATTGATAGATTGAGTGAGATTTCAGTTTTGAAGCTGATTGATATACACATAGGCAAATATGAAAGTCTTAAAAACCAAGTGTATTGGTGGGTATTGGAGTATATATATATATATATATATATATATATATATATATATATAGAGAGAGAGAGAGAGAGAGAGAGAGGTGTTATTAAAATATGCCCCAGTGGATTTCACCTCTTCACAATATCAAGTTGCTGTTCTTGCCATAAATAGGTGAAAACTTTTTGTCTATGCTTCTGTGTATTATTGGACCTTGTGACCTGCTCTGGCAAATAAAATGTAGTTTCTCCAGTCTTTGCCTCAATATATGAATATTCATAAGCCCAGGTGAGATAAGCAGAAGCATGTCTTGGGCAATCCTACACAGTCATAAAAATTCATAAATTACTGCTGTTAAAGCTAATAATTTTTTTAAAAAAATATTTTTAGTTATATATGTATACAATGCCTTTATTTTATACATTCATTTTTATGTGGTGCTGAGGATCAAACCCACTCTCTCTCATGTGCTAGACAAGCACTCTGTTATTGAGTCACAGCCCAGCCTAGTTTTATTTTTTTTTCAGTTATTTAAAAATTTTTTTATTTGTTGTACTTAGTTGTACATAATAGCAGAATGTATTTCAATTCATTGTACACAAATGGAGCACATTTCAATTATCTGGTTGTACATTGTGTAGAGAAACACCATTTTTGAAATCCTATATGTACCTAGGATAATGTTGTCCATCTCATTCAACCATCTTTTCTATCCTCATAACTCTTCCCCACCCTCACCTTTGCCCAAAGTTCCTCCATTCTTCCCATGCCTCCCTGCTCCCATCATAGATCAGCATCCACTAATCAGAGAAAACTTTAGGCCTTTAGCTTTTTAGAATTGACTTTCTTGGCTTAACATAATATTCTCCAGCTCCATCCATATACCTGCAAATGCCATAATTTTATTATCTTTTAATGCTGAGTAATATTCTATTGTGTATATACACCACAGTTTCTTTATCTATTCATCTACTGATGGGCATCTAGGTTGGTTCAACAGTTTAGCTATTGTGAATTCAGCTGCTATAAACATTGGCGTGGCTATGTCACTATAGTATGCTGATTTTAAGTCCTTTGGGTACAAACCTAGGAGAGGGAGAGCTGGGTCAAATGGTGGTTCCATTCCAAGTTTTCTGAGGAATCTCCACACTGCTTTCCAAAGTGGCTGCATCAATTTCCAGTCCCACCAGCAATGTATGAGTGTATCTTTTTCCTCACTTTCTTGCCAACACTTATTATTGCTTCTATTCTTGATAACTGCCATTCTGACTGGGGTGAGATTAAATCTTAGAGTAGTTTTGATTTGCATATGTTGAGTATATTTTCATATATTTGTTGATCATTTGTATATCTTCTACTTAGAAGTGTCTATTCAGTTCCTTAGCCCATTTATTGATTGAGTTGTTTGTTTTTTGGTACTAATTATTTTGGGTTCTTAATATATATCCTGGAGATTAGTGTTCTATCTGATGTATATGTAGTAAAAATTTGCTCTCAAAATGTAGGCTCTTTATTCACCCTAATTATTGTCTGAGAAGAAGATTTTTAGTATGAATCTATCCCACTTATTTATTTTATTTCTTGCACTTTAGGGATCTTGTTAAGGAAGTCTGGGACTAGTTCAATGTGATGAAGATTTGGGCCTACTTTTTCATCTATTAGGTACAAGGTCTCTGATCTAATTCCTAGGTCCTTGATCCACTTTGAGTTGAGTTTTGTGCATGGTGAAAGATAGAGGTTTAATTTCATTTTTCTACATATGGATTTCCAGTTTTCCCAGCCCCATTTGTTAAAGAGGTTATCCTTTCCCCAATGTATGGTTTTGACACCTTTGTCTAATATGAGATAACTGTATTTATATGGATCTTCTATTCTGTATCATTGGTCTACAAGTCTATTTTGGTGGCAATACCATGCTGTTTTTGTTACTATAGCTCTGTAGTATAATTTAAGGTCTGCTCTTGTGATGCCTCCTGCTTCACTTTTCTTGTTAAATATTGCTTTGGCTATTCTGGTTCTCTTATTTTTCCAAATGAATTTCAGGATTGTTTTTTTCAAGTTCTATGAAGGATGACATTGGGATTTTAATAGGAATTGCATTAAATCTGTATAACGGTTTTGGTATTATGGCCATTTTGACAATATTAACTTTACCTATCCAAGATCATGGGTGATCTTTCCATTTTCTAAGGTCTTCTTCAATTTCCTTAGTTAGTGTCCTGTAGTTTTCATTGTAGACTTCTATTTACCATCTCTTTTGATAGATTGATTCTCAAGTATTTTATACTTTTGAGGCTATTTTGAATGGGGTAGTTTTCCTAATTTCTCTTCCAGTGGATTTTTCACCTAACTATAGAGATGCAATTGATTTATGGGTATTGATTTTATGTCCTGTTACTTTGCTGAATTCATTTATTAGTTCTAGAAGTTTTCTGGTGGAATTTTTTTTGGATCTTCTAAATATAGAATCATGTCCTGGGCAAATAGTGATAGTTTGAGTTCTTCTTTTCCTATATGTATCCCTTTAATTTCTCTTGTCTGTCTGATTGCTCAGACTATAATTTTAAGGACTATGTTGAATAGAAGTGGTGGAGGAGAACATCCCTGTCTTGTTCCAGTTTTTAGAGAGAATGCTTCCAATTTTTCTCCATTTAGGATGATGTTGACCTTGGGCTGATCATAGATAGTATTTACAATGTTGAAGTATGATCTGACTATTCCTAGTTTTTCTAATGTTTTAAATATGAAGAGGTGCTGTGTTTTATCGAATAAGCTACTATTTTTTAATGGATGTTATTTTATTGATGGACACTGAAATTTGAATCTTATATCATTTATTTTCTTTCTTTATTTTCTTCAGTCATTTAAAAAGTTGACAATGTTTCATAGCTCACAGGTCATATAAAAAGAGACAGCAGGCCAGACACAAAACATGGGTAATAATTTGTTGACTCCATCATAAAGAAAAATAAAAAGTGTACTTCATCAAAGTTGTGAACTTCATCCACAGTTTAAATATGACCAGAATTCTCCAGAATTGATTAATTTTTACTGAGACAGTTTCATGAAATTTGCTGGTCAAAGGTTTTCCATTTAATGCTTATATAAACCACTAATTTTTCAAGGATTTATTTTAAATGAATAAACAAATAATATATAAACTAAAGTGTAGGTGGAAAAATAATCAGATATTACATCAAAACTCTAAAAATGTTATGCTAGCATTATTTATATGTAAAGTCTAAGTCTCATGATTAAGATCTCACTTGAAATTCACTATTTGACAGCAATGGGGGTGGGTGGGGAAAACAAAAAGATTTAAAACAAAAACCATTATTTTAATTAGAATAAGACATTGAATAATAGGAAGTTTTAATCAAACCACCAAAAGGGTAATGCTAACAAAATAAGTTATGTATACGGATTTCTTGGAATTTATTTTTTTATTTTTTATTTTTTTATTATTAGTTGTTCAAAACATTACAAAACTTCCTTGGAATTTATATGTTAATCTAAAGTTATTTTACAACAGTGATTCTCAAATACACAGAGATATTAAAAACCTTGAAAATAGCCTTCCAACCTACAGAGTGCTTAAACTGATCTGTGAAAGGCTGGGTATCAGGACCTTTACCCATGTAAAGGGCATGTTCAGTCTTAATTTCTGCCCTATGCAATTGCCACCATATGCACATTTTGTTTACAAAATGGATAACTATGATTCCAAAAGAACAGAAGCAGCATTATGCCACTAGTGCATTAGTAGAATTAAGATATTATTGTTGGATTGAGTGGTGTTTATATATAAATATCTTTACACACACACACAGAAATATATAATTTTATAAATAGATCTAAAGAACTAATGGTAACAAGTATCCTTGTGTTCTTACTAGAGTTATAAAACTTAAATAATCTCATTTATTTTGTAGAAAAGGATGGTATTTTCATATGTTTTAGAAATACTTGCAACAAAAATATTTCAACATTACAATAGGAAATGTTGTAGATGTCTTTTATACACCATGGAGTATTACGCAGCACTAAAAAATGACAAAATCATGGAATTTGCAGGGAAATGGATGGCACTAGAGCAGATTATGCTTAGTGAAGCAAGCCAATCCCTAAAAAACAAATACCAAATGTCTTCTTTGATATAATGAGAGCAACTAAGAACAGAGCAGGGAGGAAGAGCAGGAAGAAAAGATTAACATTAAACAGATACATGAGGTGGAAGGGAAAAGGAGAGAAAAGGGAAATTGTATGGTAATGGAGGGAGACCCTCATTGTTATACAAAATTACATATAAGAGGTTGTGAGGGGAATGGGAAAATAAACAAGGAGAGAAATGAATTACAGTAGATGGGGTAGAGAGAGAAGATGGGAGAGGAGGGGAGGGGGGATAGTAGAGGATAGGAAAGGAAGCAGAATACAACAGTTACTAATAGGGCATTATGTAATAATGTGGATGTGTAACCGATGTGATTCTGCAATCTGTATTTGGGGTAAAATTGGGAGTTCATAACCAACTTGAATATAATGTATGAAATATGATATGTCAAGAGCTTTGTCATGTTTTGAACAACCAATAATAAAAAAAAAGACTTAGTAACCAAATCTGTACTACTTTCCTTACTTGGAATTACCATTATCCTACAATCTTACGAGACAGAATTTCTGAAGCAGTTTACATGATTCAGCAGTATCTTAAAGTATCTTGTCTTATAACAAAGTGAAATTTATCCCTGTGCAGCAAGAATGATTTAACATATGCAAAACAATAATCATGATATACTACAGTAATAAAATGAAGGCTAAAAATCACATGATCATCTCAATAGATACAGAAAAGCATTTGATAGAATTCAACATCATTTCATAATAGAAGAAAAATATCAACAAAGTAGATAGAACAGGAATGTATCTTAGCATAATCAAGAGCATATATGACAGACCACAGCTAACATAACCTTATTGGTGAGAAGCTCAAAGTTTTTTTCTCACAGAACAGGAACAAGACAAGGATGTTCACCCTCACCACTTCTATTCTGTGTGGTACTGGGAGTCCTAGCCAAAACATTGAAGCAATGAAAAGAAACAAAATTCATCCAAACAGGAAAGAAAGAAATAATATGTCGTCGTAGATGGCATATTATAAATGGAGACCTCTATACTCTATCTAAAGTCTTATAAAATTAATTTTAAAAATTCAACAAATTTTTAGGATACAAAGTCAATGTAAATAAATGTGGGTTTTTGTTAGAGTCTGTAAACAAGTCAAAATAACACCTGGCATTTTGCCAGGGGAATGTTAGAGTTCCTAAACAAGTCTGGATGGTGCCTGGCAAAATGCCAGAGGGAGTGGTTTGAGAAGTAACAAAAGGGAGCCATTAAGTGTGGAGATTCCTGATTGGTTGACTGATGTATCTAGTTTATGCTAATTAGATAAGCTGTGTGGAATGTATAAATGCTGCTCCTGTCCTGCAATAAATGGCTCCCATTCCTGCTGTATCAACTCAATGTACACAAATTGTTTGTCACCCCCCCCGGTTATTTTGCTGCAGCCGGACTGCGGCAGGTTTTCATACACTAACAACCAAGTATCCAAGAAATGGAATTAAGTAAACAATTCCATTTCAATTTGATCAAAGAATGATATATACACTTAAACTTAAAATATTAATGAAAGAAATCAAAGATATGGAAACATAATATCCATGTTTATGGATTCAAAATATGAACTTTATTAGACTGTCTCTGGAACAATCTACTGATTTAATGCTATCACTATCAAAATTCCAATGGCATTTTTCACAAAATGGAAAAATTACTCCTAAAATTTCTATGGAACTATAGAAGATCTTAAATAGCAAAAGGAATATTGAGAAAAGAGAAAAAGAAAAGCAGGAAGCCTCACAGTTTCTGATTTCAACTTGTATTACAAAATAGTGATCAAATAGTATGGAACTGACATAAAGAGACACAGACACAAATGGGCTAAAATAGAAAATCCAGAAATAACCCATATACATACCTATAGTCAATTAATCCCAAAAGTTACCATGAATATACAGTATGGAAAGGAGAACTTTTTTCAATATGTATTGTTGGGAAAATTGTATATCCACATGCAAAAATAAATAAATAAATAAAATTGGATATGTATACCATACATACAAATCAACTCAAAATGAATTAAAGACTTAAATAAATCTGAAAGTGTAAAACCCCTTGAAGAACCACTGGGGAAATCCTTCAGTACATTGAAATGTGTATCATTTTTTTTTTTTTTGGATTAAACCCCAAAGCACAGAAAGCAAAAATCCAAAATAGACAGATGATATATTTAACTAAAAACCTTCTCAAGATAGGAAATAAGATTTAGAGAGTAAAGAGACAACCTACAGAATAGGAGACAGTATTGGAAAACTGTATTTCCAATAAGGTATTAATACTCAGAATGAAAAATATTCTATAGCAAAAAAATAAAAACATAAAAATAAAAATGGGCAATAGACCTAAAAAGAAAATTCTCAAAGAAGGCATATAAATGACCACAGGCATAGGGAAAAGAATAGTCAACATCATTAATCATTAGGGAAATTAAAATCAGAACAAAGATGATATATCAAGAACTATGTAATGTTTTGAACAACCAACAATAAAAAAAAATAAAATAAAATCAGAACCAAGATGTGATATTATCTTACCCCATTGAGTTGCCTGTTATCAAAAAGAATAGAGAGCAAGGTCTGATTAAAAAAAAAAGTGAAGAAAAGGGAACCCTTGCACACAGTTGTGAGGATGTAAATTGGCATGGTCATTATGGAAAACAGGAGTTTCCTCATAAAATGTCAAAAGAGAAGTCCCATATGATCCATCAATCCCACTTCTGAATATACATCCAAAGGAAATTACAGCACTATGTCTAATAATCACCTGCAGTCCTAGGCTCACTGCAGCACTATTCATGATAGCAAAGACAATGAGAAACAATTCAATTGTCCATCAACTGATAAATGTATAAATAAAATAGGGTACATATGGTACATACACAACAGAATACTATTTAGTAATAAAAATGAATGGAATCCTTCAATTTGCAACAACACAGATAAAACTGGAGATGATTCTGATAAGTGAAATAAGCCAGACACAGAAAGACTAGTCCTGCATGATCTCACTCATATGTAGACTCTAAAAATAGCTATTCTCATAGAAGTTGACAGCAGAATGCTGATTACTAGAGGCTGGTAGAGTAGGACAGTTGGAGGATTAGGGGAGTGGTTGATCAATGGCTACTAAATTATAGTCGAACTAAATTATAATTATAAATTATAAATGATATATATATATATATAATTATAAATTATAGTGAAAGTTCTGGCGTGCTATTATATAGTAAAATTACTCTGTATGGGATAATGTACTTTTTATTTCCAAAAGCTAGAAAAAAGGAGTTTGAATGTTCTTGTCATAAAGTAATGATAAATATGTGGGTAGATAAATGGGTTTAACCTGATTTCAAGGACACTGACACTGTCCTATTAGCTCCATAAGTATGTATAACTTTATATTGTTATATATAAGTTAAAAATACATTTGAATTTAATAAATAAATAAATAGATTTGATCAAGGCCCTGAATGGATGTATTTTCCAAAAAGACATAAAAGTGACCTAAAATTACATGAAAAGATTTTCAACAGTACTAATTGCCACAGTAATGCAAATCAAAACTTTACAACAGTTATGATAGCCATTATCAACATGTCAAAAGAAGACAAATATTGCTACAGGTGTGGAGAAGAGAAAATGCTTACCAGTGGTTAGTGGAAATGTAAATTGGTATAGATATTATGGAAAATTGTGAGAGATTCCTCAATGAAAGATAGGTCTGCTCTAAGATCTAGTATCCCACTGCAGAGTGTATATCCACAGAAATGAAATCACAATTACAATGTGACATCTGCATTCCTATATTTGCTTCATTATTCACAGTATTCAGGATATGGACATCCCCTAAGTGTTCATCAGCAGATATATGGATAGAGAACATGGTACACAGGTAAGTGGAATATTGTTCTCCACAACAGGAAATTTTGCCATTTGCCACATGGATGGACCTGGAAGATCTTCAGTGAAAAATGCCAGATGCAGAAAGATAACCACACAATGATCTCACTTGCATTGTGGAATCAAAAAAATTCAGACTCAGAAAAACCCCACAACCAGTGTATGGGGATGGGGGTAATGGGATGTACTGTTCAAAGTGGAAACACTGTTATAAGGTGAATGAATCCTGAAGACTTAATGTACAAAGAATTTTAGCAAATTTCTACTTGAAATTTGTTATGAGAGTAGATCTTAATGTTTTCACCATAAAAAAAGTTATATGAGTAATAGGTATATTAATGAACTTCTTTGTGCTAATGATTTCACAATGAATATGTATATCAAAACATCAAATTTACCTTATAGATCTTTAAAACATGCATTGTATTTATCAATTATGTATTTATTAATAAAGCTGGGCAAAAAAAGTATTTGTCATGACAAGCTATCCAAAAAGAGGATAAGATTGTGATGACTTTTTTCTCTTCTAGAAGAGCCCAAAAGAATCATATAGTCAATGTCTTTCTTGAGAGCAAACAGAAGCTTATATTTAAGAACTTAGTTAAGTGTTTTTATATTTGTTGATCTAGTAGAAATAAAATTGCTCAGCTATTCTGGAAAAGAAAACTTTTATATCAATTGTTTTATGTATTTCTGAATGTTATATTTGTCTGAGAAGGCACTATAATCATATACACATTTCCAGTAAATTTGCCAGGCAATTTTGGATTTAGATTTGGGAATAAACAATAAAATCACAAACTAATCAGACCTATTAAGATACATTTTTTTTTTCATATAACAAGAGTGTGCTAGCTCTAGTTCTCAACTTAAGCTAAAATTCTTAGCTGCTGAGTGGGAAGTATTAACTGGAAGGAATGGCTATAAACTGATAACCAACCTCAGGAACAGATGGGAGGCAGAGGTGGACCCTCTGGCAACACTGACCTACCCAAATGCCACCCTTGTGGGCCTAAAAATATAGGCAATTAATGAAGAGATGTATGAACTCACTGACACTGTCCTATTAGCTCCAATAAACCCAAACCATGGCTATTAATATTTAAATTGAAACCTGCAGTTACCACCAGGTGGCATCACATTGCATTTGGGACTTGAATGGATTTGAACCTCTCTAGTGTGGAAGGTGCCCTCATTATTACACAGAAGCATTCTAAGAATTATGTTAAATACTCTGTAATGTGACATCTGATTTACAGAACTGGATTTTCAGACTCCTTTTAATGTGTAATTCTACCATATGTGTCAAAAAAGAACACATTCTCAGATTCCACGAGTTTTTCTTCTTGCCAAGTCAATATCCTTTAAAGACAAAGGATTTTAGCATATCTATGGATATGCTCAACTAAGTATACTTCCAACTCACTTTGGAAGTCACCTGAAAATTTACCCAAATGGTGGAAAATAGATTATTTGGGTCAACCTGTCCAAGAGGAAAAGTTTAAAAGTAAACAAATTTCAACAACAACAACAAAATAGAAACAACAACAAAAGTGCCAACTAAACCAACTTATTTTTAGGAATATTGAAGAGATAAGGGCATAGTCCAAATATAGGAGAAAATGAGAACCCAGGAGAAAATTAGGACATTTTTTTTACCTTTAAGTGACAAAACAGAGTTGTGTTCACTGTGTATTCCCTCCAAACCACAAGAGAGAGAGGTGAAGTTTGGGCTAAATATAGGGTTTGGAAAACAAACAAAATCAGACCAATATTGAAGAGGACCGAGAATCTAATGTAAGGCCTGGGTGAGTTTTTCTTATTGAGGGAGCCTTCAATGGAAGGCAGCTGCAGTGATCCCCAAAATTCTATATTTTTCTGGCTGCAAAAAAAAAGCAAAAATACATGAAACAGGGAAGGAGGGGTTCCACCAGGGCTTATAGTGTATCAAGGCATGTTTCCGAAAGGAAAGAGATTCATAAAGAGAGAAGATGAAAAACTTCCACACATAAATTCTGTTCATGGTTCTATCTTATCTTTGAAGCATGCATTCATAGAGGGGCCTGAAATTAATTTGGACTAAGGTTTGATGTACTGTCCACTTCAGACAAAGCACACTTTTGTTGTTGTTGTTGTTGTTGTTGTTGTTGAGTCTGTGCTAGAAGCTCAAATGCCAACCTTCTTCAGGGGACTGTACCACTATATAATCTTCACAAATAAACCTTGACCATGTGCAGGATATCGTGGTCAAGTTTATGGAAATAAATTAAAAATTTTAAACAACTGAAGAAATTCCCAGGAAATTATTTACCAATAGATATCAATAATTATTTACATTTATAGTTATAATAATATTGACATGGGGATATTAAAAAAAATAGAAGGAGGGATAGCAAGATGAACCCAAGAAATATAGCCCTGTATATATGGACACTAGATGTGTAACCAAGTATTACACACAGGGGAAAAATAAATTTAAATACTACCTCACACAGAAGTCATTTTGTGTAGTTACAATTGTGAAATGAAAAACTCTTAAATTTTTAAGGAAGAGTATAGAAATGTTCATATTTCAGTAGGTAGTTTCTTTTCATCAAGCTAAAACAAAGTACTAAGAAAGGGAAATGTGATAAATTCAATCATTCTAAGTTTAAGAATTTTTGTTCTTCAAAAAATATGATAGAGTAATAAAATACAAATGCAAATTAGAACCCCAGTGGACTACTATTACATACCAACCAGATTGGCAAGCACTTTTTAAATGTGACATTAATAGGTATTGGGGATAATATGAAGCAATCTGATTTTCCATATACTATTGGTAGACATTAAAATTTTGCTATTCAATATATTTCAGGTGATTGCAAATTCACTATTTCTTATCTACATTACAGAAATAATTAGAGTATTTTTAAAAATAGGTTCTAATTGAAAACAAAATAACTTTTAACTAATAGTAGAACAGATATAGAATTATGGCAATTTAGTGAAAGAATTGCTAGAAACCAGTTCTACATAAAATGTTATCTGTTAACTGGTATTGATACAAGAAATGTTTTACAATGGTCTATGAATATATAGGTATTTGTACCAAAATAAAAAATATAAATTACTTCACTTGGCATACTAGGTTTTGTTTACTTATTCGTTTGTTTAGTTTAGCGAGACTGTTTCAGTGAAGATGCAGTGTATTAATATACGTTCCGTGTTCACTGACATCCATCATGGATTGACAATGTGAGAGTTGACTCCTTGGAGTAATATAGCTATACATGAAAAAGAAGGCAAAAACTAAATATAAATACTATAATATAATTTGAAAAATATATTTTACTAGGGGAAAAAAAAACAGCAATTGAATATGTTTCCACATTCCTAGAGATCTAAATAGACAAAAAAAATCTATGTTAATAGGCATGCTAAACTTATAAAGATAAATAAGGAAATGATTACCATATAATTCAGGAAGTTGGTTCTTTATGGGTGAGGGTATTGTGCATATGAACAAGAAAAAAATATTTAACAATGAGGTACTTTTAAAATGCGAATTCTATAGATTGAGTTGGTTGGTACTTACATGGATGTATATTTCACAGTCATTTCTATACAGCTTTAATGTGTGTGTGAATATCTCACATTACACAAAATAAAAGTGAAAAAAAAATCTACTAGTAAGGTTCAAACAGAAAAAGTGTTTCAGATTAGAAAGTAAAATTACAAAAAGTACATTTTTAATTAAAAGAAAAATTAAGTGAAGTAAACAGTATGGAATTATATTTATAGTCAGTTACTTACACACGTATACACACACACACACACACACACACACAAGCAGGCACAAGATTAGTCTGGTATGAAGAATTCAAAATGAAAGAGAATTGCAACTGCTGCACCAAGAACATCTGTCCTGTAACTGCTGAAAGTAATGAGGAATTAGACAAAGGTAAGGTGATGGAAGGCAGTTAGAGAAAATAATAAAAATATAATATTAGCCGACTTTAGGAGTTACGGGGGGAAATCTTAGCTAGATAACTGCACGTGATGTAAAAATGGAAGCAAAGAAGAAAGGGAGGGAGGAAGGTAGTTGGCAACTATAAGAGGAAATGTCTTCAGGGAGAGAGAAGGAATATAGAAAAGCTGCCTACAAAGAAATAAAATCTAAAGGGTCCAGAGAACAAAACAAAGACATGGATGGAATGTCGTGAGTATAATGAGTGAATGCAAATGAAATTAATCCTCATGTCAGAAGAAATGCACATATCTATGCATCAATATGGATGAGGTCCTACCTCTTTGGTGGCAGTTTCTAGTGGTCTGGAGAACAGTTAAATGAAAAGAAATGATGTATAGCCCCAAGCTGGTACCATAAAAGTGGAAGAGGGGAACAAAATGACCACAACTGATTCTGATAGACACATCTGTTCAGAACATTGTGCAGTGGGAAGTATGTAGCAGTTTGTGATCTAGAATATTCCTGAAGTTCAGTTGAGAATCTAGTGGAAGGCTGTGACTCCATTCTCAGGAAAAAAAAAAAAAAAAGTAACAGCATGTAGTATGGAGCAGAGAGAAGACCAATTGAATCTACTGGCCTTTATATGTCTATATGAAGTGCCCTCTCTCCTAAGAGAGCAGAGGCCATGGAACAGTGCTGGGGCACAGCTTATTTAGTAGTCTCCAAGCAGAGAACTGTCAAAACTAACATCAATATTTACACATTTTTACAGTGAGTTGACCACCCAGGTGAGTGACCAATATATTCCTGTTCAAGGAGTATGATGGAAATAGTGTGGTCAGTCGTAGGTCACAGTAGGAATGTGATACAACATGGTTTTGTACGTTTAGGTTGTCATATAACTCTGTAATAACTGATTTAGTATAACGTTGAGCTTTTAAAATCATTTAAAATTTTCATTAAGCCTGTAATTATTTTTTTTAAAAATTATGTTTTAGCATTACTGGCTATGTTAGGGAAATAAGCATTGTAGTCTTCATTTTTAACCTTTATTTTCATACAGGGAAAACAGTTTCAACTTTGAGAATGCAGCAGCAGGGGTAAACCAAATGATGACAGTAGGAATTATTATGTAGAAATGGAGATCAAATAAGTTCATGCCATTTTACATAGAAGTATCATCTCATATTTTAATAATTGATGATAACATGCTAAAACAGCATTGTATTATTTGTGAGAATATAATAACTAATGAGGCAATTAACTTTCAAAACTTAGATGACAGTAACATAAAAATCATAAAGAAATAAGTTTAAAACCAAGGAACTATTTGAAAGACAGATTATTAAATTAAAAAGTCAACAGAAGCAGATGTTCAATATTTTACATGAAAACATTAGTGCATTGCAGCCTTCTTATAAAGCACCACTTTGAGTTGCTAAGGCTGAAAAAAAAAACATAAACAATTGCAAAGACATCAGTAATGTACTGCCTCAGACATGTTTGCCTGGAAATGATCAGTGACTTAGCTACAAAGAAGATAACTCAATTTTCAGTGATATACCATATGTGAAAATATTCAGGTACTGAGGACTAATTAGAAGATCAAATAAAGCTAGCCAAACATTTTTCAATGTTAACTTGATACATGCACAAATATTGTGGAAATGACTTTTTTTTTTAACTAAATGGACAATTTAACTGTAATGATTTTATAATCAGATGCGGGAAGCCATCTGTGAAATGCGTGAGGACCTTTTCAGTATCTTAGCCAGTGACGGGGTATATCTGGCTTTGGGAACTTCCTGTGGCAGTCCCACAGGATAGACCGCCCTATGCAAGTGAACTCCTCCATCCCCTCTGCCAGAAATTCCCTTGCAACATCAGAGATGGGCACAACCATCTGGGAACTGAGCAGCTTACCTGTCCCCACCTCATCCTGTTTTAGTGAATAACTTTCCATAGAATCTCTTTGATGTGTTCCTATATAAATAAAGCAAATGTGGGCTCCTTTTTTTTTGATAGAAGTTAGACCTGTCAGGTCAGTTTTGCTCATCTCTGCCCCCTCTTCCTATCCCATCCCACCAAAAGGAAACCCATTCCCCTGTCCATACGGGACATGGTTGATAACTGGAGGTTTGATTTTTTTTTCCTTTTTGCTATATTTTCACCAAACACAAAGAGAGCTGCACTATACAACTATGATTGCATGACTTTTCCAAAAATGCAGTGTGGAAGTTAAATTTTGGATACAGGTATGTTCTTGTGAGGCAGCTGCAGTTTCAGTAAAGCTTTTTGGAGTAGTTATACTTTTCCTTCTTTCTTTGTTTGTTTGAACTCAGGGGCGCTGAACTACTGAGCCACATCTTCAGCTCTTTTTTTATATTTTATTTAGAGGCAGGATCTCTCTGAGTTGCTTAGAGTTGTGCTAAATTGCTGTGTTTGAACTCATGATCCTCCTCCCTCAGCCTGGCCCCAGCTGCTGGGATTCCAAGTGCACTACTGACCTGCAGTAATTATTCTAATTAAGGAGTTTACACCAGAATGTAAAGCAGAAAAATACTTTTTTTTCATCAAAAAAGTGATGTTGCCTCTTGTGGCAGCTTATCCTCTAATCCTAGCAACTCAGGAGGCTGAGGCAGGAGGATCACAAGTTCAAAATAAGCCTCAGCAACTTAGCTAGGCTCTAAGCAATTTAGTAAGAACCTATCTCAAAATAAAGAATAAAAAAAGGGCTATGGATGTAACTCAGTGGCTAAGAGCCCCTGGGTTCCATTCTTAGAAACAGAAAAAAGAAAAGAAAAGAAAAGGAAAGAAAGAAATAAAAGAAGAAAGAAAATGTTTAAGATTATTTTGACAGAAAAGTGTGTTTAGTGATGTAGAAAAAAATTATAAACTATGTAAAGACTAGTAGATTAAATTTGATATTTTTTAACAAGTGATAAAACAGAAGTTATTTTTAGTAAATATTATTGCAAGCTGAAGAATTCAGATTATTGAAGGTAAAGATTCTGTCAAGAAAGCAAACTATGTAGTAAGAAAAGTTCTCTTTGTGATTTGTCAGGTAAGAAACCACTTTGATCCCAACTGTGAAAATGATGTGAACAAAACAGATTTACTTATTTGTCTTGAACATTTGTGTTAATCCTACTGCTTATGAAAAAGTGGGATGCAATGTTTCTTTCATTGTAGAAAAAGTGGAAGAGCCAAACTGAAAATAAGACATTGGAAGCTTCCTACAGATTGTAACAACATGTTCCAAAACATAACAGTCATTCAAAGTTAGATCATTCCATCCTTGTATATCTGTCAAATTCATCATGGAACACCTAAGAAAAATTTTTAAATATTTTGAGTCCCCCCGCCCCCCCAAAAAAGATCTGTTCCTGGGAAATCAATGAATTTAAAATCCACTGAATGTATTAAACCATAATAGAAACCAAATCAACTCTAAAGTATATGTTATTGAAATTAATATTGATGGACTAAAGACATTTTTAAAAAACATAGAACATCACTTGCTTCATTTTGAATAAACATGTAAAACAATCATCCTAAGCTTGCTGAAATTGCTTTAAAATCTCTTCTTCCCAGAAGAGGGCTTCCAGGAATAGAAGCTCAGTGAGACGGGTTTCTCCACTCTGAATACTATTAAAACAAGACATAGAAACAACTGAACTCTGCATTATTCCCTGTGAGTGGCATTGCTGCCCAGCTGGCCTAGATGAGAAAAGTTGACAGGCAAGATGAGAGGTTGACTGATTTTTCACATAAAAATTTTAAATGTTGATAGTTAGTGTCCATTCAGCGTACATGTTACCATCTAACATGGGGGAAATTGGTCAAATTCCCCTCCAGTCTCAGTGTCTACTAAGGGAAGAATTTTGCAAGTCAAAAGCTGAAAATCTGAATGGGGTAGGTACTTATTTCTTCAAAGTAGCAATTTGTATAAGTCTTTTATAAGTATTCAATAATCTTTCTCTATCCTCTCATTTCTCTCTCTGATATCTAATATCATAATGTTGGTTTAATATCCTTATACTATTAACAGATCCTTATTATCCAAAGCAACATCATGTTTTCAATTTATCACATTGTGAAATATAATATGCATGCTAGCCTGAACTCCATAGAATTCCTGCATCACCTGGAAAATCGTTCTGCACTTACCAGTGACCACAGAGATGCTCATAAGATCACAAACCATGTGATCTCCTCCGCACTTAAGCACAGAATTTCTGATGCAAGCTCTTTATAGTCGGCTCCATTTGCAAGAGTTCTAGTCAACTTCAATTAAAGTGAATAACACAAAGACTTTAAGACACCCCCTCCAGTTAAATAAGAAACCTAACAGTTTTTCAGAGCATGCAGGATTAATCACACGTAATAATTATACAAAGTGATAACAAACTTATTATGAAGCATATACACATGATTTAACAAACAGTGGCAGAAACTTTTAGGAAGGTGGAAAATAAGCATTAATTGGGGATGATGCCAGGGAAGGAAAACACTGAAGAATTATCAATTATCATTATCAGTATGGAAATATTTTATGTCCAGAGATTCAATGTTCTGTTTCTTCTGAGTCTGAGCTCACTCGTCATGTCAGTAATTATCTGCTCGAAAAAAATAAATACTTGGCCCTGAGAGTAACCTGTTTGTTGGCATTTGGAGCAGATTACTTAAATATCTTGTTTTTCATTTTTAATTCTATGGTTTTAAACATTTCTTAATGTCAAAGGTGTCAAGAGGAAGAATCCAGATTAAGAACTTCTAATGCCACAGAATAGAATCCTATTTAATAGTGTACTTCTATTTCCAAAAACTACATCCACTCGACCAGAAAGTATGATACAGTTAAGGGATTTTTATGGTTAACCTATCAATTTGACTTATTCATTTTGAAACATCAAGACGAAACCAATAGGACAAACACACTTTGTTTTTCACCAATTCTGTCCCTGTGAAATTAGTCTCCTGTAGTTTATATTGTCCTTCATATTCATGGAGTGATAGTCTTACATAAATGCTAGGTTTTCTCTGAGTGGTGATTAATTCACTACCCCAATCCTACCACCAAAAAAAATTAAACACATTCACACATCACTTGTGTTCATCTATTTAATCATGACCTCTGAATATTCCTCACCCTGAAGGACCAGTGGCTGTCCTGGGAGTTTTCACTCCTTATGTTGTTCCAGTTGTAGCTGGAAAGTACTCCTATCTTATTAATTCTCTTTACAGCCTATGTCCCTGTGCACGCCAGAGAACATCAACCCTACCATTCTGTGAGAAAGGATTTCTCTACCAATACTCAACTACACCTCTGCAAGCTTCAATGGTTGGATGAAAAAAAATTAAATTATATGCAATGATCATGCCATTCTACAAAAAAAAAAAAAAAAACTCCATTACTGTGTTCAAATTTTTGGAACACAGTGGTGAGAACTCTTATCTGGTAAGCAAGAGTTTTAGGTTATCTGCAGCTAACTAGCTACATTTTTTGAGGCATGTTAATTATCCACTCTAATTATCAGTTTCCCTCCTTGGCAAATGATGAAAACACACAGATAATGCATGTAAGCTATTCAAGTGAGATGTATGACAAAAGAGGGTTCAGGCATTTTGATAAACTGTTGGGCACAATTCCAGCCTAAGGGTGTGTAATTAAAAATAATAATAACAGTCTGTTAGCCAAACAACACATATTTGATTTAGCTTGGAGGGATAAGGTCTTAGTTTGCAACTTGTATTTTTAAGACTCTTTTTAGCACTTTCCAAGGCAAACTCCCTTAATTCTACAAAAATATTCTACATCAATATTCAAACTAATTTAGTACTATGAAACCAAAGGCAAATATGTCTTACAGAAGAAGAGCAATAGAGATTAAACAGAAAGTTGGTGTCATTTACTTTTGGCTTGTAGCCTATATAGAACTTACATTTTTCCAAACTTTATAATAAATTATAACATGAACAGAAGAGGAAGCACAAATATGGAATTTTCCAATTAACAGTACAAATTTACACTTTAAAAGCATACTACCATATTGTTTTGTGAACCTCCTTTCCCATTTCCATTTTTCTGCAATAAGATTTTACTCAGTCTATTTTCTGGCTTTTTATGCAGGGATCATTAAATGCATAAGAGGCTCAGATAGCTGTATTTTAACTTCTTGTCAAATATTTACATGTCATGGGTACAGTCTTGCAGAGGAGTTGTGATTAGTTGCCAAGGAAAATCAAGGATCAAATGCAATTGTTAGTATTTGAAGATTCTTCTGTTTATTTCTGCATATACAAAGGATAAACAGTGTCGGTTCAAAGTAATCTCTAAAGTATATATAATTTTCAAAGATGATAGTTTTCTAAAGTTTTTCATTGTTCAAAACACATGGCAAAGTGCTAGGTTTTCAGCCAGCTCTTGGGGGTTAATAGTGCCATGTGTGAAGAATCAAGTAACTGCCTTGCCCTCTGGCCACTTTGAAACTAATTAGAAACTTCCATTAAAAACTGTAAAATTCTAAGGAAGACTGGCCAGTAAAGAAAATAAACCTGTACAGAAAAAAGGAAATCACAATGTCAAAGAGAAAATTCTGAGTTTTCATATTTTGAGTAAATAGGAAAACACAAACAAACTTGATCTGAGAAAGGATAATTGAAGACAAGTAGGAGGAGCACAAGCTACTGTTCCTCAAGATGCTGCTTTGAGTGACATTTAGAAGATCTTGATTGGAAGCAGCCATTTGTCTCGATCACTTGAGAAATATTTATTAATGTTGCACTCCCTGCCAAGAACTTTCCCCTCATTCCCACTGATAAGATGAGGAAGCTGATCCCATCCAGTGATTTTTCCCAGGTGTATGCAAATACCCTTTGCTCTATGAATGTGTAAATAATCCCCCCTCACACACCTTCAGGACACAGGTAAGAGTATGGAACCTCTGCCTGTTCTTGAATTGTGTGTTGGTGAATGTTGTTTTTCTAGATACAATGTTAATATTTGCCCTGTAGTTTTAATCTTATGCTCTGCCATCTCCTTCTTCTTCCTTTGTTTCTTCTAATGCCTACTTTTTTCTTCATTTTGTTTTTTTCTTCATCACTTGGACATGTTTTGTTGCATGGGGAGTTAAATATTTTTAAGGCTTTCACAAAATACACTAATGAGCACAACACTTTCTGTCTGTAAACCACAATTGGAAGAAACTCAGTAACAGAAAAGCCATAATATAAACAAACTAACAAGAAATGATAGTTATGTGATATTTGCTGGATTTTATGAATATTTAGGTTGGCTAATACATTAGAGTTCAGGACCAAAAGTTGAAAGACCTAGGGTATGGTCCTTTTTCTACTACAAATTAGCTATAACACTTTGAAAAACTGATTTTTTTCTCATTCTAAAGTTGGAAGAAAGAAAGTAAAACAGAATGTGGAAAGTATAAAGAGAAATGCAAACTGTTTACTATAGTGACATATAAGTTAGGATTTTCTTCTTTCTGCTGGGATCAGGAAGAATTCATGAACTGGCATTTGTACCAGGCCTTGATATTTATAATGAATTCTAATAATCAGAAAAGAGATCAGAGAAGAGAGGAAGATAAATATTTCAAATTAAATTCACAATATCAGCCAGGATAATATATACTATTATTAAATAATGGAAGAGGCATAGAATGCTATCAAAATTTTCTATATTTATTATTGTTCTGTTTACTGATTTCCAGTGGACTTTCAACTGATGTTAAATTTTCTTGGAATTTTAAAAATTGAGTGTGATCCATATAGTGCTACCAACAGTGGTAAGTACATTTTCTTCATACATTTAATCTTCCTTGATGTTTATATTCTTAAAGTTGTAATGTTCCTTGATGAATGATCTTTCAATCAACATTTAATGGACAGGATTTAGATGAGTTATTTTCTTATCCTCCCCATATTATTTTTATATTTGTTAAATTCTTTGTTATAACTCTGAGGATTTTACATCACCAGTTAATCAAAATGGATCACCAATTCACAACAGTTAATTGAAAGGAGAGATAACATGAGTATGACTTTGGTATTAGCATACAATTGAAATCTGTTAGGTGCTCAGTTAAATAACTCTTGCAAAGATGATGATTTCCTGAGAACCTAGAATGGAAAAGTGAAGATAGGAAGCCTGATGGTATCTGTGGGAGGAATCACCTTTTATTGGAACATCAGTCCTTCAGCCTCTCATACTCACTACCTTGTCTTGCTAGGAAACTTTGCCTGCCTTGTCTATTAGAAAACACCAGATGGCTTGTTTCCCTGATTAATGGTTGTTTTTAACAGAACACAATGGCCTCTCATAAACTTGCAACAAAGTTAAGGATAATATTACTCCAGGAGGAAACATAGAATGAAACAATGGAAAAACTTGTAGTATCATATAAACCTTTCATTAGATAATGGAAAATTTCAATGAAATGCAATTAAAAAAGCAACTACTATCACAAATCTTTACTATTTGATACCTTGCTTCATAGCTAAGGGGAAATACTGAGTTTCAGAGAGTGGAATCTTCAAGTTACATAGAAGCCTGAAGAAGAGGGGCTGATCTGTTTACCACTAAAATCATCCAGTAATAA
The DNA here is from genome assembly GCF_001458135.2 of Marmota marmota marmota. Classification (NCBI taxonomy): domain Eukaryota; kingdom Metazoa; phylum Chordata; class Mammalia; order Rodentia; family Sciuridae; genus Marmota; species Marmota marmota. The sequence goes on from NW_026000037.1 coordinate 35,288,553, forward strand.
AAGGGATAATTCATTTAGAACAGGGTAATTATTTTTTAGCCATCACATAGATTTCAGAAAGTATTATGGGATTAGAATTCATGGGCTTCTGAAGTATATGACAAGGAAGTTAAGTCAACAAAAGGGTTTATACCTGAATAACAATTCCTACCCCACTCTATTTGCAGAAGTCAGCTGCCATTCAACAATACACCTAAGAATTTTTATTCTGTGTTGAATACAGTTCTTACAATTAAAGCTATGTACAGTCTTGTTATTATGCACAATTGCAAAATCCAGAAAGAATCACATATACTACTTTGGACTGGAAATATGTTTATTTTTTTATCTAGCATTTGAGGGGAACATGCTATAAGGGAGGAGAAAAAAAATGTATCTTTTCAAGGCAGTGAAAGTGGAAGAGGAAAAACAATCTCCCTATGATTCCAAGAATAATGTTCCAATAGATAAAATTAACATCTTGAATACCATGAAATTATTACATACTGGAAAATATGTGAATTATTTTCAACTTGAAGATGAGTTATTAGTATTACCCAGGAAACTGGTACAAATGACAATAATTTTTTTTAAAATTTACTTCTACCTAATGATGTCCTTTATCCACTGGGAAAAATAAATTAGTACACATTATTGTAAGTGACACCACAGCATAAGGAGAAATGCCATCTAGTATTAAATGATAATAAATAGTATACTGAATTCATTGTTTGCTTCTAGTTTTGAATACTGTTAATAGTACTGTTCAGTTCTACTGGATAAAAAAGCAGGTAAGGGAACACAAATATTATTAATATATTCAATTTATGTCAATTACGTATTAATGTGATTTTTAACATTGTACTGTTTCCATCACCAAATCTTGAAAATAAAAAGATATGTCACTTGAGTTAGTATTTATTCCTGCATGGAAAGCAGTACTTTGTGAGACGTCTGTGCTTCATCCAAAAGTTCAGGATAATTTGACCAACACACATATGTCTTAGTCAGCTTTTTCACTGCTATGACTAAAAGACCTAACCAGAAAAGTATAGAGCAGGAAAAGTTTATTTATTTTTTATTTATTTATTTTTTATTTTTTTTATTTTTTTTTTAATTTTTAATTGTGGGTTGTTCAAAACATTACAAATTTCTTGACATATCATATTCCACACTTTGATTCAAGTGGGTTATGAACTCCCACCTTCACCCCATGCACAGATTGCAGAATCACATCAGTTACACATCCATTGATTTACATATTGCCATACTAGTGTCTGTTGTGCTCCGCTGCCTTTCCCATCCTCCACCCTCCCCCCTCCCCACCTCTCCCCTCCCCTCCCCTCCTCTCTCTCTACCTCCTCCACTGTATAACCCTGAGGGTCTCCTTCCATTACCATGCAATTTCCCTTCTCTCTCCCTTTCCCTCCCACCTCTCATCCCTGTTAAATGTTAATCTTCTTCTCCTGCTCTTCGTCCCTACTCTGATCTTAGTTACTCTCCTTATATCAAAGAAGACATTTGGCATTTGTTTTTTAGGGATTGGCTAGCTTCACTTAGCATAATCTGCTCTAATGCCATCCATTTCCCTGTAAATTCTATGATTTTGTCATTTTTTAATGCAGAGTAATACTCCATTGTGTATAAATGCCACATTTTTTTTATCCATTCGTCTATTGAAGGGCATCTAGGTTGGTTCCACAGTCTTGCTATTGTGAATTGTGCTGCTATGAACATCGATGTAGCAGTGTCCCTGTAGCATGCTCTTTTTAGGTCTTTAGGGAATAGACCAAGAAGGGGAATAGCTGGGTCAAATGGTGGCTCCATTCCCAGCTTTCCAAGAAATCTCCATACTGCTTTCCAAATTGGCTGCACCAATCTGCAGTCCCACCAGCAATGTACAAGTGTACCCAGGAAAAGTTTATTTAAAGGCTCACAGTTTTAGAGGTCTCAGAACACTATGGCAGAAGAGTGTGGCAGAGAGAAGCATCTCACATGATGATCAAGAGCAGAAAGAAAGATTCCACTCTCCAGATACAAATATATACCCAAAGCCACACCCCAATTCCACCTCCTCCAGGCAGACCCCACCATTTCAATTACCACTCAGTTAATCCCTATCAGGAGATTAATTCAGTGATTGAGTTAAGACTCTCACAACCCAATCACTTCTCCTCTGAACCTTGTTGCATTGTCTCACACATGAGCTTTTGGGGGACACCTCACATCCAAACCATAACAACACATAATTGTTGCATATCTCTACCATTCTCTTAATTATTTTCTCCATTCTTCATAGATAGAGCTTCACTGGTCTCATTAATGTTTTATTTGTTTATTCTTTTGTTTGTTGCTTTGTTTGACATGCTTGGCCCTAAATCCTTACTCCAGCTGTTCCCTTTCACTGAAACACTCTTAGAACTCTACATATCCACTTGCCCAAGTCCCTTGCCCATGCAAGGCTTATAGTATATCATAGCTTCTTAGAGAGAATGGCCTTGAATACTACCTCCTCATGGATAAAGATCTTCAAGGGTAAGGAGTTGGATCTGAGGTCCTCAAATGACTTGATTAATTTGAGTATCTAGGAAGATTTTTAACAACTAATAAGTGCTCAAAACATATTTTACTGATGAAATGAGCTATAAAAGCATTATGATTATGAGTTCAGGTCGCCATTTCAAAATAAAATGCTGAGTGAGAAAAGAGACCCACTGGATGTGAATACTGACCTTGGCTCATGATTTCAACAAGCCAAATGCAAATACTATCATGAAAGACTGGAAACCAAGTAATCCCATTGTTACATTTAATAATTAATACTATTTATGAAGACTATGGTGTATAACATCATGCTTTATTTTGAAAAGTTTGCATTATGATAAAATCTAGTGTGTAAAATATTTGGATAAAATTGATGGGGCTCTCATGTTTGGGTTTTTGCCAAGCAACCATTAAATGATTTGCATATCTTATTTTTTTTAATTCTTAGCATATTATAAGAAAGAAAGTTCCAAGAGATTGTAACAAAGTCTAAAAGTTAGACTGGACTGTAGATCCAAATGACTTCAAATAATAAATGATAATCAATAAGGAGGAGCGCTAGGGTTACACTGAGATGACTGATGAGAAGAAAGTCACAGAGGTTTATCACATACTTCCTCTAATTGTGTAAGATGTCTTCTTTTACCATTTTGAACAAATATGTGATACTTTATTTTTTTTCTTAATCATGTTTATGTTACAGTATCATCCAAAGGTATATATATGATATATATGTATTTTATATATATACAACATATATATGAGATATACACACACACACAAGTAGTTGTTTTGTTGTCCTGGGGATTGAACCCTGGGGCACTTAAACACTGAGCCACATATCCAGCCCTTAGTGAGTCCCAGGGTTTCACTAAGTTGCTTAGAGCCTCACTAAGTGCTGAGGCTGGCTTTGACCTGTGATCATCCTGCCTAGCCACCCAAGCTGCTGGGATTACAGGTACATGCCACCACACTCAACTGATGCAAAGATATTTTGAAGGGGCACTAAAAAATAAAAATAAAAAAATACTGACATTAAAAGACTAAATATATTAACCCAAATAAATTACTACTATAATATTAAAGTTATATGTACTATACAATAATGTATATTACATTTACATATATTTATACCTGAAAATTTATAATTATATATGCAGATATAGATTATGCCATTCTGTTTCTCTGAAACTCAGAATCTGGCAATGGTGAAAAGGGAAAACTAAACAGAAGTCTACTACTAAAATATGTAACTGACCTGACTGAGGGTCAGTCACATTTCCACTCACACATTAACTTAGATCCATTCTCTAGATAACTATCACCTTGTAAAATGCAATTATCACAAAATCCTGGCACAAAGGATGGATGATGAGATTGAAGATCTCAGCATGGTGGTCATCACAAGAAGTATGTGGAAAAAGGAACTGGAACATAAAGGAGAGTAACCACAGACAGGATCCTGGGAGATAGATGGTGTGTGAAGGCACAGAAAAGATAAGGTAACCTGAACCTCTTAAGGTCTAGGTAAATGAAACACCAGAGTTTAAGGTCCCTTGTCCTGAGAATCATGACACCATGGAGCCAAGGACATGGGGTTGGTTTACATTTCTTGAGTCTTCTTCATCTCCACTTGTTTTCTTTTTCTTTTTTTAGGAGGAAGATAAAAACAACCCACTAGCACAAAGTGCACAATCTGATCATGAAGAAATAGGTCCTATGTTGTCAGCACATATGGGGGCTGCAGTTCTGGTAGCCCTGGTAAACAAAATAGTTTAAAATAGTGTTTTGCGTGACTGTTGCCTGAGATGACAGGCCCTGACGTTAACCAAAAGAATGATGGATTTTTAAAAATGGAGCAAGAAATAAACAATTATTCATTCCTGCTATGCACTTGGCACTCTTCTATTTTCCTTCAAGAGCTATCTTATTTCATCCTCCCAGAAAACATGTGTGGGAGATTTTGTGAAAACCAATTACAGATGAGGCAACTGAGCCTCAGACAGGTTAAGTCACTTTCCCAGAGTACATAAAAGTTTTTGCAAACTAGAATAACAATTAAGTAATTTTTCACCTAAAACCCTGTGTTAAAGGACATACAACCTCCTGTTAAAGTTTTACTGGATTCCTGTTGTTTGAATCTAAGAATTTCACACAAACACACAAAATATCATCTTTTTTCTTTATCCTTCAGGGTTTTTTTTGTTTGTATTCACTTTCTCAAGCAGACATTCTTTGTTCATAAAGACTATGTTATCTTACTTGTTTCACTCTCATAATAATTGTCCTTTTTTTTTTTTAGTAGTTGTAGATGGACAGAATGCCTTTATTTTATTTGTAAATAGTGCTAAGGATGGAACCCACTGCCTCACACATGCTAGGTAAGCACTCTGCCACTGAGCCACAACCCCAGCCCTGTCTTTTCTTTTTAAGAACATTCCACTTTAGTATTATACAATCAAGTATGCACTGTTTAGTTATTTAATTTACTACTGTTGATCTGCATCTCACACACGGTTCTATGATGTCAAAAACTATGCCCTTTTAAATATTTTATTCCCAATAAAGAGGGAGGGAAGGAAGGAAGAAAGGAAGGGGGAGGGAGGGAAGGGAGAGCAAGGCAAAGAGGGACAGGGGAAAATAAAAGCCTCTGCTGGGAACATCAAGACCACATTCTAGAAAACTAGCAGGTTGTCCATCAGTCAGCAGCAAGTTTGTCTTCTGGTCAAGTAGTTTCTCTCTAGTTCCTGGGGCTATTCAGTGACCCACTGGAGTTTCAGACCCTCATGATAGATTCTTACATTCTAAAAAGACAAGATTTGCATGTATTTTAAAGAGTACAATTTACTCAAATACTGATATTTCTTTCAAAGTTTACATGAATTCCAATTTTCATTTCTAAGTGAAGTGTCCTAAAAGGGAAAAGAGAGAAATAATGAACATTGCATTATCTCTGTGTGTTTTGTATCTTTTATTTTTCATTTCCACTAAATGGCATTAAGTAATAATTAAAAGATTCAGAAGTCAGATTTCTTGGGTCCAAATTACAGCATTATTATTCACAAATGGAATTACTCTGGGTAAATTCCTAAAGCTCTCCATATATCAGCTTTCTTTTATTTTATCAGTTAAGCTCCAAAGATCATAAGAGTTAATCTCAGTTAATTCCATACACCATTACCCAGCATACTGTAAATGTTCAATGAGACCAGCTTATTATATTGATTACTTCAAAAAATAACAAAAATAGAATAGGTGATGATTTGGAGAAATCCAGTGTAACTTAGCTTCAATGAGCATAAAAGTATCCTGATATTACTTTCCACTCTGAGAAAGAATATTTGCCTCTAGACTGACTTGTAGCATGAACTGCAGAGACATGGTAGGTTAGGAGTAAAACTTAACCAAAGCACAGGGATGCCTTTTTCTTCCCTTTTCTTCCTTCATTACTCACTCTAAAACTACAAGGAGAACAAATAAGAAAAAAAGACAAAAACTTGAATTTGTGTTAACCAGAAGAATATTTTAATCCTTAAACCAACAATATCTCCCGAAACAAAGACAGGGTGGAAAGGAGTGAAAGAATAAGAGTAGAAAGAAAGTCAAATCCAAGAGTTTGAACAACAGGGCAAGCTTCTCAGTTTATGGGTTTCCCAGTTCTTTGGAATTGATAAAGGAGATTATTTGGATCCAGAAACTAAAACAAATTATTTTAATTCAGACTAATGATAAATTTCTCATATTAAATTATCTAAACAACAATATTGATAGTCAATTGAGCATTTGTGTATAGAATCTATATTTTATTTCTCTGTATAGACCTATGTCTACCTAATGTCACTACTATGCTCTCTTGATTATTGTAGCTTTATAAAAACTCATAAGTGTAATATTCTGAAGACTTAAATTTTATTTATTATTTTTTTCCGTTTCAAATTGTGTTTCCTAAACTATATCCTTTGCCTTTTAGAATCATCTTGTTGATTTCTACCAAAAGTAAAAAAATCACAATGGAAAAATGATATTGAAGCTATACATAGATTACAACTATAGTTTAATTAAATCTATATATAATTTATATATTAACAATTCTGATTCTTTCGATCTATAATCATGGCGTTTTTCTCTGGTTTGGTCTCCTGAAATTTCCTCAATGACCTAATGCAATTTTCAGTTTTACATATATTTTGTTAAGTTTATATATTGCATATATTTGTTATATTTATCCCCAAATATTCAACATTTTTATGTTATTGAAGAGAATACTTTTAATTTCAATTTCAAATTTGTTTTTTGGTATATAGAAATATATTAAATTATTAAATTAAACTTGAATCCTACAAACTCTCTAATATTAACTTTAGTATTTTAATTTTAGACATTCCATAGACTATATATATATATATATATATATATATATAACCACGTAACCATGTCATCTACACAGACAATTCTGTTGTCCATAATTTTTAGTTCTCTTTTTGCAATTTGTATATATTCTTTACCTCATTGTATTACATTGATTAGGACTTCTTGCACAATGTTTGATAAAACAGTAATCATCATTTTTTTTTTTTAAAGATAGAGTGAGAGAGGGAGGGGGGAGAGAGAGAGAGAGAGAATTTTTAATATTTATTTTTTAGTTTTCGGCGGACACAACATCTTTGTTTTGTATGTGGTGCTGAGGATTGAACCCGGGCCTCACGCATGCCAGGAGAGCGCGCTACCGCTTGAGCCACATCCCCAGCCCCAATCATTTTTTGATCCTGATTTTAATGGAGACTCATTTGGTATTTTGATATTAGATGTGGGTTCCTCATAAATTCCCTCTTTCAGATTGGGAAAATGTTCTTATAGTCTTACTATGCTTAAATGTTTATTATAAATGGGAGATGAATTTGTCAAATTCCATTTCTGAACCTATTGAGATAATTATATGCTTCTTTTTGTTTGTTTTAATTTGTAAATATGGCAACATCACTAATTTTCAAATATAAAATCTACCTTGAATTCTGATGCAAACTAACACATTTAAAGTTTTATATTTTTGTTTACTAGTTTTCAGTACATTTCCTAAGCATACTGTTCATTTTTGTTTTGTTCATTTAACATCTTGAAGTAAGCTAGATGCTTTTGAGGCTTGATTTTGAATTTGCAGATTTTGAGCCCAGAGAAGCCATCAACTATTTTTATACAACCATTAAGTTGGTTTTCTCAGATTTGTCTGTCTCACTTATTACAAGATTTTTCCATTTTAGCTTTCAGGACCATGACCTATTCTCCAACCAGTGTTGCCCTACTCCATTCTAATTTTTCTATCCATGTAGTTTACTTTCATATTTGTATAGATAAGTGCTTTGCATCACATAAGGGTACACTTGCATGGAACATTATGGTTTGAGAGGTTTAATAGCTTTGATCAAGACAAAATAACAAAGACTCAGAAAAATAAAATAATATTTATAAATGCTAGTTGTGACAATCTCTTTTATGCTAATTTGAAATATACACTTATCTTCTGCATGTAATTTTGTGATCCTTATTCAAAGGCCACAATACCACCATGCAAAGACTAAGAATCAACTATATTTGAAGTCATTATCAATAATAGATTGTTCTAAAGCAACTATTTATTTCAACCTAATAGTAATTTTTCAGGTTTGATATTTTTAAGTATTATCCTAGAATACTATATCTAGAATATTATATTATATATATATATATATATATATATATATATATATTATATAACATTCATTTATAGAATATGAATGCTTGTAAAATATATTGCTATATATTATATCAATATGTTTGTTGTAAAGACAATTATTATATATGTGAATAAAACTTCCTAGGTATATTTAATAAAGAAAAAAGAAGATGGTCTTCTTTCCAGAAGGAAATATAAAATCATTCAGTGAGTGATGGGAATTTTTCAACTAGCTAATTCTGTTAATGCTAGCTGAAACCTAGTAAGTTCTTACTATGTAAAAGAATATTGCATACACTATCTTATTGTGATCGAAAGATTTTGGATTTATTGCAAAGTATTTGGTTTCATTTCTCAGGTATGTCAGTTTCCGTAATTTTCATGTGTCTTTGCAAACTCACATGTTCTCTAAGCATTTGTTTATTTATCTATACAGTGAGGGAAATGTCATTCCAGGGAATCTGACCTGAAATGATGTAAAAACCCTTCTAAAATGCTATGATACATATTATCATTGAATACAAGCCATCATGACCTATCAGTATCCTTCTGATATTTGAAATACTGGCAATGGTATGAAAATATTATTTTATAACATATACTTCATAACATATTTTGTATGAGCATTTTGCACATGCATAAGCATATATATTATGTGTATGTATCTATTTCTCTCTCTGTATGCATAACTTCTAAACATATATTTTCAACTTTTTTTAAAGAATTATAACAATGGCCAGAGTCTTCTATAAATCTGGCCTATTTATAAATTCCTCTTTTTAAACATAGACCTTCCTTTACATTGTATTATCCATAATTGTACCAGAATTCAATAAATGAGAGAGTCTCACTTTAATGTGAGACAGAGACAGACACATTTTTTTTTTTTTCATTTTACAGTTAGTAATTTCCCTGGGATCCAGACTTTGAAAGTCATATAAAAAACAAACAACAACAATAAAAAAGAAAGCATTGTTTAACTGAATTAGATAGAATTCACAACTTTTCAAACATTTCCTGAGCACCAGCAGTAGAGTGACAGAATCTCTAACATTGTTCAAAAAATTACCTTAAATTCAAAGATCAACCCCCATGAGTTTAATTTTATCAAAGCAGAAATGCCTTGTCAAATACAGTCCCAACCAACATAATGTAGCTTTCAAAGAGTGTTTGACATTGAGAAGGACTGAAAACAACATAGGAGTCAGAGAAACAGACATCGATGGCCTGTCAAATTTTTTGTAGACATGATGCTATTATCAAGGCGCATCAGGATAAACTAAAATGACCTAGCTGACCACAGGCTTACAAATGTCCTGGGAAGGAAAGAAAAACGGTGAATCAAAAGGTAGCTTTGTTGCATGTCCCCCCAGGCCTTTTTATTGACAAGAATGACAATGGTCCCAAGATGCACCATTATCTATGACCAGCAAGCACACATCAAATGCTCCTGAGCTGTATCTGTCAGAATAGCAAATTCTGCTCAAAACAGACAGGGCTTGTTACATTTTGTTCAGCTAAGGTTTGTCAAAAGCCAGGGTCACTTGTATGTGCCCTGCCCTGAAGGGGAATTGTGAAGGGAGAGACGTACAGGATTCCTCAATGTTTCTTCTGCAAGGAGACTTGGAGTCGAGTTGACCAAAATGTTTTCAAAGTCAAGTCTTCACTCAAAGGAAGTGGAAAACAAAGTTAATAGTCTGTCATTTAACTACTTAGGAATGAGGTTCACATGCTAAAGAGTCAGAGTTTTAAAAGATTTCTACACTGGGTGATTTTTTTTTTCCAAGTGTGATTTGTTATTTCAAACTCAAAAAGGGAAATACTACTGTTATTGAAATTGGAAGGAACTTGTCACTGTGCTCTGGCCAAGCATTTTACGCCATGGCATTATGGAGTTTATTACAGTCTGAAATATTTACACTGGTAGGAGATTTCTCTAATTTGCTTTTCTTCAACTAAAGAGAGATTTTATATACAAATGTCCAGCCTCTGACACTTAAGTAAACTCACTAACTTGTGGAAACATCTGTTAACCACTCACAAGAATATGCATGTCAAGAGTCTTTCCTTTAATTGGTTCCTTAAAAAAATTAACACAAACTTTTTTTCCTCCTTTAATAAATTTGAGGGTGAAAATAGAGCCATCCGAGGAACAGTGCTTGTGAACAAAGGTTATTTGTTTCTCCTTTTACTTCCTTTATCTTCTTTCTTTGTCACCATCTCTCTAAACTTCACTGTTATCCCCTTGTCTTTATTGATCCATTTCTTGGTTTATAGTTGAGCATTATTCCTAGATCCAGAAAACAAGCTTAATTTTGAACAAAGTTTTTAAAAGTGGTCTTGTAAAAAATATTATTAGATTTTATAATTTCTATACATTTGCCAATTAAAATATAAAGTTACAAACTCATTGGTCAATTGGATTGGATTTGCACTAATGATATTTTCTAAAAGTTTGTTTTATTTATCATTTTTTTAAATCCTTTTTTTTCACATAGTCATTTTAATTTCCAAACTGCTGGGGGAAAACTGGGGGTAAAATAATTTGACAATGCTGAAGTTGAATTTCTGCTCAGAAACATTCCTGTACCCAGCAGGATGTGGTGGTGGACAGGACACATGATTTCCAGCACATGACAGTTTCCACCAAATTTACTTCTTTTACTTACTCATAGGATTTTGAGTCCCATGTTCTGCTCAAACTCAATTAGCAATTTAAATGGATCGACTATTTTCCATATTCAGTATGACTCTACAATTTCAGTGATGACTCAAAGTTTATAATATAATTATTTGACTCTTTCGTGGGTAGAAATTCCATCTCCATCACAAGACTATGAGCTTATCCAGGAGCTAGAGGAAATTTTAGGGATGGTTTATTATCCACATTCATGTAATAGTGCCAGCATAGCGGGTGTGCTCAAAGAATGCTTGAGGCAGAAAGAAAAGAAGAAAGAAAGGAAAGGACAAAGGTGGGAAGAAAGGAAGAGCAAATAGGAAGAAGGAAGGCAAATGGGGAGGGAGGGAAACATTTTGAATAAATAAAATGAATCCTTCATTTTTCCATTTCCAATATTGCTAATCATTCTGTTGATTTTAATGAATATTCTTGTTCAAACTGGTTAAACAAGGAAAATATGGGAGTGAGAATTCTTTATCCCTAGTTAACACTGTAGTGAAGCTCACAGGGGATCCTATACATATCTGTCCACTTAATTTTAGAAAGTTTCATGATAATTGGTGACACATAATTTTCTTGATAATACTTTATTTCCATTAATGTTTTCCAAGTTTGTCCATTTGCTTTAGCAATTTCTCAAGTGTACTGTAAGAAACTCTTACCATTGGGTCAAGAAAATGATTCTCTGGTGAAACAGCAATTCCTCGTGACTGAGAATATCATTTAATAATTGATGACTCTAATATTTTTTCTACCCATTTTATTCCTCTGCAATGGTTAAAGAAGAGATATATCAGCTTTGGAGACAGCAACCCTTTAGTTCAAAGTCCTAGGTCTCTCATTTATTAAAATAATATAGTCTGGGCTGGGGTTGTGGCTCAGTGGTAAAGTGCTTGCTTTGAATGTATGAGGCATTGGGTTCTATTCTCAGTATTGCATATAAATAAATGATTAATATAAAGGCCCATCAACAAATAAAAAATATTTTAAAAATAATATAGTCAACAATCACCCCTGGTATGCTTTAATCTTTTCATCAATATAGTTGAGTTAAAGACAGTACCTCACTTACATCACAATATTGCTAAACCTCAATTGAAAGTGTTATTCAAAACATATAATGTGTACACTAATATACATTAAATCTTCAGGTATCATGTAAATAAGAAACACAAACTTAAGAACATGATGTTACCCTTAAATAAGCCATATAATTTGATCTTTTTTGTTTTTCACCTAACATGACAATAAAAGTTCATTTAACCAGTCAACTCATCTGATGAGCAATTTGGCTGAATTAGACAATTAATTCTGTCACAGAATTAATAATGAATGAATTCATGTTAGCAGAAAGACACAAAGCATCACACATTGTGTTTTAAAATAAATGAGAATAATTTGCTCAGTAAGTTATATCTGAAGTGAGATTTCTAATGTTCAAGTAAATTGCGTTGGGTCACAGACAAAGTGCAAGAATTCTAAGGGTACAGAAATTCTAATCCTACCACAACAACCTTGTCCAAAGGTCATTCTAAATGATTTCTGCCAGTTCCCATGATACACCTTTGAAATTTCTCTTCAGTTTTCTTGAGTAAAATCAAATGACTTTATGAAGCTTTTATATATTTATCTAGATTAAATTTAAGACTTTCTTCATATTACTGTCTTCATTACTTGAACTTTTACCTGACACATTCTAATTTTCTGTTCATGTGGCTACCTCTAAGGACACTTGAGTGTAGTCTTCACATTAGAACCAAAATCTGAGCTTTACATGTACTCAGTAAATGTTTACACCAATGATGAATTACCTGAAAGAGAAATTAGGAAAACTATCTCATTCAAAATAGACTGAAAAATTAAAGAATTGAAAGATCTTTACAATGAAAACTACAAAACACTAAAAATGAAATTGAAGAAGACCACAGAAGATGAAATGATATCCTATGTTCTTGTATAGGCAGAATTAATATTGCTAAAATGGTCATACTACCAAAAAAACTCCAGAAATTTAATGAAATTCCTATTAAAATTCCAATAATGTTCTTTATAGAAATAGAAAAAGCACTCATAAAATTTATTTGGAAAAACAAGAGGCCCAGAATAGCTAAAGCAAACCTTAGTGAGAAAAGTGAAGCAGAAAGCATCACAATACCAGACTTTAAATTATACTACAGAGCCATAGTAACAAAAAATGTCATGGCATTGGCACCAAAACAGACAAGAAGACTATTGGTACAGAATAGAAGACACAGAGACAAACCCACATAAATAGAGTTATTTCATGGTAGACAAAGGTATCATAAGCATAAATTGGAAAAGATAGCCTATTCAACAAATGGCACTGGGAAAACTAGAAATCCATATGTAGCACAATAAAATCTAACACTATCTCTCACCCTGCACAAAACTTAACTCAAAGTGGATTAAGGACCTGGGCATTAGACCAGAGACCCTGTATGTCTTAGAATAAAATGTAAGCCCAACTGTCCATCATGTAACTTGAGAATCAGCTTCCTCAGCAAGACTCCTAAGATGGAGAAGTACAATCAAGAATCAATAAATGGAATGGTATCAAACTAAAAAGCTTCTTCACATCAAAGGAAAAAATGAAGAATGTAAACAGAGAGCCTACAAAATGGGGGAAAATCATTTTCACCTGCACTTCAGATGCAGCATTAATCTCCAGGATACACAAAGAATTCGAAAAACTTAATACCAAAAAAAAAAAAAAAAACCAAAACCCCCCAAACAAAACACAAAACACAAATATCTCAATCAATAAGTGGGCAAAGGAACTGAATATTCACTCAGAAGAAGAAATGTGAATGATGAACAAATATATGAAAAAATGTTTAACATTTGTTAAATTAAAACTACACTGGGATTCCATCTCCAGTCAGAATGGCAAGTATCAAGAACATACAAAACAATACATGTTGGCGAGGATGTGGGGGAAAATGTTTCGTAATACATTGCTGGTGAGACTGCAAATTGGTGCAAACATTCTGGAAAGCAGTATGGAGATTCCTCAGAAAATTTGGAATGGAACCACCATTTGACCTAGTCATCCCACAACTTGGTAGAACCCAAAGGGCTTAAAATCAGCATACTACAGTGATACAGACACATCAATATTTATGTGCCAGCTCAATTCACAATAGCTAAGTTATAAAACCAACCTAGGTGCCCGTCAGTGGATGAATGGAATATATATATACACACACACACACACACACACACACACACACTGGAATATTACTCAGCCATAAAGAATACAGTGACGATATTTGCCAGGAAATGAATGGAACTGGGATTTTCATGCTAAGTGAAATAAACCAATCCCACAAAACAAAAGGCCAAATATTCTCTGATTTGTGGATACTAACACACAGTGAGGGTGAGAGGGATGTATAGAAGTTCATTAGATTAGACAAAGAGGAATGAAGGAAAGAGAGGGAAGACAGGAAATGAGAGAGAAGAGAATATATTGGACCTAACTTGCCTATGTTCATATGTGAATATCCAACCAGTGAAATTCCACATAATGTACAACTGCAAGAATTAGAATAAGTTACACTCCACATACATATAACATCTCAAGATATACTCTACTGGCATGTGTATCTGTGAAGAGCAAATAACAACAACAAAAGAAATGAAAAAAAGAAACGCAACAAAAATGGACCTAAGAATATGAATTTGCCCATAGGAGCTCAGTATATTAGTCCACTTAATGTCACTATAATTAAGTAGCTAAGAAAATCAATTAATAAAAACCAAGCTTTCTTTTGACTAACCATTTTGAAGTTCCAATCCAAGATGTGCAGTGCACACCTTTGGGTTGCTGGCCAGGGCAGCACATCATAGATTAGGGCCCCACAGAGCAGATCCCTGCTGCAGTTCACCTGCCCCATACCTACCCACCCACTCCCCCCACAGGACTGGACTCAAGGCCCCACACCACATGAATGACCCCCCTAAAAAGGCCAGTGCATTCCTATTGGGTCTTCTGCAGGATTCTAGCCCAAAATGGGAATATGACTAAAAATTGGGGTGTCTTTAACTTTTTGACATCATATGAAATACAAAAGTGTCTTTATAAGACATCATATTATTAGTTCATAATTCAATCATTTATCAAAATAGGTGATTATTGTATTTTTGTTTTGAAAATGTGACTTACTTGATGAGTCTTACATAGTTAATTTTATAAAAGTGTCTTGTGTACTAGACAAGATGTGCTAGCTCTAATTTGAAGTATCAAGCTTCTACATTTGCCTATTAAATCTCTTTTGATAACTAAAATATAGAAGACAAAACCACAAAGTCTCCATTTATGCATATATATTTATGTTTATATTTACATGAACATACAGGAATCCCAGTGCTTAATTTCTGGAAAATAAATTAGCACTGGCAAAAAAAAAAGAGAGAGAGACAAAAGGAAGAAAGGAAGAAAGAAAGAAAGAAAGAAAGAAAGAAAGAAAGAAAGAAAGAAAGAAAGAAAGAAAGAAAGAAAATATATGCTAGTTAACTCGTTAGACTTTCAAAGAACTTTTTTAAAGGTAAATGTAATTTTACCATGAATTGGTCCCTTACTATTGAAACAAATAAACAAAACATTAAAAATCATTAACTGAATATTTAGAATTAGAAAACCTCAGAATTACAAAGTGGCTCCTAAATCTTATCAGTTCCAATAGGCCAAAACATATTTTCAGAAATTCCAGTGGTGACTATACAAGTACTTGGTCTGAGAACCCCCAGCATTGACTTTTGTTTTACTGGTTTTTATATCCACCACTTTCTGTCTGTTTGTGTTGTCTGTAAGACAGGGACCGACGAAACTTTCACAGATACTGGAAGAGTTTACAGTAGAATTGTCAATAAAAAGCAAAATAAAATGTAGAGCATCCTGCAAAATTTCGATAATATTTTTATGCCTGAATTTGAACTGTAACCTGTCCTTATCCTTGAATATCCAGAAGAGTGATATTTTGTTCTCTCTTCTCTTCCCAAACACTTTCAAGAAGCCAAAAGAACATGCTCAGTTCTACAAAAATTGATTTGAATGCTACAAAGATAAATAAAAATGGGTCATTTTTCTTGTTATTTACAGTTCTTAGAAACTTATGACAAGATGCGTATGAGAAATGAATGAAATTGCAAGGGTAACAAGATGGGCTGGCAGACAGAAGTCAAATTGTATTAAAGGTCATTTATTGGCTATTCTGTGCACTTAACTTCTGTGCTTGTGTGTGTGTGTGTGTGTATGTGTGTGTGTGTGTGTGTGTGTGTGTGTGTGTGCGCGCGCACGCGCACAGAGAGACAGAGAGAGAGAAAGAGTTCTATTCTAACTAAATTATAACAAGGAAATGATGGTCATCATGTCAGCTGCCACCATCCAGGAGCACTTTGGGGAATAAGGATTTTCCTTTTTAATGCTGAGAAAAGAAAATAAATGGGTAGTACCAGGCTCTATAAACTACTCTCCCTGTGGTCTCATACTTTCACTTCTCCAAGATATATGAAGTCATTTATTTCTTATTTTTACTATTTGGTTTGAATTTTACCTATTGAGCAGTTTGTAGAAATTCAATGACTATAAACATTGTTCTGAAAGACAGAACTTACTTAAGGTGCAAATTAAAAGTCTTTCTTGAGTTTTAGAGGTAAACTGCAGAATGTCATTAATCTTCCAAGAGTGGAGGTTTTAGTAGGAGGCACTAATGAAATATTTTAAACTGCAATTGATCTTTTTTTGCCATTAAAAAGGAGGCTGATTATAAGCATTCTATGATCCTTTTAGTCAATTTGAAAAAAAAATTTAAAAAAAAGGAATATTGACTCCTGGGACATTGTGTTTCTGGGGTTTGGCACATAGTTATAAAGGAAGCTGTAGGAAGTGATGTAAATAAGAAAAATTTTATCTTAAAAATATATCTACAAATGAGTAAGAGTGGTTCTTGATTTATAGTGGATTGTTTAATTCATTGATTATGCAAGTATTATTAAGTGCCTGTGATATACTAGAGAGTATTTTGGAACTTTGTTTCATAGGTTAACTGACAAACTCTGGGTTCTCACCAGAAAACTGAACTTTAAACAAGGGCATGGAAATAAGCAATTTGTAAATAGATCCCAAGGAACAAGATAAAGAAAGCAAAGTTGCATAGTCATCAAGTTGCCATTTTGGGCAACTCTGGTTTGATTGTGCTGAGGATGCTTTGAGTTGCTCTGCCCAATACTAATTAGAAGATTAAGAGAAAGATGAAATGGTGATTACTAGGGGTTGGTGGTAAGAGAAGAGAAGAGAGATAATGGTCAAAAGAGACAAATTTTAGTCAAGTAGGAGAAATAAATTCAAGAGTTCTGTCATACAAACTGTAGTTAATAACAATTTATTTACTCTTGAAATTTCAAGTGCTCTGCTAAGGTATTCTGCAATACACAGAGTTCTTTTTTAATAAAAATATAACTGTTGATTTATAAACTATAAAATAATTGTAGTTTTTAAAGAACACTAACAGCTGGGCATAGTGGCAAATACCTATAATCTCAGTGGCTAAGGAGGCTCTAGGAGGATACTGAGTTCAAAGCTGCCTCAGGAAAAGTGAGGCACTAAACAACTCACTGAGACCCTGTCTCTAAACAAAATACAAAATAGGGCAGGAGATGTGGCTCAGTGGTTGAGTGACCCTGAATTGAATTCATGGTAAAAAAAAAAAAAAAAAAAAAAAAAAAAAAAAAAAAGACTGATTCTAAAGTTCATGGGAAATGTAAAGGGCCTAAAATAGCCAAAGCCCCTTTGATGAAGAACAGCCAGCCTATGAGAGCCACACTTGCTGGCTTGGTACAGCTGCAGTGGTCAGGAGAGGGCAGCATTGTTCTTAGAGCAGAACAGAGGTCCCCAAAGTACACCCATGTGAGAACCGGGCAGTTTCCTCAGGTGCAGGACAACTGACTCAGTGAAGAAAGGGCAGGCTTTCCCTAGTGGTGCTGGGATATCTGCACATCTAAATGCAACCAAGACAGAGTTCAACTATGCTTTATACTGTCTGCAAAAAATAACTCAATGGATCATAAACCAAAATATAAAACCTAAAAGTAAGCTGAGCGTGGTGTCTCACACCCATGACCCCAACAACTCAGGAGGCTGAGACCTGAGAACTGCATGTTTAAAGCCAGCTTTAACAATTTAGTGAGACTCTAACTCAAAATAAAGTAAAAAGGGCCAGGAATGTAGCTCAGTGGCAGAGCGCTTGCTTAGCTTGAGTGAGACCCTGGGTTCAATCCCCAATANAAAAAAAAAAAAAAAAAAAAAAAAAACACTAAAAAAATGAAAGTTTCCAGGAATAGATGTGGGACTTTTTATATATTCGAAATATCCCATATTGGTCAAAAGTTGAACAGTTATGTGTTAATAATGTCAGAATCTTAGATTTGCCCAGGAATCAGAACATGCAAGAAAGTTTCTATACCACTCCTTTATTGAAGCCAAGCACAAAAAGGAAGGCTTAACATATATTGCTCAGGAATTGATGTCAGTAAAACAGGAACTCTAAGGGTATTGGTTATGTAATCATATCTTAAAAAATGAAATAGTATGTCACATTCATATTAATAATTTTTTTACTAATTATTCAGGAGCACATGGTGATATAGTAGTGAACTATGCAAAATACAATACTATTTTCTTCTCTTTTTTTAAAGATATTATTATTTTTACTTTATTTATTTATTTATTTATTTATGGTGCTGAGGATTGAACCAAGTGCCTCACAGACATGAGGCAAGCACTCTGCCACTGAGCCACAATCCCAGCCCAACAATCCTATTTTCATGGAGTAAAATAAATTGAGAGAGAGAGAGGGAAAATAAAAAGATATTATAGTATCTCAGATAATAATACAACAAAGTGCACTAGGGAGACTTCTGTTTCCTGGAGAGCATCATTCATGACATAATGAATATATTCAAAAGTTTTGGGGTGAGAGAAGTATGGATTGAATAAGGAACAGAGATGAAGGAGAGAAATATGTTAGGATATGCTACAAGATCCTTGAATTTTGCCCTGAATGAGGTGAGACATAACCAAAGGGTTTGGAACCATGGTAGCTATACTCTGGTTAATGTCACAGAAAGACACCCTTGCCCTTGGTGTTGGAAATAAAGTGGGAGAGAGTCCAAGATAATAGCTGAGAAAGTCCTTGAAGGAGATTTTAAAGTATTAGAAGAAGATAGTGTTGGAATTGATACAATCTGAAGTTTTGGGATGTATAGCTGACAGGATTTGTTGATGGATTCTATAAAGATTATTAGAACATTAAGATGATTCCTATGCACCAGAATTTTTGTTTGTTTCTCTTGTGCTGGAATTATGGAGACTGGGAAGGGCAGTTTTATAAAGGCTACTTCTTTGGACATACTGAATTTGAGAAACACATGAGATGACCAAATGTAAATGTCTGGTAGGCCTTTGGAGATATAAAAATCAGTTTGCAAGGAAACTGCAATGATTAGGCTGCAGATAAAGATTTAATTGCCTTCTAATGAAATATTTTAGTGCCTTCTAATTAAAGTAAAGTAGGAAACTGGATGAAGTTTATCAAGTGAAGAAGAGAAGAGACCCAAGAAAGGAACCCTAGAACATGATAGCATTTGGAGAATAAATATGTAGGAAGAATCCACAAAATAGGTTGTAAGGAGAAAAATTTAGAGAAAATGATATTCCAAGTGAAATGAAGAGTCTTTTAGAAAGGGCATGGTGGTGCAGGAGCTGATCCCTTCCTCCTACTGTTTGTAGGACAAATTGGAAAACAGTAGAACAGATATTGAGTAAAACATTTCACAGCACAAAATTTGTGTTGACTTTAAAGGCACCATTTTCATGTGGTGGTGGCATTGAGAGAATGAACAGAGAAAAAAGACTGAAGTAGGTTCAAGCAAGAGAGCTTAAAATTTAGGGGCATAAGTGTACTGAACCTGGGTGAAGAATGAGACAGTAGCTGGAGGGAATGTATGGACAAGAGAAGAAGTTTCCTTTTAAAAAGGAAGAAATAAATGTGCTTTTGTATACAGTGGAAAATTTCCATGGAGAGCAAAACAATTGATCTTGAGAGAAAAAGAAAACATTTGAAATGGTGTATTCATTTTTTAGAGCTCGCATAACAAATACCACAGACTGGGGGCTAAAAAAATTATTTTGTCACAGTCTGGAGGCTCAAAGTTCAAGGTTTGCTTCTTCTTGGGTCTTTGTCTTTGACTGGCAGATGGTTGTCTTCTCATAGTGTCCTCACATGACTATCCTTCAGGGTCTGAGCATAGAAGTGAAATGTTTCTGTCAGTGTGTGCATCTTCTTTTCCTCTAAGGACACCAGACATAATGGATTATGGTCAGCCTGGAAGTCCTCAAACTCAAATACTGCTCAAAAGATCATATCTCCAAATATAATTGCATCCTGAAGCACTGAGTTTTGGGTCTTCTTCACATGAATTTTGGGGATATACATTTCAGTCCATAATAAATGTCATCTCTGAGAAAAGGAGAGAGGATGTAATTGAATATACAGGTGGAAATAAGCCTTACAGTTACATATCCAATATCAACATGGCAAAGGATATGTTAAAGGGTAGGAAAGTAGAGGAGGTGTGGTAGAGTGTAGAAATTTTCTGGTTATACATTTTTTTCAATGAAATTAGAAGTAGCATCAAGTAACCTTGAAAAAATAAAGTAGGAAAGATACTGGAAATTTGAGAAGCAAGATGAACTTAATATTTACAAGAGTGGTTGGAGTACTAGGAATTAAGAAATGCAATCTGACTTTTGGCTCTTGTCTTGAATCAAATGCCTATGGATTTGAAGAAAGACCAATAATAACCTTTTTCTTAGCATTTGTTTAGCTTCATGGGAACAGGCATGAGGCTCATGATGATTTGATTATACCAGGATTTTGTATTAAACCAGGTGATTATCATCAACTAAGAAGGGGCAAAAAATGTTGAGTCATTTTAATCAATAGTGGACTGTGAAATCCAAGGTGGTGAAGAAAGCCAAGTGGATAATCAGAGAGGGCCCTGAAAAGATTATACAACCCATAGACTGTAAGTCATGGATGGAAGGAAGAATCACTGGAGATGGGTGGCTAATGGGAGTGGGTGAAAGAATAAAAACCATAGTGCTATGCTTGGAAATGAAATTTGAAGGGACTGGAGTTACTATTACTATTATCTCCAGTAAAATGATAGGAGTAAAAGTAGAGTGAATGATTTAGTCCATGAAGGAATGAAAAGTCAAGGAATTTTGATGCCAGGGGATTAAGAAAATTATCTATATGCTTGACTCTCAAGAATTATAACAACCATAGTATTAGGAAGACCAAGAGTGAACCAGAAGATAAAATATTAAGTGGGTAAAGGAGAGTCATCAGGGTCCTGTAGATAACCAATGTGGTCGTGATTGCAAATTTTGATGGCTTAAGCTTTAAAATTTTCTTTCAAAGCAAGTTTGAGAAACAATTTGCCTAAAGTACCAGTAGCAATAAGCATTAAGGAAATTACCTAACTCACACTAGGCAAGATTATGACAAATTTGGGAAAGAGACATAGAAATATGAGTCTTCTCTGTACTTGCTGCTGGAATTGGAGAAGGAGTAGAGTTTCTACTATTTATATTGCATAAATATGGGTAGTTATGAAAGCCATCTATAAATATTTGCTCAGCACTTTTAGAATGCTTCACCTCTAGAAAGGTCTTGGAAATTTCTGAGAAATACCACTGATGCCTGACTTATATTTGTTTGTTTACTAGTGAAGGAACATGATAGAACAATTTTCGTGCCAGATATTCTTCAAAATATTTTGAAAGTGTTAACCAGTTAATTTTTAAATTAGTTGTAGAAAGAATAATCTCCACTTTGAAAATGAGAAATTAGAGGTACAGAGAATTTAAGTAAATTGCTCAAGTTCATATATTAATAAAATAAAATACTTCTTAATCTGAGACTTAATATATATATATATATATATATATATATATATATATATATATATATATGTAATAAAAGTTATATATAATAATAAATGTTANACCCAGATGTGTATAAGAGACAGATATATATATATATGTAATAAGTTAAGGTTTCATCAGGGTTTCCATCAAATGTGTTTTCAATCCTTGTATTATTAATAATAAAAATATAAAGCTGGCTTTAAAATTAGGCTGTTCAGGTGTACTATGACACTGTATGGTGACAGTAATAACATTGATGTTAGAAATGAAAACAACCTAAGTGTCCACCAACTGATGAACGGACAAAGAAAATATGGTCCATATACACAATGAAATGTTTCTTATTTAGCCACAAAAGAAAATGAAATTCTGTCATCCATGGCAACACAGGTAAAATGGTAGCTCATTATGTTTAGTGAAACAAGGCAGGCACAGAAAGACAAGTCCTGCATGACTCATCCATAAATGAATCTAAAAATGTTGATTTCTTAGAAGGTGAGAGAAGAATAGTAGTTACCAAATGCCCCAGAGGGTGTGGCTGGGTGAGGCCAAGAGAGTTGGATGTATTCATAGAAAGAAGTAAGTATCCATGGTACCCCCTTAATATTTTAGAGGGTGGGGGCTAGGAGGAAGATGGGGAGAGGTTGATCAATGGATACCAAGTTACAGTAAGACAGGAGCAAGAACATCATAGGGTGTCTATAGTAATAATGAACCATACTTTTCAAAATATTGGAAAAGAGGATTTTGAAAGTTTTCACCATAAATAAATGATGTTTTAGGCGATTGTTCTAGTCAGTTTTTCTATTGCTATGACCTGAAAGTCTGATAAGAACAATTAGAGGAATAAAAGTTTATTTGGGGGGGGTGCTGGAGATGTGGCTCAAGCGGTAGCACGCTCCCCTGGAATGCATGAGGCTCGGGTTCGATCCTCAGCACCACATACAAACAAAGATGTTGTGTCCGCCAAAAAAAAAAACTAAAAAATAAATATAAAATTCTCTCTCTCTCTCTCTCTCTCTCTCTCTCTCTCTCTCTCAAACAAAAGTTTATTTGGGGACTCACAATTATAGAGGTCTCAGTCCATAGAGAGCTGACTGCATTGCTCTGTGTGACCAAGGTGAGGCAGAACATCATGGCAGAAGAGTGTGACAACTCAGAACATGGCACCAGGAAGCAGAGAGCTCTGTTCAACAAGGACCAAATATAAGCTCCAAAGGCACACCTGCAATGATTCACCTCCTCCAGCCACACCCTACCTGCCTGTAGTTAGCACCTAGTTAATTCCAATCAGCAGATTAAATAAATAATTAGATTAAAATTCTTAACATCTGTCCTCATAAGCAATCATTTCATCACTAAACTTTCTTGCATTGTCTCACACCTGAGCTTTTGGGGGAAACCTCACATCTAAACCATAGCTGGGATAGGTGTAACCTGATTTAAATTTATACAATGTAGACATGCATCAAACATTACATAGTTCCCTCTAAATATGTGCAGCATTTAGGCTTGCATGTATCAGAAAATACATTTAGCCATATATGTTGATCCCAATGACTTCAGAGGATGAAGCTGCAGGATTACAAAATCCAGGCCAGCCTTGTCTTGAAATAAGAATATAAGAAGGGCTGGGAATGTAGTTTTGTGGTGAAGCACCCCTGGGTTCAATCAGTAAGTACTGTCAAAATTAATGAATTAATTATTTAAAATATTAATCATCTTAAAATAAATTGATTTGAATCAACAGTCACAAATTATGAATCATAAATTACCAGAGTGCTCAAAAATCTGACACAACTTTTCCCTGATTTTAAAAATTGTTTATTGAATATAGAGATTTTTCAGACATTTTTCAACACTCTACATAGGATGAAAAATTGTCCTCAGTCTAAAAAGCCCACCTTCTTCTTGAAGGCTTCATAAGCAGAGGGGTAGACTGAGGAGGCCTAAGTAGTTGTATGCATTCATGGGGGCGGGGAGGGGGGGATCCGCTCTGGTGGTATTAGAAAAGGGGCCAAACAGATTGTGACATTTGACTTCTGTAGAAAATAAGATGAAATTGCTAGGCTGGTAGTGGGACAATCCCAGAGAAAGTAAATAAAAGAGTGAAGAGGTTGTGGCCAATTCAAAGGTCACTTAAAAGCAGACCATGCCTGAGTGCAAGGCACCTCCATGAGGGATGTGGATAGAGACCTATGGAATAATGATTGTGTTAGCCTTTAGGCAGGGCTGGACTGGAGAGAGTCCGGGGTTATGCTCAACTAGAGAATCCTTAGCAGCAATACTTTTAGAGTAAAATAACAAAGCTCACCTGGCACCAAAGTCCTTGCTGTCCTTACTAGTCTTATTGATGTCTTTAAGATGTTACTGCTTACCAGATATCCTGTTGCTAAAGACATTTGCCTATGATTTGCCTCTCATGCGTAATGCATTTCCAATTCTAGTTAACTTGTACCCATCCTCTACTCATTAGTAGTCAATGGTCAGTTCACCACAGAATCCTTCCTCAACTTCTGTGACCAGGTCATCTCCCCCTTTTAGAAGCTCTGTTAACACCATGCACCCCCTATTTTAACATGAGACTTAGGTGCAAAGTTACATTGATTTATAGAGTCATTTTATTATTATCTATTTCCGTGATTAAGATATCAGCTTCTGAAAGTCGGGGAGTCAGGTTATGCTTTATTCATGTTTATATTCCCAACACAGTGTGACGTACATAATAGGTGCACAGAAATATTGGTCGAATGAATGAAAGCTTGAACTTAGGGAACAGAAATTAGAAGTAAGAGGTAGATGAGAATATTAAGTAAGTGAGTGTCTGTTTAAATGCCTATAGCCTGATGGCCTTTTAAGATTAACTTAGACTTAAAATTAACTCTAAAACATAGTTATGAACACATTTAATATTTATCAACATTTGAAAACATGAAAAAAGGAAGGCATGTGTACTCAGTTCTTTGATTTTGAAAGAAAGAAATAGCTGTATAATTTTCTACAGTAGTAAGCACATTGTGGAGCTCACATTCCTCTTTCAGAAATTTCTTCTCCTCCATCCTCTTCCCTAACTAGTGATATTTTCTACCCACATCCTATTCATATTTCAAGGCATAGCTAAAACCCATCTCCTTCATGATGCCTAATATAATATTCAATCAATATTGATTAATAGATTGCTATACTCAAACCCTTAGGTCTGGTTAATGTGTGTTTAATTATCTTTTCTCCCTGATTTCACAGGTAAAATATTCACAAAGGTAATAGATCTTATACAACTACCAGCAGGAAGCTAACCGAATGATTGATTAACAACACATGGAGTCATTTTTCCACTTCCAACAAATATTTTTCCTACTCACAGAATATCTGGGTTTCAAAAATCATAATAACTTAATTGCATATCTTACCTGCATTATTTCAATAGTATAATTTTTTTTTTTTTGGTCAAAGTGACCAATTGTTGCACTTTTGATGTTGCTTAGTTTTCCTCTATGTGACTTTCTTCAAAATCCTATGCAAGAATGAAAATATAAAATTCCAAGTCTAATTTTAACAGCTGGTAGCTATACCATAGCATCTTTGAAAAAAAAATCCCCAAACCCCTGGTTGATTAAATTAACGAAACTGACTAAATCAGTGAATTGTTATGAACAGTATCTATGTCTCTTCAAATTTGTGTCTTTTAAATTTTAATGGAATGTAAGAGCTTAATCTCATGTCATATTTTACCTAGTCTCCCTCCTGCTGCTTTTTCATGTATGAAACCATTTTTCTCTGCCAGGTATCTATGTAAGTGGTAACATTGAACAATACTTTCCCCCCCCTCTCCCATTAGTCAGGGAGCATGGATATTTTATTAAAAGAATAAATAACAGGGTGTTTTTAAAAGGCGAATAAGACATGACAAATCTGAAACAACATTTTGTTGTTGTTATTAAGTGTTTTCTTTTGTCTTTCTACCTTAGAAAGGG
This sequence comes from Marmota marmota marmota, assembly GCF_001458135.2. NCBI lineage: Eukaryota > Metazoa > Chordata > Mammalia > Rodentia > Sciuridae > Marmota > Marmota marmota. The sequence continues at coordinate 35,314,454 of NW_026000037.1, forward strand.
AATTTGAAGTATCAAGTTTATAGTTCAAAATTATTTTGCTGTTTTTCCTTGTTATTTCTAGCAGAATTATATTAATGTAATGAACTCCCCCAATTCAAAATATCAATAACTGGAAAAATGGTCTATGCTAGAATTAAAAAAAAGTTAAAATTATTCAGAAGCTACATTAAAGAACCAAATGGTGTGTTAGAGGCAGAAAATAAACATATATAGGGATGAGTGTGAATGTGTGTATTCGTATGTGTATGTACAGTTACATTTGGGCATCTTTAATAGTGAATTATAGAACATTTATGAGCAAAATATCTCACTAAAAATGAAAAAAATCAAGGTATTTAATTCTTTTGTGAGAAAAAGCCTTTATTGTGCAATTATAATCACAGCCTTTATATTCTTCTGTGTTTTCTATAAATGGAAGACAATAAAACTGGTCATTCTATCTTAGATAATTATTATGGACCCAGTTAAAAAATCACATGTGAACATATTTTGTAAATATTATAGACATTTGACCCAAAAATGCACTATATACTATAATGGTATAATGTGTTTGGTGGTAGAAATAATAAGCAATCTTATTCATGCTAATATTAATAATACAGCTATCATTTATTGAGAGCTGGATTCATCTACTTACCATCTCTTCACATATATATTTTTTTCACTTTCTGCTCACAACATACTTACTGGAATGGTCCATGTTTTATGATGAGTAACCTGTGACTAAAGAAAGAAATCACCCTTTCAATGTCACAGCAAGAGGAAATGGTTAAGTGGAAGCTGATCCATCACTGAATGACTGGCAATCCCAAACCCTTCCCATTTGTTATCTTCTTGATCCTGTCCATTTCAATCTTGGGGACTCCCAGAGCTCCCATTTCACTGTCTACATCTTTTGTTCAACACTGTCCATATTGTCTTTTAATTATGTGTGTATCTTTCTTCTCCACTATCTATGAACCCATTAAAAGAGGGGCCCGAACTTCACCCACCTTCTTATCACTAGAATGTAGCTGTATGCCAATAAATGTAGGCTTAATGATTGGTGTGCACATCTTCATTTATTGTTTTAACCAACACCACATCACCTGAGAGTAATGAAGATTATCAAAATATATCAAGTAACTCAAATTTGTATGACAGTCCTAATAAACATTTGGTTGTCAAGAGAAACAAAATTAAATACAATTATTCTATTCTCACTACTTTAACAAATCACAATATTTTAGGCTTTTGATTTGTATGACTGTTTTTACTCAGTAAATTAATGAATTTATTTAATTTTCCATTAGAGTATCTATAGTATATTATATATTAATATTTAATATTTATGTTAAATATTATATGTGAAGTGTTTTTTAATATTTATATTTTAGTTGTAGATGGACAGCATGCCTTTATTTCATTTATTTTTTATTTTTTTAATGTGGTGCTGAGGATCAAACCCAGTGCCTCATGTATGGGAGGCAAGTACACTACCATTTGAGCCACATCCCCAGCCCTGTGAAGTGTTTTTCATATATTAGGCACAGCCCTGAATCTTCTGTTAGTTAAATCTTCAATACAATTATTTGAAAACAACAAGGTACCATTTAGAACTTCTTTTACACCAAAGAGCAATTCAGATACTTGTCATTATTGTGTTTGAAGTATAGGTCCCAGAATTTAACACCTACAATCTGGGCTTCAGAGCTGTGTTCTTGACCATTACATTATCATTGCTGTTTCAAGGGGTATGGCACCTTGCTAATTGTCAATTTATATAAGTTACAGAGCTTCTAAGTGTCTTCCTAATACTTTTTAAAAGTCCTCTCTTCAGAGTATGCCCACCCACCATGCATACTTTGGGGGGCATTTTTTAAAGCAGTATTTATGAAATCATAATTTATAGCTACTACAATTTCCCCTTTCTCAGATTCATTTAAATGACTTTCTGCAAATATGTATAATTACAAACCAATGCCACAAACAAGATATGGGACATTTCTATTCCACCCAAAAGTTCCCTCATGTTCATTCCTAGACAATCCCCAATTTCACCCTCAATTTTGGCAACCACTGATCTAATTTCTGTCCCTATAGCTTGTCCTTTCCCGAATATTATATTAACGGTATTATAACAATACTATACTTTCATATCTGGATTTTTCAGAGAAGCATAATGGTTTTTATTATTATTTATTTATTCTAATTTGTTATACATGATGGCAGAATGCAATTCATTTCAAATTACAGATATAGAGCACAATTTTTCAAGTCACTGATTGTACACAATGTATTTTCACACCATTCATGTCTTCATAAATGTACTTAGGGTAATGATGTCTAACTCATTCAACTATCATTCCTACCCCCTTGCCCCCTTCCCTTCCTCTCCCTCCCCTTTGCCTTTTCTAAAATTCCTCTATTCCTCCCATGCTCCCCCTCCATTGCCATCATGAGTCAGCATCTTCATATCAAAGAAAACATTTGGCCTTTGTTTTTTGGGATTGGCATACTTCAGGTGGCATTATATTCTCCAACTTCATCTATTTCCTGCAAATGCCATAATTTTATTCTCTTTTAATGTTGAGTAATGTTCCATTGTGTATATATACCAAAGTTTCCTTATTCATTCATCTACTAAAGGGCATCTGGGTTGGTTCCACAATATAGCTATTGTGAATTGTGCTACTATAAACATTGATATGGCTGTGTTCCTGTAGTATGGAGTATCCTTTGGTTATAGAACGAGGAGTGGGATAGCTGAGTCAGGTGGTTCCATTTCCAGTTTTCCAAGGAATCTCCATACTTCTTTCCAGATTGGCTGTACCAATTTGCAGTCCTACCAGCAATGTATGAGTGTGCCTTTTCCCCCATATCCTCTCTAACATTATTGTTTGAATTCTTGATAGCTGCCATTCTGACTAGAGTGAGATGAAATCTTAGAGTAGTTTTGATTTGCATTTCTCTAATTGCTAGAGATCTTGAACATGTTTTTCATATTTTTGTTGATTATATATCCTCTTCTGAGAAGTATCTGTTCAGTTCCTTATTCCATTTATTGACTGTAGCTATTATGAATTGTGTACTTAGGGTAATGATATCTAACTCATTGAACCATCATTCCTACCCCCTTGCCCCTTGTTTTTTGGTGTTAAGGTATTTGAGTGTTTTATATATCCTAGAGAATAGTGCTCTATCTGATGTGCTTGTGGTAAAGATTTGCTCCCATTTTGTAGGCTCTCTATTCACTTCACTGATTGTTTATTTTGCTGAGAAGAAGCTTTTTAGTTTGAATCCATTCCATTTATTGATTCTTGGTTTTAATTCTTGTGCTATAGGAGTCTTATTAAGGAAGTTAGGGCAAACATCATGGAGATTTGGTCCTACTTTTTTTTTTTTTTTTTTTTTCATTAGGCGCAAGGTCTCTGGTTTAATTCCTAGGCCCTTGATCCACTTTGAGTTGAGTTTTGTGCATGGTGAGAGATAGAGGTTTAATTTAATTTCGTTACATGTGAATTTCCGGTTTTCCCAGCACCATTTGTTGAAGAGGCAATCTTTTCTTCAACGTATGTTTTTGGTGCCTTTGTCTAATATAAGAAAACGTAGTTATCTGTGGGTTAGTCTCTGTGCTTTCTACTCTACACCATTCGTCTATAGGTCTATTTTGGTGGCAATATCATGCTATTTTTGTTACTGTTGCTCTATAGTATAGGATAAGGTCTGGAATAGTAATGCCACCAGCTTCACACTTCTTGCTGAGGATTGCTTTGGCTATTCTGGGTCTCTTATTTTTCCAGATGAATTTCATGATTGCTTTTTCTATTTCTATGAGGGATGTCATTGGGATTTTTATTGAGATTGCATTGAATCTGTATAGTGCTTTTGGTAGTATGGTCATTTTGACAATATTAACTCTGCCTATCCAAGAACAAGGTAGACCTTTCCATCTTCTAAGGTCTTCTTTAATTTCTTTCTTTAGCATGCTGTCATTTTCATTGTAAAGATCTTTCCCCTCTTTCGTTAAGTTTATTCTCAAGTATTAACCTAGGGACACTTATATAAGACAAAAAGGCAGAAGCATAATGCTTTTGAGATATGTTCATGTTGGCCATGTCTAAATAATTTCTTCTTTTTATTGCTATTTAGTATTTCATTGCATGGATGCCCCAAAACATGTTTAGCCAGTTATCAGTTGAACAATATTTGGGATGTTTTTAGTATGGCACAATTAACAATAGAACAACTACAAATATTTGCAAACATGTCCATATATGTGGACCTTGATTATATCTCCAGGCATGTGATACTGGCTTCATATGGAAAATGCATGCTTAACTATATAAAAACCTACAAAACTGTTTTATAAGTTTCCTGTAACATGTAAATTTGCACAAAAAAAAAATTATGAGACTTTAAATGGCTTTGCAATCTTGACAACACTTGATATTATCAGATCAGTTTTTTTGTTTTATTTTATTTCTTACAAATACATTTTTCAGGTAGATAGAAAGAACTATTTCATTGTGATTTTGATATACATTTTACAAATTACTAATATTTTAAATTTAAATTATTTTGTTTAGCATCTGAACATGCTCTTAGTACCAAGATATCTTTTTAAGCTTCTTGCCCATTATTAAAATTAAATTTTTAAAATTATTTTATTGGATGATAATGATTCTTATGTAATCTGTAATCTGGATACAACTCCTTTATTATCAATGTGTATGTTTTATAAATCATTTCATTCAGTTTGCTTTTTCATTTTTTAATGATGTCTTTTGAAATTATTATTTTTAATTGTGGTAAAATTCACATAAAATAAAATTTAGTATATAAATCATTCCTAAATATACAAAATCAGTGATGATAATTACATTCATACTTCCAAAGAAATATTTTGCTGTCCATCTCTAAAACTCCTTACATCTTGAAACATGGAAACTTTGTCAGTTAACACCAACTCCCTATTTTTTTCTTCTAATCCCTGGAAACCATCATTGTGTTTGATGTCTCCATGAATTTAACTATTCTAGAAACTTTATATAAGAGGAAAGATATAATTGTTCTTTTGTTATTGACCTATCCTGTAGCAATGTCCTCAAGATTCATCCATGTTAGAATTTTCTTCCCTGTTAAGCCTGAATAATATTCCATTATAGTAGAAACCATATTGCATTTATCTATCTATTCATGAATCAATAGACACATGTGTTGCTTTCAACTTTTGGGTATTTTAAATAGTGTTCCTATGAACATTTGCTTGAATAAATATCTCTTCAATTCTTTTGGGAATGTATCCAGAATGGAATTTTTGAAATATATGGTAGTTCTGTTTTTAATATGTAAAGAACTGCCATCCTGTTTTCTATGTAACTGCATTATCAACATCAATATGTGGGGTTCCAGTATCCTTGCATCCTTATCAACAATTGCTACTTTCTGCTTTACATAGTAGTCATTCTAAATAAGTCTTATGTGGTATCCACACTGAAGTTTTGATGTGAATTTTACTAATGATTAGTGATTTTGAGTATCTTTTACTGTGATTATTGACTATCCTCTTTGGAGAAAGTCTTGTTCAAATCATTGCTTATTTTTTTAATTAATTGGGCTTTTTACTGTTGAATTATAGGAATTCTATGTAGTCTGTATGCTAATCCCTTCTAAGAAGCATGATTTGCAATTGGGAATGTATCCAGAATGGAAATTTTGAAATATATGGTAGTTCCGTTTTTAATTTGTTTTCTCACATTACCTGTGCTGATTTTTCACTCCACTGATTGTGTCTTTTGATGTATAGTACTTTTTTTTTACTTTTATAAAAATGTATATATGACAGCGGAATGCATTACAATTTTTATTATACATATAGATCACAATTTTTCATATCTCTGGTTGTATACAAAGTATATTCACCCCAATTTGTGTCTTTATACATGTACTTTGGATAATAATGATCATCACAATCCACCATCATTTATAACCCATGCCCCTCCCTTCCCCTCCAACCCCTCTGCCCTATCTAGTGTTTGTCTATTCCTCCCATGTTCCCTCTCCCTATCCCATTATGAATCAACCTCCTTATAGCAAAGAAAACATTCGACATTTGGTTGGGCTATATTTACCTCGATATCTATTTTGTTCCTTATATTTTAGTATTATGTAAAAGAATCCTGGAAAATTTTAATATTACAAAGATTTTCTTAATTTTTCGGATTTTAATAATTTTAAGTCTTATGTTTAAATCTTTGATTTTATGTTAATTTTTCTATATGTAATTTTTTTAATATGGAGTAAGTTAAGGGTACATGTCTGCTCATTTTTGCATGTTGTAGCTAGTTTTCGCAGTACCATTAATTTAAAGGCATTCTTTTCTCCATTGAATTTTCTTGGCACCCTTGTCAAAAATTATTTTATCATGCAATTGCATTATAATGAAATTGATTTTTGTATATGGTCTTGTATCCTGCAGCTTGGCCAAAACCACATATGAGTCAGAAGAGCTCTTCTAGATTCTCTCTGACACTCTTAGAAGCAATCATGTTGATTTTAAATAAACATAGTTCTATATAGTTTTTCCAGTTATAATATCTGTTATTTTTTTATTTTTTCATAATTTTAATAGTTAAAATTATGAAAAAATAAAAAATAACATAGTTATTTTTACTCAACGTTGCATAGTTAGAACCAACTCTGCAACATTGAGTAAAAATGTTGAAATAGGACACCTTTGTCTTAATCCCAATCTTAAAGGGAAGCATCCCATCTTTCACCACATCAAATGCAGTATTAGCTGCAGGATTTTCATAAATACCCTGTATGAAGTTGAAGAAGTTCTTGCCTATCTTACTCTACTTATTTTTTAAATAGATTTTTAATATTGTCAAATGATTTTTTAAAGGTATTCAGATGATGTACATTTATTATTTTAGTTTCAGGATGTATTCTATTATTTGGTATTTAAGTATAGCTTGCAACCTGCATTCAGGGGACAAATTCAACTTAGATTTAATGCATTATCTTTTTTATACTCTCCTGATTTGCTTTACTAATATTTTTTAAAGGACTCTGGACTCATGTTCATCAGGGGCTTCCAGACTTGTCCCCTGTAAGAGCAGAATTCTGCCTTTGGTTAACGTCAATGTAGAGCCAAAGATGTTTTCTACCCTTCCCACTGGTTCAGAAATCTTTGCTTCTGTTACCCACACAGGAATCAAGAATCTTTACCTCAGCTTTTGGTATTATCACAGATCCTAACTCTCTCAGATAGCTTAATGTTTTTTATTTATTCGCTAAAAGGCCCAAGATGTGCTACTTACATGCCTCTGCCTCAACATGGGAGAAACTCTCTCTCCCTCAGTCTCCAAAGCTATCTCAAGTCTTTCTCATGAACAATCTGTGAAGGCCATTATGATAGATCTTGAAAGTGATTGTGAATCCAATCTTTTTTGAGGGTTTCCCAAGGTATATAATTGGTCACAGTACCTCAAACTTTATACTTAAGAATTCACTGATAATTTTATTTTCAATATCACTCTTTATAGTCACACTTATGGCTTATTATAGTGAAAGGAACAGATTTAAATTAACAAAGACAAAGGGTGGACCATGTGGAATCCAAGTCGGACCACATATAGACTTATAGTTCCCTCCCAGTGAAGTCATGAGCAGTGCTTTCTTCCCCCAGCAATGATGTGTCACAACGCACATGTATGGTATACTAGGAAAACCTACCTGAGCAGTGGTGTTCAAAGTTTTTACTAGGCATAGTACCTGTCAAATTTATCAGTTGATTCTTCAATTCTCCCAGAGATTAATCTGATACATCATGGTCCAGAGCACCAGGTGAGCAAAGCAGGCATTTAGCATAGATCACATTGTTACCAAAAACACTGTGGCAGGATCCAAGGCCCAGTTATAAAGTTGCACTTATCAGACAGGGTGTTCCAGTGATCAAAGGCCATCTCTCAGGAGGCAATCAAGGTCTACTTCTTTCTTTGGGATGTGCAGGTTTTGAGCTCCCAAAACATTCTGAGCTAACTCTACACTGCACAAACTGCTATTTTCAAAATAAAGGAAGCAATTTTCCACAGGAAAGGCTCTTGGGTTTAGTAGCTCCAAATTTTGACTCATATATATTTTGGCATTGTACCTCTAGATTGATCTCAAGGGGTGCTGTGTCTTTTACCACATAAGAGGGGACTTTGTTTTGGATACAGTATTGTTTTCCGGCAACCTAAGGAACAAGGTAGGACACTAAAAATAATATGTGATAAACACATTAACATTACTGTATCCAAATCCCATGAGCCCTTTATCCAAGAAGCACAGTATTTACTTTAATTCTAAGTTTTTGTTCTTCTCTCCTGATTCATATCTCTGGCAGCCACCTTCTCCCATTCTCTACTATGATGAAAGTGTTCTTTGTCCTGTCTTTACTCAGAGGCATGTGTCATCCTTTGGAGTTCAATTCTCAGGGTTACTTTACATCTTCACACACACACATGCATTTTATTATATATATGTGTGTGTAACATACATAATACATATATGTAATAGATATAAATATATATAAAATTTATATAAATATGCAATCACATATAAAAATATATATTATATATAAAAATATACATATAAAAATATATAATATATGTATTTTATATATTTAATGTTTAACATACATAATTTATTAAATACATATATAAATATAAATATATATTTTACATAAATATATATTTTACATAAATATATATATAAATTTTATTACAATTTGGGGGGCTGCCAGATATTGAACCACTGAGTTCACATCCCCAGCCCTTTTTGTAGTTTTTATTTTGAGACAGCATCTCACTAACTTGCTTAGGGCCTCACTAAGTTGCTGAGGCTGGCTTTGAACTTGGTATTTTTCACCTCAGCCTCCCAAGCATCTGGAATTACATACACACACCACAGTACGTGGCGAAACATATTGGTAATTTTGTAGAGTATTTGGCTTTTTATATTTGGTATATGGTGAGAAATATTCTCTTGCTACTGCCTATACCCTCTTTTTTGCTATTTTATACTGAATATTGACCAAATCATACTTTATCTTTACTTGAAACTGAAGCTATACTCCTAGGTTAGCAGCTGTGTCAAGATTAGGCAGAAGCATACTTTTCTGGCTTTGTCATTTTATTTCATTCTGCTTTCAATCAGGGTTACTTCTTCCCTTTTCTGAGTTTTGTTAAAAAAAAAGTGAACCAAAAATAAATGTGAACTAGAGGTAATGTACAAATTATATTGGTGTTCTCTCTCTCTGCCTAATCCTAATTATTTCCCTAATAGAAAATGTACAGTTTTGAGTTATTAGGTTATAAATAAAATATAATGTATTGTGAAATTGGGATTTTAGATCTATATGTTAATTTACAACAGAAAAAATGATTTGAAAATATGTTAGATAATTTTTGAACACATAAGTTTCTTATTAGGAGGAAGAAAAGCAGAAGTGGTACTAAAAATTTGCTCTAAAGTTAAATTAGTAGCCAAATAATCTGCTGTCTTTTAGAAGCACAAGTGCCTGTTTCAATATAAAATTGCACTTACTGAATACATAGTCCCATTTGACTTCTTGTCCTTAGGGTTTTCATTTGTTTGGATATATTCTGATTCCTTACTTACTGTAACCAAATCAAGTGATATGCTGGGAATATCTGGACAGCTAATCTAATACGGAGTTATTTTTAAAAAACAGCACAATTATGAGGGTATTACTTGTCTTAATGTGAGAATGAATATATACATGCACATATGTGTGTGTGTGTATATACATATATATGTGTGTGTGTGTGTGTGTGTGTGTGTGTGTGTATATATATATATATATATATA
>NW_026000037.1:35325289-35355427 GCF_001458135.2 Marmota marmota marmota
ATATATATATATATATATAAAACCTGTGGACACTATCATAGAAAAACCACAAATCAAGAGATAAAAGGAAGAAGTTACATAGATAGGAAGATTAAAATAAAAATCTGAATTTTCCTTCAAAATGTTCTAAATTAATTACATTTATTTATACTAATAAGCTGGGTAATTTGGACATTATTTCTTCAAGTCACTTCAGGGTTTTGTTGGTAATATTTTTACTTCTGAAACTTATCCCTTAAAGCGTAAAATGGAGCAAATATTATAACTAAGTCTGTTTTACTCTCTGGATCAAATTTTATTTGACAACGAGTTTTTGAACATCTATCTTATGTAAGTCAGCACTCTTGTTAGATATTGGAGATTTAATTGTAAATAAGTGAGTGTTATGCCTGAATCCCAGACCTCATTTATAGTTGTAAAAATAAACAAGTAATTATAATAAATTTTGATGGTTATTGTGAAGAATCGGAAGGGACTTTGTAGGTGACAATGTGTTATTCTTTGGATTTTTAAAAATTCATGTTAGTGCTTGACAAGTTTCAGATTTGCCATGGTGAATGTTTACAACAGTGCAAAGCACATTGGACATGCATCAAATTATTTGTAGAATGAAAATGTAATGCTACTGATTTTTCGGAGATCAATTTACCTGAATGTTCTATTCAGTCACTGAATAGAATGTTTTTGCTGCAATATGTGCATCCATTAAATAAACGTAACATAGTGTTCTAGATTACAAAATAAGTTGAATGAAAATTCTCTTTACATCTTTCCCAGCGTTATATCTGAAATTGCCGCAGTCTGGCTGGGCACAATCTGGAGCCACTTGTCAAAAGAAACTAACTTTATTTTTAGAACCACACACGCCAAACAAAACAGCCTCTCAGGAAAAACCCTCAGAGCCCCAACTGCTACCACTGGCTTCCCACAAGCCTCTCTCTCTCCAACACCAGCCTCCCTCCATCTCCCACAATCCCCCTGCTCTTGAGGCGGATTGGCTGGGTCTCGTGGGCGGAGCCAAAAAAGTCCCCCAATGAGCAGCTCCCTGGTCTGAAAGGGCAGGGAAACAGCCCAATGAGCATCACCGCAGAGGAGCCAATCAGCTAGATGTTGCTGGGCCACTGTGAGCCAATCATCAGCTGGCAGCTGGAAGTTTGCTGGGGCCCCTTCAGCTGTGGCTCTCAACATGAAATAAACCACAAGGAGTCTTGCAAGGCATGCCTAGAAAGGGAACCATTCCAGAATAACTACTTCTGACTCCTGCTCTTTCTTTAACCAATAGCCTGATGTAAATGTACAATTACATAGAATCTGAAAGTAATCCTTTATATGTAAGAAATCCAGTATATCTACAATTATAGCCTATGTGTAACTAAATGAGCTCAAAATATAATAACAACAGTAAAACCCGCCCAAACTTTCTAATAAAACACACAGATTATTGGCAGGCATGATATTTAAAATATGGTACATGAATCACAGTAGTTTTAGAAATCATTTCCTGAGATTTCTAGATGCATTAGCATTTTTCAGAAAAAAAAATTGTTTTGTTTGTATACACTTCATAAAAATGAAAGTCAAGTTTGGTTTTTATTTTCATGAAAACTTTTATTTTTCAATACTTATTTTAAGAATTTATCTTTAACTGATCAAAATGTCTCAGCCAATATTCAAATAATAGGAAAAATTATCTACTTTCACTTATTATTACATTTGTATGTTGTTGTTTTCATTTTCAGTTTTTGTTATTATTATTGACCTTCATTGTATTTGCAATTCATGAAAATGGATTATCAATTGAAAAGTGGTTCATTAAGATAAATAGTAATTAAACTGATAAATATATAAAAAATTAATTTTACCTTAAAACTAATCATTTTTTCTCATTTCTTTAGTTTCAATATATCATCAAATAAAAAATTATAAAATAGTGAAAGAAAGTCATAGAAGATTTTGATTTATTTTCAAGAAATTATATGGAATCAAACCTCATTTTGGAAAATAGGAAACAACTAAGTGAAATGATGGATGTGTTAATTAGCTTAATTATTTTGCAATGTATATTTGTGTCAAAACATCAAGTTTTACAAGTTAAATACATACAATTCCTATTTGCCAATTAATAAAGCTGAGTTTTTTTAAGAAGGAAATGTAGGATGAAGTAATTTTTTTATCAAATTGACTAATTTTATTTCCTGAAACAGAAAACAGCACATAAGTACAAAGACATCATTCAAAATTAAATTTTATAACATCACAAAGAAAAAAAAAGTGAAAATTGTCTCTGGAAAAGCAAATCAAGTTGTCATTAACTTTAAACATTATTTTATTAGTCATTGCATGAAAGTAATGTCTTTTAATTACCAACTAAATTCAAGTGTTTGTTTTAGCAATTTGGCGTTGGAAAATTTTCTGATATTCAGTACATACACGAGAAGGCTAAACTACTGTTGTACTTCTATCTCAGACAACACTGATACAAAGAATAACTTAATTAGAGGTTATTTTCAGATCCATTGCCCAGATTAGAAAAAGTAGTGTTGGGTTAGTTATTAAAGGAAAAAAATCTAAGTAATAATATCTGAGCATGAGAACACATTCTGGGTTTAAAAATAATTTACCTAGGAGAAATTCACCTGACAAAATAAACCACTTCAGAGCAAACAATCTAGCTTAGTGCATTCACAATGTGCAACCACATTCTCTCTCTAGCTTCAAAACTTTTCCATCAGTCACCAGGAAAAAGCCTTACTCATTAAGCAATTTCCCATTCTCTCATCCTTTAAACCTATTTTTTTATGTCTATGCCTTTACCATTTTTAGATATCAAATATAAAGTGAATAATGTAATATGTGACCTTTGCCCATTTTTAACTTGATTATATGCATTTTTATTTTTTATTTTGAAGGGTGATTTATAGATTCTGAGGAAGAGATCATTATCAGAAATGGGATTTGTAAATATTTGCTAAGCTTCTGTAGGTTGAAATAATTCTAAATTAGACAAAATAAAAATGAGTGTCTTGAATTCATCCTTCAGATAGTTCTCAGGTTACAACATATCTAATTAATAATTTTCAAATAAGATCTATTCTGTTCCCTGAGAAATGAGGGAAATGAGGTCCCCTCCTTAGTCTAAGTGGACCTTCCTTCAATATGTTGCATATCATCTGAAACATAATAGTTAATAAAAATACTTCTGATTAACTAACTTAATATTTTACTGTTAATTATTGCACCTATAAAATCTTATTTAAAATGTCCCAAATTTTTCTTGAAAACATTCTTTTCCCTATCTCTATAACCACCAAAATATGTCTATTTGACCTCTGTCATTTTTCTTACAATTGTTGTCATTTTCCCCCAAACATTGTATTCTCCTAGTGTATTCTCGATGGTCTCAAAATTGTTGAATAAAAGTTCTAAATTATTTTACCCAGTCTTCCTCTTTATTTGCAAATTTTTCCACCCTAGCTCTTAAAGTCAAGCTATTTTGTCTTGTACTTTTGGAAATTACAAAGTTCTTCCCAGTTCCATTAGAATAAGCTATATATATCTATATTGCTCTTTTGGTTAGGGTGCTTTATAACTCTGTGATGAGGAAGGAGGTAATTTTAGAATGCCCACATCTGACATCGAATTCCTCATTGTAGTGTCAAGTATATGGATGACATAACATTCCTGGTTATTTTTTCTGCTTGGTATTTCCACGTTCATTCTTTCTCTTTCATTCCAGTATTTCCTATTGTTATTCACCTCTCAGTTCAAGAGACACTAACTCAGGTACTTATTAATATATTTACAATAATAAACCAACAAGAGTGGATATAGGACTTTCTTGTTAAACAAAGCACAGACACAATTTAATTGGCTCTTTTAAGTAGTTCTGCGTGCTTGGCTACAATCTTTTAATCCTCATATTCTATAAGTCTTTGTAGCTCAACTGCTTTGTAAAGTCCCACATTACTGGCAATTTGCAGCAATACAGAATATAACCATTAAGTGTTCTATTACTTTTGTTTTGTTTTATTTTCAGGGTTTTTTTTTTTTTGTTTGTTTGTTTGTTTGTTTTTACTGGAAAACGAACCCAAGGCATTTTACAACTAAGCTACATCCCCAGACCTTTTCATTTACTTTGAGACTCATCTTTCTAAGTTGATGAAGCTGGCCTCAAAGTCGAGATCCTCTTAACCTCAGCCTCCCGAGACCCTGGAGTTACAGTTGTGCACTACCACGCTGGACAAATTATTTATCCTTCCTACCAAAACAAATACCTTTTGCCTTCTATATTGTATTTTCCAGTTACATTGTTGTAAAATTATTGTTCCCCCCAAAAAAAATTACATTTCTTGAAATGGACATGTGTTCTACCTTTAATCATATAAAATTTTCAATGTTTTAAACTTAATAATGAATCAGAATAAAATTCAACACAAGAAATCTCCTCTATCCATATTTTTATAGTTTTATTTGTAAATACTAACCATAATACTCCAGACTTAGGTGATGAGTATTAATAATAGCAGTAATTAGGTATATGTTTTTGAAAAGAATTCTTCAAATTTTTATTTAGAAAGTATTATATAATTTTAGTAGTCAGGCATTTTTAAACACATAACAAACATTAATAAATTATTAGCATTATAAAAGTTTGCCAAAGCATTCTGCTTACTATTTAATTCATATATTGTCACAGTTGTCTTCTAAGAAGAACTTGCAAAGCCTTTGAGAATACCAGTGATCAAATCAGCAGATCTAGGGCTTTCATCAAAGCTGAAATTGCTGCCTCGTATTTAATCACTTAAGTTATTTGTTTTGGAAAATTTGTACTGTAATACATATTAAGAGAATTCAAGAAATTATAGTCTCGGCTAGTACCCAACATTCACATTGAGAAATCATTTAAAAAGATTAGTGTTTCTACAGCATCCCTACATCACACATAGTGATATTGTCATGTTGTTCATGGGCCTTGGCCCAGGCTTCCTGGACTGCTTCCTGGATTCCTGTGTCTAATAATTTCACTATTTCTTCTACTGAAACAGCCATGTTCTAGTTGATTTCACTATTCATATCATCACTGATTTCTTAGTTATTTTTTTGAGGATTAAAAAATAATAAAAGAGCCCATTAGGTTGTTTGTCAACTATTTACTTCATTTAAGAACAAAAGTTTGACCATAAATTTATGAAATATGTCAGAGTAAGAGAAAAAAGTGTTATATTCTTTATATCATTTGTGGAAGCTAGAGGGAGAAAAGGAAATTTATGAAATTAGAGGAGGAGGAATCATTAGGATAGACTAAGGAGTTCTGGGGAAGGTTGGGGAAATTTGGGGAAGCGAAACTGATCAAATTACATATATATATATATATATATATATATATATATATAATGAGTANATATATATATATATATATATATATATATAATTATGTCTCAGTTAAATCCACCGTTAAATATAAATAATATGCACCAATAAAGTAAAGAAAGAACACATGCTTTATATTGATGAACCACAGAAAGTATTCATGGTACAGTACTTAAAACCAAAATGCAGTGTTGTAGTGCTAAACTTTTAGATACCTAATCAAACATATTAAAAAAAACATTCTTTTACTGACTTATAGAGACAAGACTCTGATTACCTCCCTTTGAGAAGATAAAAAATCATTTGGTGTACTTCACTATTGTACCTGTCACACACTTTTAATTAAAAATGTATTGATGCATGACAAAGCTGTGTTTGGTGAAAAACAGACCCATTTTAGTTCAATTGCAGTAATGCACACATAACCCAACAGAGTCAGCCCAAGTAATTAAGCACAAAGACAGCCCCTGCCTGATGGATCCTTTCAAACTTCAATCCCAAATCACATGTACATATGGGTTGCTAATATTACAAATCTATATGGACTCAATCAGCACAAATGAATTTACTAATCTGGTCTAAATGCTTCTAATGAAACCCTTTTAGTAATCTAAGTTAAATATGTCCAGAATGAATGCTGAATAATGATCATCTATTTTTCACTTATTTACTTTCAGTATCACATGACAACATTCTGTAGGCTCATTCACTCTGGCTGTTCCCAATGTCAAGCTGTTTCATGTAGTTACAGACACATGTTAATGAGTTTGGAAACTGTATTTAAAAGAACCTTGTGATGTTCATTGATCTTGTATAATTACCTATTCATAAAACCATGTACGTCAACACTTGATTGTTACAAAAAAGGGGAATGGGGGACTAATATTTATTGATTATGTTCAAAGCATTCAGAAAGGATTTGCAAATCTCAAAAAAAATACAGAAAAGAAAAAACAACAAAATGCTAAATAATTCTCATTTTGATATTAGTTCTGTCCATCCCTAAAGCAAGTCAATAATGAGATTGTTGTGGATTGAATGTGAGGTGTCGCCCAAAAGCTCACATGTAAAACAATGCAAGAAAGTTCAGAGAATAAATGATCGGATTGCGGGATCCTTAATCTCATCAATGAATTTATCCCTGATTGGATTAACTGGGAAGGGCCTGAAGGCATGTGAGGTGTGACTGAAAGAAGGGGTTAATTGGGGGCGTGGCTATATATTTTGTATCTGGAGAGTGAATTCGGCTCTCTCTAATTCTTGATCACTATGATGTGAGCTGCTTCCCTCTACCACACACTCCACCATGATGTTCAGCCTCATCTTGAGCCCCCCAAAATCGAGCCAGCCTTCTATGGACTAAGACCTCTGAAACCAGGAGCCATCAAATAAACTTTCCTCCTCTACAATTGTTCTGGTCAGATTTTTCAGTCACAGCAGTGAAAAAGCTGACTAAAAAGATATCTGAAAACAGCCTTTAATAATGAAGTAACATAAGGTTACTAATAATCACTAATGGATAAACGTATATGAGAACCCGCAGTCTATGTATTACCAAATATTGAAATAAGCTGAAAATAATTTAGTTAGTACTTTAAGGTTACCACATATGTCACCTCATTTAATCCTGACCATACTTTTGAAAAGTAAAAATTGTTTTACAGGTGTAGTAACTGCCAATCTGATAAATGAACTGAACTTCTCAACACAGCTTGCAACTGATTAAACATCCTGCAAAATCTGACTCTTTTTGACACTGTTGTGATGACTTAATTGTTCTTACACTCAAGACACTTAGACAAACAGAAGGGTTATCCTGAAGAAGATCCACCAACATGTATGACCCTAACATATGCCACATGTTTGCATACTTCATCTTGTCACCCCAGTGTTTTGGAGTTAACACTCAATCTTCATTTACAATGAGGAAAACGGGATAAAATAGATCTGCTATATCATCCAAGGTTGGTGGCACATGAGAAGTTTATTTCAAATTCAGGCTTGCCTTGTTCTCAAAGTCTATTCATCCTGAACCTACTTATAGCAATGGCAGAGTGGGAGGTAAATAGGGATGTCCTATCATTTGGAGGTCAGGTGGTGACGTTTATATTGAGTTATCTAGATTGGACAAATAATTGAAGGTTGTTAGGTAGGAGAATAGTATTCGTTGACATCTGATTATACAGAATCAGGATAGCCAGGTGT
The DNA here is from genome assembly GCF_001458135.2 of Marmota marmota marmota. Lineage (NCBI taxonomy): Eukaryota > Metazoa > Chordata > Mammalia > Rodentia > Sciuridae > Marmota > Marmota marmota. The sequence continues at coordinate 35,332,865 of NW_026000037.1, forward strand.
AGTGGTGCATGCCTGTAATCCCAGCATCTCTGGAGGCTGAGGCAGGAGGATGGCAATTCCAAAGCCAGCTTCAGCAAAAGAGAGGTGCTAAGAAACTCTGTGAGACCCTCTCTGTAAATAAAATATAAAATAGGGCTGGGGATGTGGCTCAGTGATTGAGTCACTCTGAATTCAATCCCCAGTACGAGAGAGAGAGAGAGAGAGAGAGAGAAGAATGAGGGCAATTGTAGACATAAATAGGGCAGTAATGTAAAAGTTGATTCAAAGGGGAGAATAGTGACATGGAATGTAGAGGTGGAAGTATCCCTAATGAAGCAAAATTGTGCAGTGGAGAAGTAGAGGCCAAAGTGGGAAGTGGCTGTTAGGGAGACAGAATAACCTGGATTATCCTTAGACCCATCCAGAAACCAAGTCAATGTTTCAGTCTTTGCTTAATAGATAATGAGAAGAAAACACTGCACATAAAAGGAAAAAAACAGGGATGAGAGAAAAAAAATCAAAGAATTCAATTTTGAGCACATTGATGTTGTAGGATTTGATTAATAAAAAGAGATAAGCACTCCATAAAAAACATTAATAAACCATTTGCATGAATGAGGGAGCTAACAAAGATGCTTATTTGATAAGAAAATGGTAAATTAGATGTTGATTGCACTTTGAGAAATGTGTCTGTCTTAATTGTTAATTTTAATTTTTAGTTTTTGTTCTATTTTGAGAACAGTGTTTTTATTGGGGAAGAAAAATGAGTCATATGAGTGACCATTATATTTGGTAGAGGATCAATAAAGATAACCTAAAACAAAATCAACAATGATAAAATTTCATTCAAAGTAGCTATGATACAGCACCTAATACATACTAAGCCATATTCTGATCTTTAGGAAAGAGGAGCTATAAGGAAACTTTATATTCTTAACACAGAAAAAAATTGTAGATTAATGTCACTAAAAAACATATGTTTGCAGGGGTACTACAACAGACTTCTGGATGTTTTGCATATTTGAAAGGGATAGTTGAGCAAGTTCCTCCAATTTTATGCCTCTGACTTCCATTATGGTATTCTTCTCCTTGTATCACAGAGGTCAACTTCTGCATCTTCAAATGTTTTAATTAATCCATTCATTTTCTCATACATTTATTTGTTAAGAGTCCTGCTTAAATAAATGCTATAAACTGTGTTGAGTCAAAAATTTAAGAGTGAGGAAGCTCCCTCCATGAAGGAGGATAGATTAACCCTCACCAATAGAAATTTATAATGTAACATAGTACAAATGCTTCTGGGGACTCAAACCAAAGAAGCAATAATTATTAAGATGTTACTGTAATTCTCATTCCCTTTCACTGTGAAAAACTAGAATCAGGCTCCATGGACTAAGGCATGATTCTTCCCATTCTGCCAATCCTACACTTTAGATGTGATTTCACTTCATGGAGGCAAGATAATTTTTATTTATCCATTCATTCACATGCAACATTATACAATTTCATATAGTGTCCTTGAACTAGGATTCTCTGTACACTCTTATGACAAACAAAATAAGAAAGTGCGGTTATTTCCCTGACAATAGGATACACTGAGGAGATGTCATTATTCCTTTCCCTAAACCCAGAGCTATTGAAAGAAGTAACTTAAGAAATGGAAAAAAAAAAAAGTTAAAATTCTCACAACACTTGGGTTGTTTCTGAAAGTGTGCCTGGGAATCTCTGGTTTAGCATAAGATGAAAGAGATGAAGAAAGCTTCCCAAACTGATACCATTATTGTTATACTCATTAGCTAGTATCCTTCTCCTAAGAAACAATTATTTTGCAAGAGCTTTTTGGTGTTGTCTTTATTTTTGTTTTTTAAAAAGAATACCTTCAAACTAACACCATCCCTGTAATCAGGACCTTCCTGAGAGAACAGAACAAACTCTACTTTCTTAGAGAAACAGAACTATTCAATGATGCCACAAGCCCTCGTGCTCTATTCCTGCCCTCTCAGAAGTGAAGAACTGCCTCTGTAAACACACATGGAACCACTTTTGTTTGCAACTCCTGTGACCAATATTCTTCATTTTCACTTACACAAACTCTTCAGTGAAGAGGAAACGGCATGTTGGAATGGTGTACTTTCTGAGTAGCATACTGAAAGAGATTTATTGCTAGGAATAGTTGAATTCTAGAAATGCTGAGAGCCAGGGGGCAACGCAGATGCCTGCAGAAGGTTTCAATCATGGTTTCAGGTGCCTTCCTTCAGTGTGCTGTTGATGATGGGGGCATCCCCGTCTGTTCAACATCTTGAGAGAACATGTGGCATTCGGAGGGACACGCTTACCATAAAAAGTGTTAGTGTGCTCCTTTTCTTCTTACTCTTCATTCATTTCTCATCGCTACTGTTTTCAGCAACTGCGGATTCACTGGGCCTCCACGGCCAGTTTGCAACTTGCTAGTATTTTGAAAACATTCGTAGATCCCTACATTCACAGTTAGGTAGTTTTGCTTTTATTTAGATTCAAATGAATTTTTATTCAGTTTCCTTAAAAGGCTTAAATAGATAGTGAAGAGGTATATAGCAGGTTTTAACTATAAGGTTCAGATTTTGAAACTGCACACCTTTCATTACAAAAAGAAAAACATAAAAAAATCCTCTCAGGGATCATCATAGTTGACATTGTGTAAATCTGTTGTAAAAAGATGTTAGGAATCAGGTCTGTTAAATTCTGCTTCAAAGAATGAAGACCTTGCCCAGAAGATAAGTACCCTAGAGCCCAGACACTGTATTCAAAATGTTGCTCCAATAGAAAGCAAATGTAGAGTATATTGTATTCTTCATTCAGAAATCATATATGAAAAAGTAAATCTATAAATTCAATTATGAATGTAAATTAGTGACAGTGATATTACCTACACTGTAATGTAGTTATATACTTAGAAAGATTATACTATTCAAACATACATACTAAAATATGTGTTTTATAAAATATATAATATAGATATATATTTTATGAATGCTGTTAGGTGTGTCATATTTCAGTGAAGCCTATTAAGTCATGTTTGGTGGTTTTAAAATATATAGTATAAATTTAAGGGGCTGGGGTTATGGCTCAGTGGAAGAGCACTCGCCTAGTATATGCAAGGCCCTGGGTTCGATCCTCAGCACCACATAAAAATAAATAAATAAATAAATAAATAAATAAAAATTGTGTCCAACTACAACTAAAAAATATTTTTTTTAAAAAAATTAAATAGTTTCTGACTTTTATTTCTTAGGAGTTACCTTATCTTAACTTTATTCATTGTATAACTTTTTGGCTTGATTCTCATAAATTCTTAACTTATACAGTATTTGTCCTGATATAGTTCATTTATCATTAATAGATCAAAAGTCTATTGTGATCTCTTGAGAGATCAGCTTTCTGTTACTGTGACAAAATACCTATAATAACCATAGTTGATAATTCAAATGGTATTTTTTGGTTCATGGTTTGAGAGGTCTCAGTTCATAGTAACTTGGCCCTATTTCTCTGAACCTGAAGCGCAGCACAGTATATCACAGCAAGAGCACATGGAGGAGTGAATAGAAGAACTCTATTTTAAATGGTGTCATAAACAGAAGGAGAGAGAGAGAAAGAGAGAGAGAGAGAGAGAGAGAGAGAGAGAGAGGAGGGAGAGGAAAAACTGGTGTTTTCATACCCTCTTCAAGGGCATTCCCCAATGATCTAAGTACATTTTAGTAGGTCTCACTAAGAAGGGTTCCAAGGCCTCCCAATAATACCACAGGCTGGTGACCAATTACCCTCCAACATATGGGCATTAGGAGACATTCAAGATCAAAACTGTAGTTTTGTGCAGTGGCTCATGCCTATAGTCTTGGAGACTAGGGAGGATGAAGAAGGAAGACCGAGAGTTCAAAGCCAGCCTCAGCAACAGTGAGATGCTAAGCAATTCAGTGAGACCCTGTCTCTAAATAAAATACAAAATAGGGCTGGGGTTGTAGCTCAGTGGTTGAGTGTCCCTGAGATCAATCTCTGGTACCTGCCCATCCCCCCAAAAACGATCCAAACTAGCATACACATTTTCATGTTTCTTTCCTTACACCTAAATAGAGTAAGATTTTCATTTAGTTTTTAAAAAGCTTTGAGTTTTATCAATGAACCTTGAATTTACAAACTATTTTGTTCCATTTTATTTGAGTGTAAGCTATACACAAAGTAAATGGGATGGTTTCCTTGATTACTCATCCAAACTATACACACACACACACATATAAAAATTTATTTTTAAAATTCTTTAATTTAAAGCAAACTTAGGGTGTGTGTCTAATGTTCTTCATACTATTTCTGTCTTTTGTTACCCAAGCAGCTAAGCAGTGGTGAATTGGAAGCCTGGTCTTTTGATGAGCTAATATAATCACTCTTTTTCTTAGGTATGAGCATGACAAAGAGACCATGAGGACATGCATTCAGGATTTATCACCTGAACCAAAATAAGCCTTGGATTATTAACTTCCAAGTGCCAAATATTCAAACTCACATATTGATTTTCAGGAACCCACAGTTGCTGCCCTGTTAATGAGATCAAATTCTCTCTGGTTTATATCTTGCTCAAAATTACAAAGCTTTGTAGTACTAACAGGTTTGGGGCACATGTAAATGTGTTCTGTTGTCAGCCTGTCTCAGTCTTACTTCAGGAGTAAGTCACTCTTTCCACAAGCTCTGTGACTTTCTTGTTTCTGTCACTTCCTAACTTGTTACCCAGAAGAAATTTATCCTGCTGCAATGGGTAAAACATTCTTTATCTGTCTCAAAACAGCTTTCCCTATTATTTGCATTTTCAAACCTCTTTCTAAACACATCCAGACATCTACTCAGCCGTTTCCAAAAAGATGTGCACGGGGGACACCTTCATTGAACTAGGAATGGTAGTAGTAAATGTCTTGCCCCTCAGAGAATTTGCGAGATCAAAAGCTCCTGGTATACATGGAGAGTTTAGATTATAGTTTTTCAATATTTCTTCCTGTACATTTATCAAAAATGAATTTCAGCTGCCACTGGGCTGCCCAATTCTCCAGTATGATCAGAGCCATCTGGAGCATCTCCCAAACCTCATTAGTTTTTAACTAAACAAAATAGTTTAGTGTTGTCAGGATATTTTACCACTTCCTGTTTATGTTGTCCATATCATTAGTAAATATCCTGAAATACATGGGTCTTAACACCAAGAGCCGCTATTTTATCTTTTATCTTCTTACACCAAGGAGTACACATTTTATCAACCATTGTTCCTAACTTCTTTGTCACTTCTCACAAAACCCACACACTGTTGCTCATTACCACAACACCATACATACTAAGAACTGGGCACTCTATGTTTGAATTTTATCATAAAGGAGCAACATTTAATTTCCTACTGCCAATGTGGCAATTAGAAATCAAGGAGCTAAGAACAAAGCTGAAAGACAGAGAAAAATTGGATAATAATTTCTTTCTCTCTCTTTTTTTTTTTGGTACTTGGGATTAAACCCAGGGGCGCTTAATCACAGAGCTACATCCCCAGCCCTTTTTTATTTTTGATTTTGAGATTGGGTACCATTGAGTTGCTGAGGCTGGTTTTGAACTTGCAATCCTCCTGTCTCAGCCTCCCAAGTTGCTGGAATTATGGGTATACTCCATCCTGCCCAGCTTGGAGAATATCTTCCTAATAATACTCGACATTGGTTCACAACATTTCGCCTCACCCCCTAAGAAGAGAGGACTTTCTCATACGACCTTGAAGCTTCTGATGAGTTTTGGATATACATTAAGTCATCTGACCTGTGTTTATATTTACTTTAATATATTTGTGATAATGGTACCTATTGAAGTATCACAAACTATATAAACAGTTAAATAAACAATATAAATCATTAACTATATCAAATCTTAAGTTTGTTATTGAACAAAAACTCTAATATATATGCTCTATTATATATAATAAAATATACATAAAATACATATTTCTACAAGTCTACATACATATATTTTTTCATTAAAAATATCATACAACAGTCAGTGATAACTGGGTGATTACTTAAATCGCTACTTAAATTCACCCAACTTATTTTTAAACCATACAATTTATAGATTAAATTTCATACATATTTTGATAATTTTTGTTTTAAAGAGCAATTTTATAGACTTTTTAGTCTGTTTTCAAAGTACATTATTGTTAAATTATCATGTTATTGGATTTTTCTATATTTGAGAAAATTCATATAACTCATTTCTACAAAGTCAGTAGTAACAGGCAAAGTTCTTTGCATATATATGTATATATGTTTATAAATCCTATATTTTAGAAATAATGTCTGTTTGATATGTAAAAACATGCTTCTGTAAAAAATCTTGTATATTTATGAAATTCTAAACAAGTACAATTTGAAAATTGATTAACCACATGGTTCTGCTTTTAAATAAAAAATCATCTAGTTAAAAAGAAATAAAGAGAATAGTAAACAACAAAAACAGAAATGTCCTAGGAGATTTCCTTGTTTAGGACTCTAAATATAGTTAGCTGGATTTACAAAAGGAGAATGCAGAAGTGCTAATAATATGCCACTTATTGACATGCACAGTTTAGTCGGATTTTTTCATTTTCATATGCATTCTGATTTCCAGCACATCCAATATGCACTGCTAACCTGTTGTATTTACCTCCTTAATTATAAATCTTTGTAATTAAAAATAGGCAACCTTCACAATGATTAATTTAAATAAATTTAATTTAATCAAGTCTTGTACTATGGAAGACTTGGAATTCCAGAAATAATTTTTGGTCTACTTTTAAAAGTGATGAGCATAATAATAATGATTGCCCATGAACTCCTTTTTCCCATGTCACACATTTCCAACAATTTAGGTTACCTGTAGCCCTCACTCTTCCTCTTGTCCATGATTAGATGGAAGTAGATAAGTCTTCTTGCAAACAGTATCTCCTGAATAGTACAGAGAAATTGCCTAATATCTCCACGAGAACAACATAGATGACTCAAAAACTGCATAAATTTGCCTTTAAAAAATAGCGTACTTGTATTAAGTTCATCATGTTTAATTCTTTTTTTTTATAGAAGAGTAATAATGATCCACACACAGCAGGGGTTTGTGAGGGTGAAACAAATGTGTGTGTGTATCTGTACATCTTTTTAAATTTTTGATCTGAGACTACAGATTTTATTTAACATTCATAAGAGCAGCTTCATTCAGACAACTCATCAGTGAGATAAGTTAAACTTGATTGCAGTTTCCTTTTTTCTTCTTCCCCAAAGATAAACATCAATATTCTGCTAAACTTTTGTAAAATTCTCCTCCCTGTTAGAAACTTTAAGTATATGGGTGAAACCTTGAGTGAGACTTTAATAATGAACTCGAATCCAGTTCAAAATATGCATCAAAGGAACTTTCAAGCCTATCAGGTGCAAAGTTGTCATGAGATAGACACAAAATAATAAACCCTATATTGTAGCCTGCTTTTCAATATGCACATTCAGGGGTCACCTGTACTTCTTCATGTTCTATGCTGAACACCATGAAGTTTCAATTATACTTAGCATATGTCATTAATATGTTAGGAACATTTACATGTAATATAATGGCAGACATTGCTATATTTTAACACATACCACATTATGAAAAATTTTTAATAAAAATTTTTACTTCCTGAAAACTCAGTTTAATTACACTTGTTTTCTTCCATTTGTTTAGTAGCTGATTTCCAGGATTGCATACAGCATATATTTTAGCAGTATTAGAACTGAATCTTTATCAATTATTATTACTTACTAAACTGAACTATTAGATTCTCTTCAATTTGCAGTTTTATTTCATCTCATGAGTGAAAAAAAATTAAAATTCATATGGTGTCTTAAACTTGCTTGCTAAAATGTATTCTTTTTCCTCATTGGAAATTATCTAATATGATTTTTATATATTTCTTACAACCAACTTTAATTTTTAAATATTCCCAAATCCACCAAATATATTGTACCTTGGTTTACCAATTTCTATCCTTATTATAATATTTGTGGAAATATCTGAGATTTAACAATGTAGTGACATTTTATCTCTCACCATTTATGCACTCATTTCCTAAGAACAATAACATTATTCTATATGAATCTGGAAAGTGTTTACAGGAAGGAAACTTTAACACATCTAATATCTAATATATAGCCAAAATGTAAATTCTCCCAGTTGTTCCTTTTCTGGCTTTGTTCCTTTTCTTCTTTAACTTAGTTGTCATGTCTTCTCTTAGCAGATGATGAAGTGTTCAAAATCGTGGCAGGCCATATTAAAAGGTTCTAAAAGAGCTCATTGGCCAAATTAGAGACAAGCTAGAATGAAATAAAAATTGGCCAATACATTTTAAAATATTGTTAAGCAAAGGATCCACATGGACTTATTGATGGTATAAAACAAATCATTAAAATCAAGGCTGATGTGAGTCCTTTTTCTAATAAACTTCTGTATACTTACTAATAAAACAGAAGGAATAATTGAAATAGAAATAGAAAGTTATCACCTTACTACAAGCATAGTCATGATTGTTTCAAGAAAAAATATTGATAATAGGTGTTAAATGGGTGACAGAGAACTGGAGAACAGAACACTCAGTGTCAGTGTATTATCCCACAGACTACATATTAACAAAGAAAGAGAAGAATTAATAACTGATGATCTCATGGCCACCTGAACCAAAAGACTACACTTAGCATCACCCATATGGGACAAACTGACATCATATGTCCTCTGATGTGATACTGGAAGGACATTACATCAATTTAATAGCAAGTTCAAGAAAGAATTATAATCTATTTTGCAATGGACGGTTGCAAAACAGCCCAAGAAATTTATCAGAGATGGAACATCTAGATGATTTAATTTATCATGCTCATTTTGTTTTGATGACATGTATATGGAGTCTAATTTACAATTAAAAAGATAAATAAAACCCCTCACTTGTTAAAGTATCTGACTCACTGACTGAAAGATTTAGTAAAACACTTAAATATTCCTAAATATGCAAATGTACCTTATGGGAAATCAATCCAGGTATGACTGAAATTTTCAATTTCCCTGAATTCTTAGTTTTAGAAAAGGATCTCAATATATAATGAAGTTGGTAAATTACATGATTTTTGAAATTAGTTTTCTTTCCCATATAAAAGGATAGAAACTTAAGATTTCAAATAATAAGCAGAGAATGAATGATAGGATGATAGCTATTTTGTCTCATCATTCCTATGTCATTCATCTATTAGCTTTTAAAGATACTTGAAAAAATAAATTGGTGCAATGGACAGCTATTTCTCCCTGTTTTTAAAACACAGTAACTAGAAAAAACTATAATCACATGATATATATTTACAATAGGAATAAAGAAAACACATGGTTTGGGGATAAGGCCATCTACGTTTTTACTTCATCTACTTTAAATGCCATATTTTGTAGGTACTCTTTTTTAATTGGAAAAAAAAATTCTTTCCCAGGCTGCCCCTTAGTACTTTGGCAAGTTAAATGCAAGAGGAATTTTTTTTCATAGTGAAAAAAACCATATAACCCCATGAAAACCAGGGTTTATGATGGCCTTCAGCAACAGTACGATGCATGGCGCCTCTATAATTTTATTTGATCCAGAAAAAAAAAATAGTTTAAGTTATATAACGGACATTCCCTTCAAATATCCTTTCTTTGCAGACTTGCACATGTATTGTTTTATATATATCAATGTCAGTCCTTATGATATGATGCTGCCAAAAGTACTCTTTGATGAATGCTAATAAATTCAAACGCCTAATATTACCCTGTAGTTTTTAAGATTGGGTGAGGGGTGGAAAAGAACAAAAGCCAAGTCTGAATAAATTATAGTCCACACTTGACTTTGAAAGTTGCGCCAAATACTCATGGCTTCAAAAGATGGAATCTGTCCAGTTAGAATATCTCTTTCTCCCACTGTCTGGGTTAATCAGTAGGACTGCTTAATATAAAAAATCTTTACAGTGCATACCAGCAAATATGGAATCAAATGTTACAACACAATAGTCTACAGTTAATGGATGTAGAGGTTTTAGCAAAATTCCATGACATGTTGGAATGCATGTTATGGTTATGTTTCTTAAAAATTAGATGAGTAACACATGATATTGGGATTCTGAAAAATTCATCTATCCCAGCGTTAGAATTTTGTCAATGCTTTCCAATTGAATGAGGAATATAGAAATTTTCACTCTATATTTAATAGTAACTAATTATGAAAATGATTGTTAAGCCATTATCTATGTGAAAACTAGATTTACATAATCTTTCACCAGAACATGATGAATACTCATTTTTGACTATCCTACCATAATTTCATGTCAAAATCAACTGGCATTTATTTTTCATAAATAAATTTAGATATTCTGCCTAATAATTCAAGGAGGCCATACATTTGTCCTAGAAATTTATGAACATTTATCAAAATATGGCATGAAAAAACTGAAAGAGTTAACATATGTAGGATGGCAATATAAATTATCATTTGAAGAGAAGCACTTTAGAGGACAAAATGGGGTGCTATCTAGGCATGGTGTCAGGTAACTAACAGGGCTTTCCTGTGGGAAAATGAGACTCATGGCAACTCAAGAAGAGCAACTCTGAGACTGGAATGTCACAGACCTAATAACTGTGAAGTTCTTGGACTCCAAAGACTTTGGTTTTATATTTTCTTATATGTCATGACACCAACCCAAAGTTAAAATGCCTCACATAAAATACTCTGTAAATTTGACTTCTACACTAACTTGCTTGTTTTTATCAATAGTAACATCCTTCTCCATTATACTCAATTTTACATGAAAAATAAATCTATTTGGCAATGTTAATCATTTTCCTTGTGGAGGTTGTGTCTTATTAATTAGGCAAAACTTTACTTAAAATTGTTCTTTGTATGACAGAAACTGCAGGCATTTCCTAAATTACATTTGATATTGCTATATTTCTTCATTTTCCAATTGTTAATCATATCTCCTAGAGTTTTAATTGATAATTGCCTAAATACTACTGAGTTTATGTATCATTCTCTATGCTTACTGGTCATTTGTTTCTTTTCTGTGAAATACCTGTTCATATTGCTTATCACATTTAAACTGAGTGATTGTCTTTTTCATATTGATTTGTCATTCATTTTATATGATAGAACTTGAATTTTCTTTCAATTAATAGAATCATATCTATATTGTATGTATTCTTAACTTTATTCATTACTCCTGTAGAGTAAAAGTTCTTAAATCAAAGATGTCAAATTTGTCATATATTCCTTTTATGAGTTCTTTTATCATTAGTTGTGCTAAGGAATTCTTTTTATAATTTTTTTTAGAATATATGCTATTTTAACTATACTTTCATATGTCTGCTCCTGTTGAATAGAGATGCCATAGATTTCTGTGTATCTATCTTATAGATACCTAGAATAGTGATGAAACTATTTTTGAGTTGTATATGTAAATAATCATAGTATCTGTTGTATTTCCTCTTTTAAGATCATTTACTTGTATTTGATTATTGGTCACTATTTTCTTATTCCTTCCTAGAATTTTAATATAAAATTGAATGTAAAGGAGATGATGGGCATAATTTTTTATTTAATACAAAAATATTAGAATTTCTTCAGTTGACAATAGTGTTTTCTGAAGGTTTTTTGGTAAGTAACCTTAAGGGATTACTTTGTTAGTATAGTCAATGATAAATATATTTTAAACATTATCCAATATATTTTTTTTTGCTTCTTGTGAATTTATGACAAGTGGTTATCACACATTCTCCTGTTTTAATCTTTTCTGTGATAAATTAACATTTTACACTTTCTAATGTTAATCCAACCTTTAAATCCTGGTATAAATTCAAGCTTGCTCATAATGGATAATCATTTTTTATACATTGTAATACTTGATTTGTGAATAAAAGACTTTTGATCTACATTCACAGCAAGATTGGCCTGTAAATTGGTTTTCTTGGGCTATCATTGTCTAGATTCAGGATAAAGATTATATTGGTTTAATAGAAATAATTGTGAAGTGTTCTGTCTTGGTTGTTGCATATAATTGAAATTACCTGTTCATTGAAAGTATGTCAAATTTTCCTGTAAATCCATCTGGACCTGGAATTTTCCCATAATGAATTTAAACTACTTCTATTTCTTGATTAGTTGTAAGAGTATTGATGTGGAATTTTTGTTTGTTTGTTTTTTGCTAATTTGGTTTTGGTAACTTTAGTTTCCTATGTATTTAACCATTTCATCTAACTGTCCAACATAATTGGGATAAATTTAATAACATTATTTGATTTTTTTTTGTACAAGGGATTGAACTACTGAACCATATCCTTAGCCCCACCACCTTTTTTTTTTTTTTTTTTATTTTGGGTTTTTTTTCAGGGAAGGNTCCTTAGCCCCCCCCCCTTTTTTTTTTTTTTTGTACTTTTTATTTTGAGACAGGGTCTTGCTACGTTGCTTAGGGACTCACTAAGTTGCTGAGGCTGGATTTGAACTTGAGATCCTCCTGCTTCAGCTTCCTAAGCCTCTGGGAATATATGCATGTGCAACCTGTCCAGCTACTAATAATATTCTTTATTATACTATCCAACTTATTCTCAATTCATGATGGTTTTATGTGTGTCTTCATTTTTTTTCTCATTAACCTAGAACATTATTTACTTCTATTATTGGACTCTTCAAAGCACAAACTTGCTTTCTTGATCCTTTCTGTTCTTCTTTTGTTGTTTAATTGCTTTTTGTTTTGTTTTGGTTTGGTTTTGGTTTGCTTGCCTGTTGTACTTTGAACTCAAGTCCCACATAAGTTAGACAAGTGCCCTATGACTGAGCTACACATCTTGTTAAGAAAAATTAATATTACCTTTGTTTTATCTTATTTTTTCCTTAGTTCAATATTATTTACATGTATTGTTAGGGTCAGTATTTCTAAAGTATGATGTTAATATATTCATTTTTTAATAATCCACATAGTAATGCTATAAATATTATTTAATATTACCCTTTCTTGTTTCCCAAAATTGTCATAAATAACAATATCATAATAATTTATCAGTAAGTCTTTTTTGTTAAATACATCCATAAATAGTCTTGTGATGCTACAACAAATAGTATTATTTTGTATTTTATTTTGCAGTTGTTTATTTAGTAAGTGGTTGATCAGATTTTTCCTATGGACCTCTCATACTAGTATGTAAATATTTTACATTTCATTTACGACCATTTATCTTTTGTTCCATGAGTTATTGGAAGAATTTAATTACTTTTCCAAACACATGTGGGTTTTTAAATATATAGTTTGTACATATTAATTTAATTGAATTTTTTATTCTTTATGTTTTGGATTTTTCATTATTTATGATTGATAAAAAGCCATTTTATAAAAATGTTTCACACTAATTGAGAAGAATGTGTGCCCTTTTATTTTAGACCTAAAAGTTGTTTTTATATTTTATTTTCACATTTTTTATTGCTAAGATATATCCTACTGTTTTAACAAAAATTGGTTAAACATATTTACTAAATTAATTATTAAAACTGTCTATTGTACTCATTTATGTACATATGTGCAAAGCTTGTGTTTATGTTAGTGCACCTTGTTAAATATATTGTTCATATTTAATGATTATATATTTTTATTCATCTTTTTCTGCCTAATCTATCAAATATGGAAAGCAATTGTGCATGCCTATAATCTCAGTGCCTATGTCACAAAAAAGGTTGAGGCAGGAGGATGGCTAGTTTGAGTCCAGCCTCAGCAACTTAGTGAAACCCTATCTCAAAAAAAAAAAAAGAAAGAAGGCTCGGAGGGTAACAATGTAGTCAACTGGTAAAGTGCACCTGAGTTCAATCATCAGTCCTAGAAAAAAAAAAAAAAAACTGGAAGAAATCTCCATATTTTGTCTTATAATTTAGTTAATGGGTAAATATTATTTTGTTTCATAACTATATTGAAGTCTAAAATAATATTTTTCTATGAATATTTTTAAAAATATTATTTTAATAATCATGTTGCTGATTTTGTACATAATAATACTTTTTTCTTTAAGTCTATATTGGCTAAAATTAATATGAGTACTTCAAGTTATTCAGTATTCTCTCTGTGAGATATATCTACTTTTATATCTACATCTATATCTATTCAAAATAAATTTTCTCTCAAATCTTCCATTTTAGATATTTATATATGTGTGTGTGTGTGTATATATTTATTTATTTATTTCATAGCATATATCTTGAATTTTGGTAAATTATAATGTGACAACACTGAGTGTAAATTGAAAATTTGTATATTTACTTTTATTTATTTCAGGATTGGGGTTTGAACTCAACACTGAGCTACATCCCCAGCCCCATTATGTTTATTAAATTTTTTGTATGCTTGAATTATTTAAAATGGTAATTGAAACTTTATTCATTTATAATCAATTTTTTTACCTTTTATTTTTTATTTTTAGATAATTGCTTGTGTGCTCCACCCCCTTCTACTTGCTTCCCTCCTTAAAAATAAAAAAAAAAAGAATAAATAAGAATAACACATTCTATTGTTTTATTCTTATAGCGCTTACTTTTAAAATTTGGCTATTTACTTTCAGTCTGCCCAAATTTAATTACAAACATTTTCTTAGTATCTGTATTAGTTTATTTTTTTGTTACTTTAATAAAATAATTAAGGTAGGTTAAAGAAAAAATTTTCATTTAGCTCACAGCTTTTAGGAATGAAAGCCTAAACACTATAGCTCACCTGATCTAGGAATCCCCTTGGCTCTGTCACCTCATGGCAGATGGTAATGGCAGAGGTGCCTGTGAAAGTAAGCAAGAGATCACCTTTTGAAACAGGACACCAAAGAGATAGGTGTTCCACAGTCCCCTTTGAGGCTATGCTCCTAACTAACTGATCTATTAAGCCCACCTCTTCAAGGTTCCGTGCCACATCCCTATACCACCAACCTGAGTACCAAGTTCCCAATGCGTGTACCTTGGAAGACAGGCAACAGTCAAGCCATAGCACTGGCGTTCCTTAACAGCAGAATGTTGTGAAAGCTCACAGCAGCCTTTTCCAACTCAAATGTTGTTTTATACCCAGAATTTTAGTTTTGTTCCTTAAAATACAATAACACCATATTAGCTGTTACTTTTGTTATTATTGCTTCATGAAAAACATTTTTGTTTTCCCCCATGTATTTGCCTACTAATTTATTATCTCTTCTTGTATCTAATACCGTTTTTCCAGGATTAGTTTCCTTTTACTTAAATAAATTCATTTCAGGTTCCTTTAGCATAAATTTTTTCATAGTAATCAGTTTTATTGTAGTTGCATATTTCTTCACATTGTTTTTTACAAGATATATTTCTGGGTGCATAAGTATATTTAACATTATTATGTGTGTTCCTTGAAGTTAGATTTACATCTCTCTTGACTGTCATGCTATTGAGAATTCTAACTATTTATAAACATTTCTTTGTATATGTGATTTTCTTTTCTATTCTAATGTAGCTGATTTGGATTTGAAAATTTGTGATTTCATTACAAAATACCTTGCATGAATTTCTTTTCTATTTATCCTCTTTGAAATATTTTGTTTTTCTAAAATCTAAAGATTTGTGGATAAATGATTAAATAATTGTTTTAGAAAATTTCTGAGATATTGCTACTTTAAATATTGCTCCTTCTACATTCTATTTTCCATTTTTTAACTCTAATGCTCTAAATGCTAAATCTTTACCCTTTTTATATACCTTAAATTTTCTATCATAGATTCCATCTTCTTTCTCCACATATTTCATTCTCAGAAAATTTTTCAGATATATTTTTTAGTTGTCTAGTTTAAATACTTGCCTAATTTACTCTTTATTATAATCAACATATTTTTAATTTTAATATTTTTAGATTTGTTTTAGTTAACATTAAACTTATATAAAATTTACATATATATATTTATATATCATATGAACTATACATTTGCATATATAAAGACATGTACTATTTATTTAATATGCATAGTCATTTTAGAAAATTTCCTATTGCTTTTACCATTCATATATTTGCTAAATATTTTACCATCGCAATTCTGGATCCCTAATTTAATCATTTCAATATGAACTTAATGGAGAAGGAGCATTTATATCTGCTGTTTTTGGTTCCTCTTTTGCTCACTGTAAGTCAGGTATTTGGTAATTCTGGATTATAAATTTATATATGCTTGATTTTTTATCTATTCTATGATATTGAGCCTAAATTGAGGAACATGTACTCAGAATTACTTTTTTTTTCCGGTTTGAGCCAGTTTTGTGGGTCCTGGCTGATCTTCTTCCTCCTGGCAGATGACAAATCTTGCACTATGAGAGGCATTTTCCCCCAGGGCAGATGTTTTTTTCTCCTTCCTCCCATGTCATTTATGGCACAAGGCAAAATCCATTTGTTAGGTGGTTTCCTTCAGATGTTACTTCTTGATTACAAACTCACCAAAACATCCAGAATTTCTTATTTCATATGATATGTAGATTATCTATTCAAACTTGTAGTACTGATTTTAAGTTAATGTCCAGATACAAAAGTTAAGGTGATCAGATAACATACAGACCTGTCTATTGTCACTTATTACTTTTATTGAACAATGATGTATATTTCTCTTCAGATATACCTGTAAATCATATTGATTAAGCAAGGCTAAAGTTTTAATAAATGAAAATTAGAGTTAGAATTCAAAATATTATCATGAAAAACCACCATGTTCTCTGATGAGTGTATTAAATACAGTTGGAATGATGCTGAAGTGATGGAGAAAGCAGCTAATTGCCCAGCTTTGCCTGTGTGTGTGTGTGTGTGTGTGTGTGTGTGTGTTGAATTCAGCCCATCATTGTTATGTTTATATTCCTTAATTATTTATAATACTCACAGTACATAAATAATAGTTGATGTTTTCACTGATAAAAAAGAGGCCCATTGTGTAAGATAGAGTCCACTTTGGATCACTTCCATTTAGATTAATAATAAATATGATATCAATCTACTATATGATCTTAAATTCTGAAGATATTCTAGAAATTTTAAAATAATTGTTCCATGTATTTGTGTTTTATTAGATTACCTGTTGCATATTCTTTAAGAACCCTAAAAGGAATATACATACACATGTATATATATATATATGTATATACACACACACACACACACACAAGTAGGCAGGATGATGTGAACATTCAAAAATATTAATGAATGTTAATAACACACTTAGCCCATGTCTATCAAACTCAAATAGAATTTTAAACTTCCATCACTGTTGAACTTCAGTTTAACATTTTTGCATAGCGATTTAATTTTGTTCTATGAAGTATGAAGTCAGACATGATTCCTCCTGTTTTATGTTGGTTTGCATTATGATTTGCTGTTAATATTGACTTTTTATCTCTATTAAATCTGAGTTGCAATTTTGAACACATACCTGGCACCAACCCTACTATTTAGCTAAAGAAAAGTTGTCACTTGATTAATGAATTTCAAGTCTTTCATATGTGTCTCGAAAGAGACATCAAATATATATTATAAATACCATAATGTATAATATATACACTGTATAATATTTGGGGTCTATAATAACCTGATCATAGCTTTTATCCTAAATTATATGAAATTGTGATCTCCCAAGCGATACCTGTGCTTCCATGCTCATTGACACATTACTCATAATATGCAAGGTATGGAAACGATCAAATTGTACATGGACAGACAAATGGATAAAGAAAAACTGGTATATATATCCACTGTAATATTATTCTGCTTTAAAAAAGGATAAAACCCTTTCGTTTGTGACAACACAGAAGAACCTGAAGGATATTATGCTAAGAACATGAGCCAATTATGGAAGGACAAAAATGTGCTTCCATTCACATAATGTATGTGAAATGATAAACTTATGGAAGCCAGAACTATTATAATGAATTCATAGAAGTAGAGTGTTATACTGGTTGCCATGGGCTGGCCTGCAGGGGTAAACAGGCTTCTCCGTGCCTTGGGTCTGAAGTTTTCGTTTTGCTGTTTGAGTAAGTTCTATAGATCTGCTCTACAGCATGGTGCCTATAGTTAATAATATCATATTGTGCACTTCAAAATTTTAGAATTCATTCTGAGTATAGATCTCATGTCAAGTGTTCATACTAAAAACAAGCAAGCAAAACCCCCAAACAAAGAAAAAAAATGAAAGCAGGGACATATTAGGGAGTGTGTGAAGTATCTGTTACCTCCTTGGTGATGAGGCTGTCATTGTTTGTTTATGTCCTAACATATCCAGCTGTGTGTATTATATATGTATAGATCTTTGTATTCAATTCTATCTCAAAAAATCTGTAAATGAATAAATGCATGCTAATTAAAATTAGATACAATACTTTGTGTGGTGGTTTGGGTATGATAAGCAGTCAATTACTGCGGTTCTAATTTTGATTCAGTTGGAGCAAAATTTACTTTTTCTTGTAATTCACTCCTATTTTGAACAAATTAAGATATTGTAGTAAATTCACCTTTGAAAACTTCATATATCAGTTGCCACCCCGCAAAAAATAAACCTAAATTAATTATTATAAGTCTTGATACCTCTGAACTTTTTAAAAAAATGATAATTCTTCCAAAAACATTTACAATAATGACCAACATTTATAAACTTCCCTTCAATACTCAGTAATTTTTTTTTTCTCATAACAACTCTGCAAATTGGGCTGGCATCATTGACGTAATCCACTTTTTTTCTGATATAACATATTCAGAAAAGCTCAGTAATATGTCTAAAGTAATTCAGCCCTCATAAAGACAGAAGAAGGACATTAACTCATGTCTTGGGATTCTAAAACCGTTTCACCTTCACTGCAATATGTGTACATTTCTTTCATGAACTTCAATGACCTCTCATCAGACATCTCAAAGTATTAGTGATCTGGAGCACCTGGGTCAAAATGTATAAAGTCCCTGATTAGGATAATCATTATTTAATTTTTTTAATAGTGTTTCTTGAAAACTTCTAAAACCCACATGTTTATAGATATAATTTTGCAAAGTTTGTCTTCTGTATTTATTAAAACATAAGGGAATTGTATTTTTTTATGGTCCTTACTGCCTATGACAATTAAGAGTTCAAGCACTTACAAAATCCTGTATGAAATCTAATATATATTTTCTTATATTGTTTTTTTCATTCTTAAAAAAAGAGCCAGTGTTTCTTCACTAAAATTACAAAGACAGGAAAAAAATATTGTTTTCAATTTCTATTTTTATTTTTTTTTCACAGCATTTGGCTTTAGAGGCTTTTCTAGAGTTTTGTTTCTACAGAGGCAGTTTGGATCATAATTTATGAGGTAGGTTGAATCAGATAATAATGTATGTCATTTATACTTTATCATACTCACATAGCTTTATGGGTGTGTACCTTAGAGGCACAGAGGCAAATTTTTATTAACACATGTTTATACATAATTGACCAATTGGGAAGTGGTAAGAAGTAATGGCTGTGATTTACATAGACTAAGAAATGTCTTAGAGCACCTCACCCTGTCTGGAGCCCCCACTGTGACAGATGAGCCAATGCCTGTGGGGGATGACAGCATGCTATTTATGGCATTTCCTTCAGAGACAATTAAGTAACATATGCCAAGACCATAGGGATTATCTTTGAGCTACACAGTATGTAACTCTATCTGAAGAGAAATATAATATTTTACAAATTTGACAAACTATAAGAAAGCTTAAATTGATTCACTCATTTTAATAAATGCAATAACATTTTTGTGCCTTAATAAGATTTACTTCCTGATAAAAGTATGTTATAAAAGATTAACATTATGCACATGTATTATTCAGAAAATATGGCCTATTTATTTTGTTGGGGTACAATGTTCACAATAAACTCTTACATAGGTTTCTAAATTTAACATGTTTTTAACAATTTATTTGAACTAATACAAATGGAAAATTTGGTTCACTTTAGAAATAATAAAAGCCAATGTCTTATAGTAGTATTTCACTGTTTCCCTGCATGTTACAGTTTGGAAAAGACAGTGGGTTGACTAAGGCTAATGAGAGATAAGAGGAAGAGTTAGGAATCAGGATGAATGCATTGCTTTGACCTTGTCCTCAGTGATGCTGGTGACTCAATTCAGAAAGAGCCTGTACATAGTCCCGACTGTGGCCTCAGGCTTTTTAGGCATATCCTTACCATTTTATTATAGAAGTCATTGAAGTCTAGGAAGATTTACCTAAAAATTGATGTTCCAATGGGAAATAGGTTAAAAATTAGAGATAACACATTAATAAAGCTGGGATTAAAAAGTCCATAAAGGATAAATGACAAAGTCAATTCCATACCTCCATAGCCAAGCTGATTTCCTTGGTACAAGGTAATAATTGAGGAAATATTTGTTAGATGAATGAATACACAAAGAGTAGACATAGTGTTTTTTCTCCATATCTTTACAGATTTCTTGTCCCACTCTATGTAATCTATGACTGAATTTCTCTTGTGTTTCTTTTTTTAAAAAAAAGATAAACTTTATTCAGAGAGAGAGAGAGAGAGAGAGAGAGAGAGAGAGAGAGAGAGAATTTTTCAATGTTTATTTTTTAGTTCTCGGCGGACACAACATCTTTATTTTATTTTTATTTATATGGTGCTAGGGTCGAACCCAGTGCCATTTCATGCAGCATGCCCATGGATTTCCACAAATATTTTGGATTGTATGTTAAGGTGTGTATGGGATCCACTCTGGTAAATGAAGGAGCAAAGGTTGGAACAAACAAGGGAAGAAAGGAAGGCAGGGAAGAGAAAAGAAGGGAGGAACATGTGAAAAACTAACTTCAATAGAAATTAACTGACCTCCTGGATGCACACAAAGTTATTTCTTAGTCTCTCAAATAGTAGAATTTTATTAGAGTTTCATTATAACATTTGTGTGTGTGTGTCTTTTGTTACTGGCAAATGAATCCATGGTGATGTACCACTTATCTACATTCCCAGTGCTTTTAATTTTTATTTTGAGACAGGGTCTTCTTAAGTTGATAAGAGTCTCACTAATACCATGACTAATGATCCTCCAAATTCAGCATCCAAAGTCCCTGGGATTATAAGCATGCACCACTATGCCTAGCTACTTTATAACAATTTTTGAGCCAAACGACACACATGGCATATCATTGCTTATGATATAGCCATGAAATAATATTCCTATTTGGCCATTTGAATAGGTGAGGAGACCTGAGATTGGGTAGTAAAACAGTGACAATTTCAGATATTAATATCAGATCCATAGACCTTTCAGTGGGCTTTGCTGGCTTTTTAATAATTTGATATATAAAAATACTTCATATTTATATAGTGCTTTGGTATTTAGAAATTACTTTACACATAGATCATTCAGTCTGTACTCTTAACTTTAGTAGCAATTTATTCTAGAATCCATCAACTCTTTAAAATACATCAAGGCATGGAAAAAAAGCAAATTCTCTTAACTTTGTGACATTCAAAAATCCACCTTACATTTAATTCTTCTTTCTGTTTTTTGTTTGTTTGTTTATCTTACTAGTTATTTTGGTAAAGTAGTATATTATGATAAAATTATGATTCCTTGGTTTATAGTAATCTTTACTCCCTTCTCCTTTCCTTTGCTGTGTTTCTCTCTCTTTTGTCTCTCTCCTTCCTTCTACTCATTTCTTCCACGAGGCAGTCACTGCAATAAATGCTATTCTCCTCATTCTGTGCAGTTCTTCTTGGTCCTCCAAAACCTACATGGTTAGAATCACAGCAATCTTTTGGCTCCACACCCTAAATATGTATTTTTTTAATGTATAAGGAATAACACAAAGTAGCATGAAAAGTATTTATAAGCTAGGGTTCATATTCATGGAAGAATAAGAGAGTGTGATAGTGACATATCATGGAAGAATAAGAGAGAGGGATAGTGATTTTTTTTTAAAGAGAGAGAGAGAGAGAGAGAGAGAGAGAGAGAGAATTTTAATATTTTATTTTTTAGTTATTGGCAGACACAACATCTTTGTTTGTATGTGGTGCTGAGGATCGAACCTGGGCCGCACGTATGCCAGGCAAGCATGCTACCGCTTGAGCCACATCCCCAGCCCGGGATAGTGATGTTAATCATCATAATTTGCTGAATATGGGTATATTAGGGAGCACAGGTGAGAGTATTGCAGTACCTATGCAGAGGCACCAACACAGGATATTTTTCGAGTATTACTTCATGAATGCTGCCTCTCATATATTAGCTCCTAAAGTAAGTGGATTTCCATTAATTATTTCTAATTATATGCACTTCCTTCCCATTAAGAAAAGGTGATACTGATGTAGTCCTGTAACATAAGTGTTTAATTGTCCCAGCATTTTTCACTGTTCATTTTCACTATTTTTCAGTAAAAATAAAAGTTTTATTTCCAATCATTACTCCTATGTGACCAGAATAAACTTTCTGAAAAATAATAACTTCAGTGGAGAAGATATATATATATATATATATATATATATATA
>NW_026000037.1:35356139-35429559 GCF_001458135.2 Marmota marmota marmota
TATATATATATATATATATATATATTTGCATATTTGTGTTTCCCTCACAGCCCTCTCTATATATACATATATCATGTGAGCAGTTTCCCCAATAATTTGCCTGATGCCTACTATAAACCAGAGAAAATTACATATATACATATCCTTTGAATTATAAATAACAGAGTGAGTTAATTTATTAGAAGGATATTGAGAATTTTCAAGATTGTCTAGAGAGCAGAGAAATAGTGCTGGAAATGTCTGCAAAAGTCCATTTCTAAGGCTGTGAAGTGATGCCCAGCCATTATACATTTAGTTGGAATGACCAGACCAGGACAGAGGAAAAAGAATGAATTAATCCTCTGCATTTTAAAACTTTTATTTAAAAAAATTCATATTTGTAACTCTCCAGGAATAGAAAAAAAAAATTCTAATGAGAGTAATAGAGTTAATTAATCACCCCTCTTTCTTCAAGTCCTTGAGTTAGAAAAAAGACGCACTGAAGGCTCACTGGGCCTTCAATGAGCTGAATGTAGACTAGGTACTCTTGCACCAGCTGCCAGCAGCAAGCAGAGGGCAAAGCATCCCTTTCCATGTCTAAAGATGGAGATGGGTGAAAAAAAAAATGGCCTCTGGGGTACCATGGCAAGGAAGTGGGAGCAGGAACAATTCCTAAATGTGAAAGACATGTGGATGCCAGCATTCATGAAGTAATACTCGAAATATTTTAAAGTTTTAAAATATACAGGAAATAATAATTTTAAGTGATAGTAAACTTATTGTAATATGCAGAGTGCAAACAAAAGAAATAGGTAGGAGGAATTTGGCAGGCAGCTAAAATCAGAGATTGCTGGAACAGCATGGGATCCCAATTTACAGAGTCATACAGCTGAAGGCAGATGAAGAGAGCCTGCCATTGACAATAATTTTGTTGAGAAGTAAGCTGATATTCCAGATAGAATTATTTGTAAACTGCCACCATACATTTCCAAAGAAGGACTTGCATCCAGTTTTTTGGAGTCCCTTCTAATGCTTATTCAAATTTCCTAAAGACTGCATGTTCCTCAAAAGTAAATGAACTCCTCCCAAGGCCTCCCTTCACCCACTCAGTCCTGCCAAGGCATCTGTGACATTACTTGTTGAGTTTCCAAGAATTTCTTTAAAGCAACAACCAAAGCAGAGCAGCTGATCACAAGCAATAAAGTGCTGGGATCATAGTGGTGGTGCACATAATGTCAAGGTTAAACCCAAACCTAATCATTTTGATAAACTGACCATTTAATAACTGGATATTAAAATATTTCTTAAAGTGAAACGCATGGTTTTCAACCACTCTATTGTAACTATACAGCAATTCTATTTATGTCATAGGCATGTGGAAAATATCACCTCTTTTATCAGCTTTTCTTTATTCCTTTAAATTGACCTAATATATTTTTGTCCCGGAAGCTTTTTATTTTACTTCTAGCTTTTGTGATCTTAAGTTAGGAAGCGTGTTTTACTTATGTTTGCATATTTGTATCTCCCTCATCACCCTCTCTATATATACATATATCATGTGAGCAGTGTCCCCAATAATAGCAGTGTCCCTACTATAAACTAGAGAAAATTACATTTTTAAGAAATCTATCAAATCCTCCAAAATGGGTCAAAGCATCAACCTCCTGCTAAAAGGGAAAAACAAATATTGACCCTCATGGAAAATTTGCAAAATCTCATGCTAAAATAAAGGAAAATTTTGCAATACTGAGAAAACTGTTACATTTTTGTTTTGTTAAGTTTCTTAAGATTGAAGTAGAATATTAAAAATACAAAATGTGCAAGAAACAGATACTCTACTACTCTGCTTATAGGCATGTAAATTGCTACAACAACCCTGGAAGAATAGTTATCAAAATTCAATGCAATTATAAATGTGCCTGCCCTGTGATCAGCATTTCTGTTTCCAAGAATGCATCCTAAAAAATGTCTAGAACTAGTGCACAAAGAAAAAATATAAGAAGACTCATTAGGACATGGTTACTAATATACAAAACTGGAAACTACCTGAATGTACATCTGTCAAGTTATGGCTAGTTGAGTGTGGTATATTTTTATTAGTAAAATAATTTACTAAATATAACAAGATAAAATTATGGCATTTGGTGGGAAAGGGATGGAACTGGAGACTATCATATTAAGTGAAATAAGCCAGACTCAGAAAGCCAAAGTTTGAATGTTTTCTCTAATATGTGGAAGCTAATCCAAAAGAAGGGGGTTGGGGGATGGGAGGGAAACAGCGAGAGAAAGGGGAAAAGGGTATGTTTCCATCAAAATAGAAGAAAGAAGGAGACCACTGAAGGGGAGGGAGAAGGGATGGGATAACTGAAGAATAACAAAATGAGTCTGACCTAAGTTTTCTATGGACCTATGTGAATATGCCACACAGTGAATCTTACCATCACATACATCCAAAAGATACTAACAACAATAACAGTAAATGTTAAGGTCTGTAAACAAGTCTGGATGGCGCCTGGCATTTTGCCAGAGGGAGTGGTTTGTGAAGTAATGTCAGCTAGCTATTAAGTGTGGAGATTCCTTATTGGTTGACTGCTGTATCTAGTTTATGTTAATTAAGATAAGCTGTGTGGAATATATAAATACCTCTGTTGTCCTACAATAAATGGCTCCCTCTCCTGCTGTATCAATGTACACAAGTTGTTTGTCACCCCCCTGGTTATTTTGCCCAGCCAGCCGGACTAAGGCAAGTAAATAAAACTAAAAGTAAAAAAAAGATAAACAGCAGAGAGAACAGTAGAGCAGAGAGAAGGGAACAGCATCAAGCAGGTAGGAGAGGGAAAAGGGAAATACTGAGTGCTGAATTAGAGCAAATTTTATCTCATGATTTTATAATTGTGTCAAAATGAATCCTAATGCTATGTATAAGTATAAAGTACCAATTAAAAAAAGAAACAAATTGAATGGATCATCATGTAGTGAGTTGAAAAGATGATCAAACTATATTGAAATAAAAAGCATGATGCTTATGTTACAGAGCTAGGTCTTCCAGGAAACTGAGGCAGTGTGAAGATCATCCTCCTTCAAACTGATGCTTGTGGTGAGGTAAGAATGATTTTAGAGATGTGGCTCAGAATAACAGGCATGAGTTTATTGAAACAATAGGAAAAAGAGAAAGGGGACATTCTCAGGGGAGAGAGTGGGTCCTCTCAGAGAGGAGAGGAACAGAATGCCTCTCCTGCACTCCGGTTTTATTGGGTATCCAAAAGAAGTTTCCAGAGAGTCCTGCCCAAGTCCACCTCTTCACTTGTGACTGCTGGCAGAATGACATCAGACTTTCAAGTACCTACTGTCATAACAACCCTAGATCACTTTGGCCCATGCTGACCAGTTGTAATTGGATTCTTAATCACAAATTCTTACAGATTTAAAAGGAAAATCATACAATAAACTATTGTTTCATAGAGTTAATAAATATATAGCAATGAGCTGGGAATGTGCCTTAGTGGGAAAGTGTTTGCCTAGCATATAAGAGGCCCTGGGTTCAATCCCCATTACCATTTAAAACAAAAACATCAATAACAACAACAAAACACACAAACCAGCATTCTAACTTGTTTTTTTGTTTTTAAAGAGAGAGAGAGAGAGAGAGAGAGAGAGAGAGAGAGAGAGAGAATTTTTTAATATTTACTTTTTAGTTTTCGGTGGACACAACATCTTTATTTTATTTTTATGTGGTTCTGAGGATTGAACCCAGCGCCTCGCGCATGCCAGGCAAGTGCGCTACTGCTTGAGCCACATCCCCAGCCCAGCATTCTTACTTATAAATGATTTAGCTAGTATTGTACATATTAAAAGATGGTTTGATTTCAATGAATCAAACCTCACATGGATATTTTATAGAAAATTTCAACAATTCGTCATTTAATTTTTTCAACTATTATAATTTATCCACATTATATAATATATTCACATTTACCATTTATGTATAGCCAACTTTTTCATGAATACCAAATAATGAAGTTTAACATACAGGAATTTAGACTGTTGGAATGCTTCAAGAAACTTGAAGCTATACTCAGCAATTTTACAATTAAAGAAATAATTCTCAGCAAATATTGTGTTATCTCCTAACAATAATCCTAAGAATAATCAGCATTAGAATACCCATTTTACTGATGATGAAACTTAGGCACAGAGAAATTAAATAACTTTCTCCAAGATTAGGATTCAAAATAGCAAAATATTCTAATGATTGAATCACTAGAAGGCCTTATATCCATTAAGAAAGAAGTATTAGTCAAGGAACTTGGTAGAGTGTACATACTCTAGTGTTCTTCATGGATTTAGGACACAATCAGTACTTAGGGTCACTTATGTTCCCCAACTGTCCTTTTTCAATTCCCATGCTACCAATTAATCTATAAGATAAAAACTTACATCATTTAATTTGTAAGAGTTCTGAGAAGATTCTAGAACAATGAGTTAAAATCTCCAAAGGTTTTCTTTACTTTATTGAAGTTATTGTGTGTATATTGGATTGCAAAATCCAGAGCATATTTCAAGTTCTGAGAAGACAAAGAATCCATTTGAACACATCTCCTTTCAGTGTCCTGATTTCTGGCATTTCAGTCTATTCCCTAGTTATTCATTTGGTGCTGATATTTCTCAGCTATGAGTTTTCCAGTAGAGGTCAGTTAGAATGTTCTGTGGAAATACTCATTAATAAGGTCCTATTTACTTGTGCATGTATATGTTTTTTAACAGCATTATGACCTTGGTTTATTTTATTTTTCTATGGTGCTGAGGATCGAACCCAGTGCCTCACACATGCTAGGCAAGCACACTACTACTAAGTCACAAGTGCAGTCCCTGTGTTTAGATTTTTGAAAATTTACATATAATATTTGAAGACAGAAAGGGGATTTAAAATAAATGATTTTATAGCAATAAAATTTTGTGAGCATGAGATGTTTTGGAATAGACAGTTTTCTGAGTACTCCATAAAATCTGCCACACAAGCAAACCTTGATCATACTTTTAGAGGAATCTCATTAAAACTATTTTTTTTTTAACTCATGGCAGTGTTACAACAGGCATTGTATACCTGTCAAAAAAAAAAAAAGAAGAAGAAGAATGAAAAGAAAAGGAAAAGAAGAGAGAAGAGGAAGGAGAAAATAAGTCTTACAATACTGAGGAAAAACTTCATAATTTTTATTCAGATTTGATTACATTAAAATAAAGTTATAAGACTTCAATCATATCTAATTCTTTGTCTTCTGCACCTCTACTTACTGCCTCTTCCCTTTTTCCCATGGTTGGCAACACACACACATTTCATTAGTTGAGTTTAAGGCCAAATCGACTTGATTTGGAGTCCACATCCTTCTCATATTAGCTGTGTAGCCTTTGGCGAATTCTTTAACTTCTCTGTGCCTCAGTTCCTGATGCTATAAAAAGAAAACAATAGTGGTATCCATGTCAAAGGATGCTTATGAGGATTGAGTAATTTAATACACACAAAGTTCTTAGAAGAGTCTCTGGTATATAAATGAGCTATATAGTGGTTAGTTATTACTGTTTTACAAAGATTAAACCAGGCATGCTGTAGTTTAATGTAGTTCTATAGAACACTTATTTTTAATTACATATTTTTATTATAAAACCAATACATGCTCATTACTCAAACATCAAAAAAAAATACATACAAACCAAAGGAATATAAAATTCCCCCGTGTTGTAACCCATAGACAGGTAGTGGCAATACTTTAATCTTATTTTTATATGCACTTATGACACATATTATACACAAACATAAAGTGCTATTTTTCCCTGATTATAAATAAGTATAGCTCTATGGAATCTCAGGTCAAGATGCTAGGGTGAGAACACTTATTTTCCAACCTTCCATGTTTTCCTGTCTTCAACTGTCTAAAAATAATCCAAAATGTTGGTTTTTAAAATGTTTTAATGATCTAAGGAAACAAGTGATAAGTCACGAACCCTTACACATCTAGGATAAGCTTCTAAAGACAAATAAAAGGAGTCAGAAAGAATAGAGAAAAATTAAATTACAACCCTCTAAATAGTACATTTGGAAAACTGTTGAGGAGAGAATATATCCAGAAAAACTAAACCTGATAAATCAATAAATATACAGGAAAAAAAAAAAAAACAAAAACATGTGTCCTGAAATAGAAGAATCACCTTGAGTTTGGCTTCCGAAGAGCAGCCAAGCTTCTCTGGTTTCAGTCCTGGCATTCATACAAGGAGCAACAGGCCCAGGAAGCACTGGACTCTGAGGACCTGGGAGGGGCGTGCATTCTTTTTCCCAGGTGGTCACCAAGGTGAGTGAGGGAGAAACCGAGGTAACTACAGATTTTAAAGTAGGACTACCAAGAAAACCAGTTGTTAAGGAGAGAAACAACTGAGTTTCACCCAGTGGCCAACTCAAACAATCCTCCCTTTAGAATCTGGAGGACTTAAATTGCTAGCTATCACAATATCAAGGTCCTCCATAACAAAGCCTTTGTCTTGTGATCTTCAGTCCCCTTACAAGGAGCCAGCAGGCTTCCAGCCCATTAAGGGATAGTCTATTTTGGAAACATTTTAGTAAACTGCTGAAGGAACCAACACCACTACCCACCATAACTGAGTTAGTTCATCACTCATAACTGACGATGAAGGACAGAAACCTATGGACAGAGAAGGACCATGAGCATTTAGAACAGCAGACCCGTAAAACAGGAAGCCTGCAGTGACTAAGAGCAAAACAATAGTTGACATCTTTAGAATAGATGACAGGCCATTTCTTTGCGAACAACGGAAAGGGAATGTTCAGAAAGCAAGGAAGTTACTAGGAGATAAAACTGATAAGAAGATCTCAATAATAGAATGGGCTTACTTGACATAATAAATCTTGGTATTGAAAACGTTCCTGGAGTGGTGGTTGAATGGGCTAAATTTAAAAATTCATGATTAGACCTATGATATTTCTAAAATTACTAAGAACTTTTCTGATAGTTAAAAAAAAATAAAAATAAGAGTCAGATTTATAATTAAGTAGAAGTTAGGCCAGAATGTCTTGATATAGGGCAAGTTCTTTATGTAATAATGATTTTATACTAAGGACCCCCGGACTAGTTAAATACAAAAGAACAGCAAAATAAAAGGAATCTACATCAGGAAAATAACAAGATAATTTCCTTTTGAAATTCTCCCTCTGAAAGAATCAGAATGACTGTAACAAAGTGAAAAAAAAAATGTACACACAGAAGAGGAATTGTGAACCAGCAAACAGCAGTGGTATAGAGAAACCACTAAGTGGTTTTAATTAACACATCCAACAAAACCCACATGAATGATTTTCTCCTTCTTAGACAGATTTGGCAAATATATTTGCCACAAATGGAAGATTGATAGCATTTTAAAAGAAAGTTTCTTGAAAACAAGGAAACGTAGCCCAATAGGTTTATTTTTAAATAGTTTGCAGTTTACTTGATAAAACACACGTGGCCGTAAACAAATGAATGTGTTAAAATTCATAAGAAACTAAGACAATACATACGAAAATACCATAACTTCATGTTCTCTTCCATACATTGGAAAGAAATACATGTATGTGATAATATCCAATGGAAGGAAGATGCTCAATAAGATGGAAGAATTAGTTAAGATTCTCCAAATGCCTACCAAAATTCAAATTACACATGTCCTCTAACCAAGGAACTATGCTTCTATATATGTACCTTCAGAAATGCAAATGCATAAGTAAGGATATTAATTCCCATATTGATATCAATAATCAAATATGAGATGCCACCATAGCATCTTTTAACAAATAAAAATAATGATCTCTTACTGATGTAATATAATAATCCATATTAAGTAATATCTGTATGCATTAGGATAAAAGTATCTTGAAAGTATCACTGAGCAAAAGCAATTTTTTTTGGCCCTTGCTAAGATGTGGAGGCTGGTCTCACTCCGGAGATCCTCTTGTCTCAGCCTCCAAAGTCACTGGAATTACTAATATGCCTCATCATACCCAGTCTGAGTAAAAAAGCAATTTGGAACCCAATAACTACTTTGATTATGGTATATAAAATAAGAAGCAGCTGTAGTTTTAAGTGTACGTACTCTACTAATTACAAGGACTTCAGATCTACCTCTTGAAACTGGAAACATAAATAGGAGCTGTTTAAGCAAATTGGGGGCTTTTGGCTTTGTAGAAAGAAATGTAGAGATAAACCATGCAGTATTAAAACATTATCAGGAATCCAGCATCCAGAATTTCCTCTCTTGGCTGATTTCAAAGTGTGGTTCCTTGTCATTATGTTTACAAGACAGGCTGCTGACTCAGTGCCCTCTTCTCTGCACCCAGAAGTCTTGACGGAGCTTTAGCAAGGTCAGTAAAAGACAAGAGGTAAAGTGGAGTGTGACCAAAGAATGTTCCTACCTTTAAAAGTTTCTCCAAAACTTTACTTCTGCTGATGTTCTTCTGGCCAGATGGATATTATACCCCTTTCCCCAGGGAAGCAATGAGAGAAGGTAATTCTTTCCCTTCTCTAAGGCATTAAATAACAAGTCACTGTTTCCTATAAGAAGAAAAGTAGAAAACTAAGTCTGGAGAGTTCCCTGGGAAAACACTGGGTTATTGATTTTAGACAACTGGAGACAGAGGGGAAGAGTCAAGGCATGAAGAAGTATTTTGATGTTTTATACTACATTTCTGTAGTACGAAAGATCACCTCTTCCTTTTCATCCCTCCTACCCTTTTTCCTTTTAAGACAATCTGTTGAAGATTTATTTCCAAAGGTTTCTCTCTCTCTTAAAGCTAGTCCTGTATCCTTTTAATGTCATCTGAATGTAAGATATCAAAGCAGGACAAGAGAGTTGGAGAGACCACTAAAACTCAGACACATTCTCATGCTTCTGGGGCTACTTCCTTATCACCCAGCGTGTGATGACAGCATGGAGCACACTGACTCGGCACAAGAATTGTCTTCAGGCTACTAACCTAAGAGAAAAGGAGGGATTTAAATTCAGGGAAATTTGGAGAGATATTGGATCTGGGCAGTTTTGGTCTAGTCTCATGTAGAGAGCTGATCCTTCCAGGATAAGGTTTATAAGAGATAGGTGTGAATAATAATCAATTTTTGGCAAAGTTGCACAGATTAGGCAGTTGTTGCATCTTTAATTGATGTATCATTTAACCTTATGTTAATTATACATTTTTAGGATTTTGTTTCTTCACACAGTAGGTATGTGTGCTAATGTGTCTGGGTCATTGAGAGATTTTTTTTTCTGGAGATACACAGGAACCTAGACCATTTTCTTCCCTGTAATCACATTTTAAAAATATCCATCAGTGTCACAGACCTGGAAAAGAATTTCTTCATATATACATGCACAAAATTTTCATGTTTGTGTACAATTCATCTGAATAAAAGAACAAACTTTTTTCCCCTTGTATACATTAATTGGTACTAATAGACACAGAAGAAAATAGCCTTATGCTCTTATTTCTGTCATTGTTGTTTCTATTCTAAATTTTAATAATTAGATTATTATTATTCTTTGGCATGTAATTTTCCTGGATGGATGCTTGCAAGTGTCTTTATTAAAGAAATTATAACTGCTTTAAAAAGTAAAAGCTTAAAATTCTTGCTACAAAATAAGAATGTAATTTAATAAAGTATTGATGAAACATACAATTTTACCAATGTTCAATAGTTTGAAGGGAACATGGAGGAACTATTTTCTTTATCTTTCTCTGATTATTGTCTCATTCATGATTTTTTAAAGATGCTTAAGAGTTTCATGATTAAGAGAAACATTATCAAAATGTATTCATTTTTTATTTAAACTTAGTGTCTTCAAGATCTTTGGCAAATATTCAGTTAATGCTTTTTATCTCATAGGTGAGAAAATGATATACTTGGCCAATACTATATCTTTGACATGAGTGCAGCTCTATCAATATTATTATAATTAATGATTACATCATGCTTTAGGAGGATAGTACAGAGAAAGTTGTATTAACATGCACCACACACCATTGTGATATCAATACTCATTTTACTGTTCAGATTTTTTTAAAAGCTAATAGCTGTCAAAAATACCCATTATAGGCTAGTCTATAATTTGTAGAAGTCAAGTAATACATTTTTTCTGAAGGTATAATGGATGCTCCATGGAGCAATTATTTTAGAAAGACAACTTCATCTCAGCTGTCTCGTGCCAGCAGAACTATTTAAGAGCCCGAGATGCATAATTCAACATGGAAGGGCTGTCAGAGTTGAGAATACCTTTAAATTATAAAAACTTAGCACCACGAGTCAGTTATAATTATAATGGAAATGTAGTTTTCTGTCATTTTATCATGGCAAACATCTCTCAAGAAGCAATTTTGCGTGTTAAAATATTTTGGCAAAGTGACTTTTGATTCCAAAGGGATACAGATTATCTGGTTTTATACCTGAATATTTTTCTTACAAATTGAGTTTAACAGCCTGCACTGCTTATGATGGCAAACATAAGACTGTTATTAAAATCCCATTGGAAAATCTTTCAGGGAGACCACAGGCTATAGTAACTCACTAAGGCAGGTCAGGTTATACATAGAAATATATTATTTTAATAGCAAAATATGACAGGCAGTTCTTCCTCTGACATCCAATTATTTTACATGGCAAATATATGAATATAAAAATGGCTGCCATTTCAAACAATCTTTTTTTTCTTAGCAAATGTTTACATGATTGAAAATTAAAGTTTTAATAGTTCAATATTCTCCAGGATATGTGGCCTTTGCCTTTAATGATTTTACCCCCAATTTTATAGACACCAGGTGGTGGTCTTTCCTTCCTCCTGTTTTTACTTTTACAATGCTTTTACTTTTGTATAAGTTTAAAAAACTAATAATAAAGTTGTTTTTAAGAAAATTAAGCTACTATGTAAGAGCATGGAATCATATTCTCCTTTAAATTGTAATAGATGGAATGTTAAAATGAGCTAAGTTTCCATAGTAGTATTCTACTTAGTATGAATAACATGGATTACACAGATCACTGAATTTTGTAAATTGACATCAGAACCATTATCTAGCATAAAGAGTATACATTTTAAATTTATTTTAGACTTTTTTATATTTATCATGAAAATAAAATATTTTTTTCCAAATAATTTGAGTAAAAAGCTTTGGACACTTATTTCCAAAAATGAGTCAGCTGAGTCAGAAGTCTTCATTTCCTCAGTACATTTATTGAGTTCTTACTATATATATACATCACTCTTTCCAATTTGTACTTGAAACCAAAATATGAATAATTTCTCAATATTACTCAAAATATTAAATTGTTCTTAGTAAAATGCTAAGAAAAAACTATAATGAATCCACATAGACTGAGCAAAAAGTGTAACAACTCAAATACAGATTGTATTTTCAAATCTGTAAATGTTTGTTGAGCAAAAATATATCTGACTTATTTTTCTAGCCACTGGAGATGTATCAATAAGAAAGGATTAAAATGTTTCTACCATATGATTGTGTTATTAATCTAATGAAAAAGTAGGAAGTTTGGTGAGCTAAACACAAGCTTCAGAGATAATAAATATATTTAACTCAGATTTTTTATCATAAGGCTTTCATATTTTCTTGAAGACATTATTCAATAGAACAAGAGAGCTTGATTAATACACTTATTTTTAAAGATACAAGAAATGGAAAATCACTACCCTTACCTTAAGAAATTTCTGAAAGTAATTAAGAAATTAATTTTTTGTTGTTGTTGTTGTTTTTTCTTAGTTTATACTAGATGCTTTGGTTTTTGTTATATCCCTTTGCTTACACAATGATATTAGGGAATGAAATCTCCATTCTGCAGGTTAAAATTAAGAATTAAATGGGTAAGTAGCTTTTCTAACAATTTGTAAGTTTTTTTATTTCTTTTCAAAGTAATGAAATGAAAGTATTTCTAATACTCTAACTTCTCTGAATTATTTTTAGAAAATTTTCACAAATTAAACAACCTGAAATTATATTTTCAGACACATTATTTAATTTCCCTCTGGAGAGTTTCATGAGTTTTCCAAGAAGATATTTTTAAAAATGATTTAAGTTATATGTTTCCTTTTGTTCTGCATTGATTTTTTACCATATATATATATATATATATATATATATATAGAGAGAGAGAGAGAGAGAGAGAGAGAGAGAGAGAGCAATTATTTTAGAAAGACAACTTCATCTCAGCTGTCTCGTGCCAGCAGAACTATTTAAGTTGTATATTTAAGATTAACTATTAAATTAACTATTTAAGAATGTATATATATATATATATACATTCATTCAGAGTTTTTTAAAAAACATCTCATCAAGGATTTTGGATAATTTTGAAATGCCAAACTAATACCCTGTCCCCTATTTGCCTACTATAAACAAAATTATATAATACTTGCAATCAGTAACTGATTTTTTTCTATATTGAGATATAGATATGGCTATAAATGCTTTGCTGTTCATGTACAAAATGGTACAATCTTATAGACATTGTAATGCACTGATTTCTTTATCATTACCAGAATTAAGTGTACTTTGCTGAGAAATTGAATGTAGTTACAGCATTATTTTTATTGTATCACGGAGGTAATCATTATCTAGAAAATAAGGAATAATGCATTACAGTAATGCACCACACATATGATTACTTTTAGTACAATGCAGTATAATGCTTAAATTAATTCCAAGCTACTTCCTAATTTTATTTCAGTACCACTAGATCTCAAGTCATTGGAAAGGAGAATATAAAATGTAACCAATATTATATTTGATTCATTTTGACTATATCATGAACTGCTATGACACAAGAAGGTTCTGAAAATGTTAATTGCTTCAGAAGAAAATCTAATCATTTCTTTGGTCATCATTCTGAGTAAATGAATGGAATTCAGAGCTGACAGTAATATGCAAAGTTCTGTTTGTTTGGTTTGGGGTGAAAGAAAATTTTAAGAAAGGAATGAGGAGAGCAGAAGAAAAGAGATAGTGGGAAACAGATACAAAATAGTAGTGTGATTTCACAGGGTACATAAGAGGCAAGAAGAAAAGAGCTTATATGTGTGTTCAGCAAATTGGGAAACTAAATAGGCAAAGCTCTCAGTTTAACTTTTAGATTTACCTTTTTTGTATTCTTCTCTAATATAACAGTTCAAATGGGGACTTAAAATTAATGCTATAAATACAGCCTTTTAATACAGTGCTGCAATGTGCAGAATATCACATTAGGTCTTTCTAATGAGTCAACAAAATTTTTACATTGCCCTCTAATACTCTAAAATTAAGAAATTCAATAATAATTAATAATAAATATATGCATTTTAATAGAGGAAGAGTTAGTTGCACAACTTTTACCGTGCCAAGCTTACTATTCAGCTCCAACTGTGAGGCAGGGTGTTTGTGGTGTGGAATCCTGTCAGTACATTTCTCCAGTTTGAAGACAAGGATGTGGTTTATTCATAATTTCATCAACTAAAGGGACAGTGTGTCAGTATTTTCATCTAGGTATAGAATTTTACCAAATATTGCTAACATAATTTTCTTTCTCTTATTCATCTGTTTCTTTACTTTTGCTGTATATCTCTCTGTTGATCTCTTTCTTCTTTGTTTGACTCTCACAACATTAACTAAAACCCAACTATTAATTCAATGAAATTACATACTCATATTCCTAAGTTCAAAACTGTTAAGTATAGAAGTAATGTTTTTATTCTGCTTTACTTGTGAAATTTGCTTGTATATTGTTAACTGTGTAGTTAAATTGATCTTAAAATTGTTTGATCCCAGTTTATTTAGCATTAGGAATGTCATAGAGTGTAGATTATAAAATATCAAATGATTAAAAATGTACTTTTGATGAGAGAGTGATATTTACATCACAGAAAATTCAAAGATGTTAAGGTGATTGAAACTATCTGAGTGCACCCCATTTTGGATGACTGTCAACTAACACTGCCCCCAGAAGACCTAATCATTATACTCCACCACACTTTTTGCTTAAGTAATGTAGTCCCCAAAAACATTTTTCAATAACTGTAAATGGCCAGAATATTATACATTCAAGCAGAAAATTTAGAAAATACCTAAAGGCTCAA
This sequence comes from Marmota marmota marmota, assembly GCF_001458135.2. Lineage (NCBI taxonomy): Eukaryota > Metazoa > Chordata > Mammalia > Rodentia > Sciuridae > Marmota > Marmota marmota. The sequence goes on from NW_026000037.1 coordinate 35,370,267, forward strand.
TCACCTGACACCTTACTATACCCTCAAAATGATTTATATTGTTCTGTGTGGAGCTTCCCATTAATATATATCAGGCATGAGTGTGGGTTTATGCATATTTTACATCTATGAGAGTTTTTTAGCTTGGACTTTGCAATGTGTAGAGAAAAATAATGAAAATGCTTTGTTCATAATCAGTGTTTGAATGAATGGAAAAAGACAAAAACAGCATTTATAGTTGAGTGTCAAACAATGAGGGAAATTATTTCCCAAGCCATCTTCACAGTATAGAGGATGAATAGTTTGAACATAATGTGGTTCAGAAAGGGAAGGGAAGTTTGGGAGAAGAGATGACAGCAGCAGATTAAAACCTTGGATTCTAAGTTCACTGTTTATTTTGATGGCTGTCTGATTTGGAGACATCTTTTTGTGGGTGAAGTGAATGTAGCAAGTATTCTTTGTTGTACTCAGCTTTTTTTATATCCCCCAAAGTTTCAGGCTCCGTGTGTTGTTTAGATTTGCTCTCTCCCCTGATTCCACTTTCTTTGCTTCCCTCCACCTATGTACACTTCATAAGCTCACATAACTTTTTAATAAGAACTGTTACAAAAATTCACAAATACCTAAAAAACCTCTTGTGGCTTGAGGGCTGGTAAAACAGTTATGTGGGCTGAGCTGAAGGAGCTCAGGGAACCTAATGCCAGTCTAACGTTCTAAAATCAGTAGTTTTAACCCAAATTTCATTTTATAAGACTATGTTAAAGCCAGACCCTGGAATCCCATCATAACCAGGCCCAGCCTTTCCCTTTCTTCCCCTTTTCACAAAGACTTTATGATCTAAAAAATGTCTTGGTCCAATATTCGTGAATTCTATTAGCAGAGGCATTCTTGCACTTACATCAAGTTATACTGCATATAAATGGAGGATAAAAGGATTACCAGATTATAAATCAAACGAGAGTTTCTGGCAATATAAATCTCAGCTATGTCAGGCTCTCGTGTTAATGGAATTGCAGAATTCCATTGGCCAGTAAGAATTTAAATTCTGTGTTAGAGACCTCGCTAATTTTTCACAGGACTCCTTTGGTAAAATACTGAAACATAAAGTGGAAGGTTTGCTCACAAATTTGTATTAAGTCTTAATGTTGTTTTCTAACACAGTTCCAGAAAATATTACTGCCATTTGAAAATACATGATAATATCCACATTTCACAATAAAAAGGTAGTCTCAAAATTCATGTAGCTCTCTTATTGCTTAAATGAATGCAGCTAAATTGTGTAACATACAAACTAAATAGTATATGCAACATTGAGACGAATAGTGTGATGTCGTCAATGGATTAGAATCCAATAAGGCAATGTCAACCTAACCCATATGTTCAGGCTATTCAATCAATTCACACAATTATATAAAATTTTTGTGTTTGAGATTATATATCTTATATATACATAAATGCAGAATTAATGGTTTTTGGAATTAACATAGGTTAAGCAGTTGTGTTTGGATGATAAGGATTTTCTTTATTTCTAAATATGTACCTAATATTGACACACATGGTGGTGTTAACTTGATTTATTAAAATTATATTTAGTACATAGTGGTTATATATTGTGGATTTGGGGATGATAAAAATAATTTTTTAATGGAAATTTTGAAAAAAATATTTTTATTTAAAATAATCTAGATATTATCTAATATATTGAATATTAATTCATTCATCATATTATATTTCATGAGCAGCAAAAATTTATAAAATGTGTTTATGCAAAAAAGGAAGCACAGATTTCTACTTCAGTAAGAACTGAAGCAATTATTCTTTCTGTGCAACCATTAGTGATCAAAAAAACATTACTGCTGAATCTTTTACCAACATTCTCTATATAAAGTAGCACGTGACTGGATACTGTCCATCCACACAAGGTCATACTGAGGTAATCTTTCATTTTATTCTCAGATATTCGACCACCACAGACAATACAGCCCAGATCTCTCAGTGCTTAAGAACAATGACCCTGATGTCAAAAATTCATTATAAGAGGAAATGGATCTCAGAAGGCAAACTTTTCTGACTCCTTGGCTCCCAGTATTCCCTTTTATCTTTTAAAACTGTTTTAAAAATACACTTTAAATCAGGGCAGAAAACATTCATTACTTTAGGTAGGACCCATGTTGAGTCTTGGGTGTAAAATGCTTTTAAAGAACTGATTTCCCCCAACTTGGTGTTCTCCTACATTATTGTAAGCCCCCAAGAGACCATTCTTCAAAAGTGGAGTCTGGCACCCATATCTTACTAGCAAATATTGAGTATAATATAACATAATCATGAATGGAAACAGTTTCTGTGGTTTATGTATTTACAGTGTATTTAGAAACAGAGACCATATTTTAGCAGACTTTTTTAATGGAACTTTTTGACATGGCCATCAGGAATAATAAGGAGTATGTCAGACATTGAAAATGAGGAAATGTACAGAAAGCCAAGGAGAAATAATAGGTAATAGCATCAGGTAGGTGCCAAATTATGGTGGCTGCAATATCTGAAGGAGCTATCATGTGGATAGAGCAGAAAGAGACATGAGGAAATTTATGTTTCATGGTGATGTCTCTGGGAATAATGTGTGAAGTAGAAGGAGGAACTGAACTCAGAAACAGTCATTGGGCAATTATTACAAGAAATCATAAAAAAGATAATAAGAGCCCGATAGTTAGAATGTTAGAACTCAGAGGAGTTAGATTCAAACATCAGTTCTGCAGAGAACATGAGGGTGACGATCTCACCATTACTCTGTCCTGTCATCTGTTGATGTGGGAATGCATACTGCCCAGAGCTTGACTAAAGTCAATATATTAATGGTACAGCTTATTAGATATGTAACCATGCAGCAGTCTGGCTGGGCACAAATCATGAGCCACTGAAGCAGGAACAAACTTTATTTTTAAACTGCAGGAAAACACTTCACACAGCTCCCGGGGAATCCTCCCAAACGCCACAAGGCTTGTCCAGGAACCCCCAGCCGGAAATATCTCTCCCCGAAATCCCTCCTCCTGCACTTCCCCAACCAATGGGAACTCTCGGGGAATCCCCGGGACTCCAAAATAGTGCGAGAACTCAAAAGTTGCGGCAGAGGCGGATAGTAATGCCTCGCCTGTCAATCAATACTGTTGGCAAAATGCCAGGGGCCATACAGACTTGGCCATGGCTCTCAGCATAACCATGGACAAGTTATTTCATATTTCTCTTTTTTTCCCTGTGTTAAAAGCATCAACACCTGATAGTGGTTGCAAATAAAAGTTGTTTTAAAGCTAGTGTGGATATTTTGTCTTTATTAAATTTGCAGAAAAATCATATTCATACAGTAAATTTGATTATAATCTCTAAACTATGGAGGAAGCACACAGCATATGCCATAATGTTATTCAGGCTCCAAGTTGGTGGTTCTCCAGAAACTTGAAAATGGTATTCCTGGGATAAAGGAATTTTGAGGAATCAGGATATTGGAATAGAATACAAGAGTCATTTTTAAAGAAGATTCCAGGTGATTCTAATGCACACCTTAAACTGATTACCACTGCTGGAAGGGTTTCAGTTCAATAAATCTCAAAATTGAACGTGCATAAAAATCACATGGGAAACCTGTTGAAATTCACATTGTGATTCAGTAGACCTGGGGTGGAGTCTGAGATTCTACATTTCCCACGAGATTGCAGTGATTGGCTCATAGCGGGTAAGTGGGCTGTTTTAGTCAGCTTTTTCACTACTGGCATGAGAAAAACAATTTTAGAGGAAGAAAAGTTTATTTGGTACTCATGGTTTCAGTGGTCTCAGCCCACAGATAGCTGGCTTCATAGCTCTGGACCCAGGAGAGGCAGAACATCATGGTGCATAGGTGTGGCAGAAGAAAACAATCCAGAATGTGGAACAAGGAAGCAAACATAGAGAGACACTTTTCTTTCCAGACACAAAATATAAACCCAAAGCTTTGCCCTCAGGGACCCACCTCCTCCATGCACACCCTACCTGCCTACAGTTACCACCCAGTTAATCCCTAGCAGGGGACTAATGTTCCGATTGAGTAAAGGCTCTCATAACCTAACCATTTTACCTCTGAACTTTCTTGCATTGTCTCACACATGAGATTTTAGAGGACACCTCACATATAAACCATACCATGGACCAAATTTTAAATAGAATCTATATGATTGAGAGTGAAGTGATTGCTATAGACTAGGAAATCTGACAGTTGAATGGGCTGGATGTCAATGGTTGGGGATTCCATTTCAGATGAACAGAAGGGAATGAACAAGGAGTATAAATGGACGATGCATGCAGAACAACAAGATTTAATGCACAATTAGATTTTGAGGGAGCAGTAGAAGATAAAACTGAAGCATGGGGAATGTAAGAGACCAGAAATCTTTGGAGAGATGTCCAGGCTTTTACTTCTGATTTAGAAAGAAACTGGTAAGCAGTGTGGATCTGAGGCACACTGAACTATGGGGAAGAGAACTGGATTTTAGAAAGATGCCTCCATGGGAAGTCTATATACACAGAATCAGAAATGAGAGTTGAAGTAAGGAAGGGGTGAATGGCAGTCTTTCCCTAATAATAAAGGGCCTGTGGCAAGAGAATAAATGGAAGTGTAATTTTTATAAATAGTTGCAATAATTATAATAATAAATAACATTAATTGATTTTATATATGCCAAGTGCTCTGATAAACACTTCTGGCTGATTGTATAATTTCATTCTCATAATGAATCTGTGAGACAGGTAATATTATTCTAGTGCATTGTTTGTGAAACTAAAATAATTGGAAAATTAGTATCCTGCCCAAAGTTACAGAACTGAGTAAATTCAGAGCTGACTGATCCATTATTTCACTCATTGCCAATTTTTTCAGAGACATCACACTACCATTTCAACTTTAAAAAAATTTCAAATTACCAGGTTTATAATTTTTTACTGATACACTACTAAAATACAAGTTTTAGTGCAAACTGAGTAAGCTACTACAAATTTGTCCAATCTCAGCTGAAGATGCAGAAATACTGTGCATGCATCAGTTTGTGAAACCATATAAGTCTCAATATTTGTAAAGGTTTATATATAATCATTTAGAAACATATCTTCCAAAATAATATTGATTTATTGGTATTAGGATTATACAATCAATTTAAACTGGAGCACATAATTCCACAGAGAATTTGTTCTTACACTTTAATCATAAATGTATAGTAGTATTACAGTATTAATACATTACTATAATATACAGTAATACATTCATGCTTAAAGTGTAGGAACAAATTCTTACACAAAATTAAAAAAAAAATTCTGATATAACCTGATTAAACTGAGCTGTTACAAGGCCCAGGAATCAAAAATGTTCGCAAGAAACTTATGTAAAAAAAATGTTATCCAAGAAAACCTGTTTGAGAAATACTACCTTAGATCAACAAATTCTACAAATGGTGATCATTTTAAGACACCTTTAGCAACAGTTTTCTGAAAACCATGATCAACCTAATAGCAATGTGGATACCTTTACCCTAAGAAATAGATGATTTTTTCTGTATGTCATGTATATAGTAAAAGATAGCTTAAATAGTCAAACTCTTCTAACTAGGTAAAGTAGCTACATAAATTGTATCCTGCATAACCCTGAATAATGCTGCCATGAGGATACAGGGAGACAGTTACCACTGTCATTTTCCTATATAACAACAGCTCTCAGACAGTTTTATTTCTACATGAAGAAGAAAATAGTTTGGGACAGAAATGTTCTCAGATATCTGCATAACTTGCCTGCCCAAGGCAAATATTTTCCTGAAAAATTTCTTCTGGTCATCCGAGTTCTGCAGTTTCTTCATTAAACTCAAGTCTCTGGGCCACAGATTTCTACTGGGTATGAGAATGAAAGCAATTCACAGAACAATCTCCAAAATAACGTGGTGACACCTTAAGTGTGAAATCAGGATAAAATTTCATTCATTCAAACACAAATAACATTAGACAGGACAGACTCTTGTCTGAGCATTGAGCAATTGTGAGTCCATTGTACATTTTGCCAATGATAGAATAACACAATTGTATAAATTCTACTTCATTGTGATGCTTTTTAGGCAGAAATTGAGTAGAATTTCGCTTCTGAGGTTTAGTATTATACCTAACAAAAAATGGGAAGAAAGAGATGAGACTGAAAACTTTTTATCTGTCTGACAGCAATGGTGTTTAAAGCATTTAATGATTAGAAACTTGAAAAAGACAGATTGTCATTGAACTATAAGCTATATCTTTTCCTACAACTCACAAGGCCAAATAATGTCAGATATTAGAAACACAAAAATAAAGGTAAAAGGAAAATCAGTGCCTGAAGATGCTTCTCAAGATGATAAATTTAAGATACCTCTAAAAGTCACATGGTAGGGTTTTAGGAAAATTCCTGACAGCTCAGAGAATACTTGAAAGAGAAACAAAATGAAAAATATCCCCAGGAATCAGAGAAAGATAAATATAAAATAGTGATTCAAGGACAACATGAACTTATTGCCTTCTGATTTTCCTCACAATAATACTTTTTTTGCTGATTATTATAAGAAATAAATGTCAATGAGACAATCTGGCAGGAGTTGATTCTGCTGGGTTGGTAAAAATTTGAAGGATATTTTTTACTTGAAAGGTTGGCTGAGAGTTTATAAATATGGTTTCTGGACAGATTGAAAACAAATGAGCTTCAGTGTAAGACATTTCGAGGCATGTTTTATGTTTTCTTGATCTATGAACAATCAGGTATTTAATGTTTAACTAGGCATGGGATTATTTATTGGGAAGGAGGGAAAAAAATCAACTCTGTTTTATAAGAAAAAGTGCAATGGGAAAGTCCTTTGAGTACTGTGTTATATTACAAAGAATTTCCAACAAAAAGGTTTCACTAGGTGCTTACAAATGCATGCTCTACATCAGGACATACCACTAGAATAATTAGAACACACTGAGAAGACATGACCCTCGACAATTCAGGGGGCTGAAGAGGAGGGAGGCAAGAAGATATTAAATCATGTTTCCTTCTGTCATTAACAATTATATATTCAGGCTCCAAGTCAACGTTTAATATATCATCAGAGCAATGCATTACCATTCTAGTAGGGCTGGCACAGCCAAATTAACATCACTCTGATGTCATATTAGACCCTGGCACAGAGCCACAATGAGCATGAAAGTTTAGCCATCTTGAGAAGTGTCTCTGGTATTTTTTTCTCAAGTAAATGATTAATATTAAGCCAAACTAAAGAAACAACTCATTTGAAGAAGTGGAGGTCATTTTCCAACTGTTACTTCATAGTGTACACTGGCATTATGCCAAAGAGACAGAAGGGAAAGCCCTGTAATAAAATATGTTTTAATAAATTATTAATTTTTTCATTGCCAGGCTAAAGATTTAGAAGGAGGATGGCATTTCTAACTAGGCCAGAGGCTTATTGAGGTTAAAATTCTTTTTCTTTTGCCCAACATTGCAATATGGATGAGCCTTTGCTCTGGCTTATGGTAACTGCAGTGCACAATCGATATTTAAATCCTGAAAGATCAGCAATAATGGATGCAAACTGAACAGATCAATATTTAGCCTTTTGTGGACTGTAACTTTTATCTTAGCCCCAATTACTCCATGGCACAAGGGTTGATTTTTAATGTCTTTGGGTGTTTAAGATCTCAATAATTTTAATTTTAATTTCAAATGATAGAGCATACATTATGAAATACCTGTGGAGACAACTGTTGAAAAAAAAAAGTCCAAATATATTTAAATAGGTTTAAAGTCTTTTGAAGATCATTTAGTATCAACAAATTTCAATCGTAACATATATATTGAATTTCTTTTAAAATTTAGAATGTTTCAGATTATTTTAAAATTCATGAATAGATATTTCCTTATGATGTCCTGCAGCTGTATTGCATGGTCATATGAGAATCATTGTACAGTTCACATTTTTAGGATGAAAACTAATTACCAATCTGATAAAATATTAGCACCCAAATAGTGTTCAATTATTCAGGTATCAAAATTTAATCAATAAAAATAAAATCAAGGCATTAGCAGGTAAATGGATGGAGATGGAGCATATTATGCTAAGTGAAGTAAGCCAATTCGAAAAACCAAAGGCCAAATGTTTTCTCAGATATGTGGATGCTGACCCATATTGGGGTTGGTGGGGGAGCATGGGAAGAATGGAGGAACTTTAGATAGGGCAAAGGGGAGGGAGGGGAAGGTCAGAGGCTGAGTTAAGAAAGATGGTGGAAGGAGATGGACATCATTACCCTAAGACATGAATGGTGTGACTCTACTTTGTGTACAACCAGAGACACAAAAAAATTGTGCTCTATATGTGTACTACTAATTGAAATACATCCTGCTGTCATATATATAACAAGTTAGAATAATTAAACTTTAAAAAAATAATTTGTAACTAAAGTTATATAAAGGATTTTAAGGAAATCAAGATTCTGGGGAAGAATTCATCCTTACAGATAGCAATTTCCATTCATCACTCCTGAGAAAATAACTATTCATAAATATAAGCTCTGTTCCATAAGCTCAACCTTTTCTAAGGATAAAAAAATAATAATTGAATAAATAGTACTTTTTAGTAGTTAAGCAAATTAAAACGTATACTATGAAGAAGTGCAGGGAGTAATTGCTTTGGAAAACTTCTAGTTCTGAAGTGTGTGTGTGTGTGTGTGTGTGCGCGCGCGCGTGCGTGCGTGCATGCTCACATGCATGTAATTGCTTCAGAATTTGAGGGGAGAGGTGAGATGTAGTTGAAGTAAGCATGCTGTGGCACATTGGTACTTAAAACTTGGCAAAACACAGAAAGCAATTACCTGAAGGATCTGAAAAGAAAGAACAGCAGACAGTATATTAAAACTTAAATAACAATGAGTAATTTCAAGATTATTTCTTGCTATTTTTTTGTTGTTGTTCTTAATCTCCCCACTGTGAGAAAAATAAAACTGCATACTAGACATTGCCATCAAAATCACTTAGTAATCCATATTTCCAGCCAGAAGACCAGAAGCCTCCTTTAAGCAGAAAAAAGTAAAGAGCAATCTTCATTTCCTTCCTCCATTTTGCTTCCTCTCCCAGCCCAGCTCCAGAGCCCTCCTGACCTGGGATCCTTCAGTACAGCACAGCACTGGCTCAAGTACCTACAGACATGAAACAAGACCATCACTCTAGATTTGGAAACAGAACAGTTTGCTATTGTACAAAGAATGAAGAGGGATTTCCAAAGCTTTTCTCTATTTTGTCTGTATTTGGTTTGCCCCCAAAGACAGGTTCAGTTGTATGAAACTGTACCATAGAATGAAAGGCTGAAAAATGAAACAATTTCTCTTCTCTCTTCCCCCACTTCCCTTAGTTTAGAAGAACCACATCAAAATACCCCGCATATAATACAAAGCTTGGGAGAAATCTCAGAGAAAAATGAGCTGGAAAAGGGGGACCTGTATTTGTATGAGCCCACACAAGTTCTGAGCTCATCTCAACTATCCATGGGTAGAACATACCCTTTCAAAGCAAAGTGAGCAAGAGTTGGAGAAGTGAGCCACTCTACACCCCTGCTGAAGACCCAGCCCATCTTTTGATTTGCTCAGGAGAGAGATGGATTCAAAGAATATAGTAAACAGTTTAAAAGTCAAACTTATATAGGAATCACCACATTAGAATTACCAGATTAGACTCAAAAGGCAGTGAGTTGCATTCTATACTTGAGTTGATTACCTACTAAAGGAAACAAAAATTTAACATGCATACTGGATTTGAGATGACTCAGTTTCTCTCTGAAACTACTAGAAGAAAATTACTAGAGTAAACGCTTCAGGACATTGGACTTTACAGCTTTTATTTTTTTGGCAAAACCCTCAAAGCACAGAAAACAGTAACAAAAATAGATAAATGCTATTTAATCAAACTAAAAATGCTTCTGCACAGATAAGAGAGCAACATCAAAAAAGTGAAGAGACAACCTATAGCCTAGAAGAAATATTTACAAATTATACATCTGACAGGGCTAGTATCCTGAATAGATGAGAAACTACAAAATTTAATAGAAAAAAATAAATTATCCAATTTAAAAATTGGCACTAGGCATGGTACACATTAAAATCCTAGCTATTTAGGAAGCTGAGGTAGATGGATCACAAACTCAAGACCAGCCTGGAAAACTTAGTGAGATCCTGTCTGAACATAAAAAGTAAAAAAAAAGGACTGAGGATGTAACTCAATGGAAAAGCACTCCTGGATTCAAACCCCAGTGCAGCAATAAATATAAACAAACAAATAAGCAAGTAGCAGACCTAAATAGACATTTCTCAAAAGAATATTCAAATAGCCAACAGGTGTATGAAACAAAAACACTCAACATCACCATTCATCACGGATATATGAATCAAATGCAATGAAATATCACCTCACTGCAAAAATTCTAAAGATTAAAAGTGTTGGTGAAGATGTGTAGAAAAGGGAACTCTTATGCACTTTGTTTAGAATGTAAATGAGTACAACCTTTCTGTAAATATCATGTAGTTTCCCCATGAACTTAAAAATAGAGTTACCTTATGTCCCAGAATTCTCACTATGGGTTATATATACAAAAGAAATGAAATCAGTATGTCCAAGAGACATCTGCATTCTTTTCTTCATTAGCACTACTCAGACCAACCAAGAAATAAAAACAGCTAAAGAAACCTATGAATGGATAGAGAAATTGTGATACATATACACACATTGGAATATTATTCAGCCATAAAAGAGTGAAATCATGCCATTTGAGACTACATGGGTGGAACTAGAGATGACTGTATTAAATGAAATAATATAGGTACATAAAGACAAGTACTCCATGATCTCCTTCCCTTATGAGAAAGAATTTGATCTCATAGAAATTGAGAGTAGAATGGTGTTTACCAGAGGCTGGAGAGGAGAGGGAGGGATAGTTGGGAGAGGTTGACCAGTGGGTACCAAATTATAGATAGACAGCTATAAGAATGTCTAGTGTCCTATTGCACAGTAGGGAAACCATAGATAATGACAATATGATATGCATTTTTAAAAGTTGGTGTTAGGGTCTGTAAACAAGGCAGGATGGCGCCTGGCAAAATGCCAGAGGGAGTGGTTTGTGAAGTAAGGCCAGCGAGCCATTAAGTGTGGAGATTCCTTATTGGTTGACTGCTGTATCTAGTTTATGTTAATTAAGATAAGCTGTGTGGAATGTATACATATCTCTGTTGTCCTACAATAAACAGTTCCCACTCCTGCTGTATCAATCTACACAAGTTGCTGGTCACCCCCGGTTATTTTGCTGCAGCCGGACTGTGGCAGTTGGGAAAATGAGTTTTGATTAACATAAAGAAATGGTAAATATATATATATGTTATATATATATATATATATATATATATATATATATATATATATATAATATATAAATAATATAATATATATTACATATATATATTTATTACATATAATATATATATTATATTATATATATAAATAATATAATATATATATTACATATATATATTTATTACATATAATATATATATTATATATATATAATATATATATATATTACACAGTATCGGTCCCAATATATCCAATATGTTTTATTCAACATGTTTTATTATGTTTTAGCTAAAACTTTAATTTGAAAATAAAACATTGAAATTTGTAAATATTCATTTTCTTTTTTACTTGTATTTTTTACAATTTCTATCAAATAATTGTTTTACCTTTTAAATTTAGAAAGGTTATTAAAAACTCTATTTTGAGACTTATCTCTTAATATGTAAGTACAAATTTTTCAATTCAAAGACAAAGGAGGAGAAGGAGAAGGAGGAGGTAAAAAGAAAATCTTTACAAGAGTTTCCAAATGTCCAGGTTACAATCCAAAGTTACTCAAAATATTAAAACCCAGGAAAATATGATGAACTCTCTAGGGAAAAGATAATCAATAGATGAGAATCCTGAGATGATCCAGAAGGTAGAAATACTAAAACTATTATAGTCTCTCGTTTTATGAGGTAAATGTGAACTTTCTTGAATAGAAGTTAGACATTTTAAAGCAGAAAAACAGATCCTTGATTTTAATCATTTCTTGTGCTTTAGGAGTCTTATTAAGGAAGTCAGACCTAATCATATATAATGAAGATTTGGGTCTACTTCTTCTTCTATTAGGTGCAGGGTCTCAATTTGTAGGTCCTTGATCCATTTTGAGTTGAGTTTTGTGCATTGGATGGATTCAAACTTAAAACATTCTTTACAGCAAAAGAAACCATCAGTGAGGTGAATAAACTAGCCTACAGAATGGGAGAAAATTTTTAACACACACACACACACACACACACACACACACCAGATAGAGCATTAATCTTTAGGATATAAAAGAACTCAAAAACCTTAACACCAAAACCACAAATAACCCAATCAATAAATGGACCAGGGAACTAAACAGACACTTCTCAGAAGAAGATATACATCAATCAACAGAAAATGTTCAACATCTCTAGCAATCAGAGAAATGAAAATCAAAACTACTTTAAGGTATCTCACTCTAGTCAGAATGGCAGCTATTAAGAATACAAACAATAATAAGTGTTGATGAGGATGTGCGGGGAAAGGCAAACTCTTACATTACTGGTGAGACTGCAAATTGGTGCAGCCCATCTGGAAAGCAATATGAAGATTCCTTGGAGAACTAGGAATGGAACCACCATTTGACCCAACTATCTCACTTCATGGTATATACCCCAAAGACTTAAAAACAGCATACTATAGTGATGCAGCCACATCAATATTTATAGCAGCACAATTCACAATAGCTAAACTTTGGAATCAACTTAGATGCCCTTCAGTAGATGAATGGATAAAGAAACTGTGGTATATATACACAATGGAATATTACTTAGCCTTAACAGATAATAAAATCTGTAGCATTTTCAGGTAAATGGATTGAGTTGAATATAATGCTAAGTGAGGTAAGCCAATCCCAAAAAAACAAATGCCAAAGGTCTTCTCTGATATGAGGATGCTGCTCCATAATGGGGATGGGGTGGGGGAGACCATGGGAGAAAAACCTTACATAGGGCAAAGGAGAAGAGGGGAAGGAAGGGGGCAAGTGGGTAGAAAAGAGGGTGGAATGAGATGGACATCATTATCCTAAGTACATGTATGAAGACACAAATGGTGTGACTCTACTTTGTGTACAACCAGACATGAAAAAATGTGCTCCATATGTGTACTATGAATTGAAATGCATTCTTCTGTCCTATATAACAGATTAAATAAATAAATAAAATTTAAAAAATAAAGCAGAAAAACAGAAAGTATAAAATCAGCAGCAAATGAAAATTTTACAACAGAAATGCAATAACTGAAATAAAATTACAATTTGGAATATAATTCAGCCTATACAAAGCAGGAAATTCTGTCATTTTTAACAACCTTACATGAACCAAGAGGAAATTATGCTAAATGAAATAAGCAAAGCATAGAAAGTTCTCACCTACATATGGAATTTGAAACAATTGAGATCATGGAAGTTGAAAGTGGTGTGAGGTTATAAAAAGCTGGAGGTGAGGAATATGGACAGAAGAAGGAGTAATTTTGGTAAAAGACCACAAAATTTCAGTTAAACAGCATTGAACAGCATTGTGGCTATGGTTAATAATAAAATATTGCATATTTCAAAGTTGCTATAACAATGGATTTTAAATAGTCTCACCACAAAAAAAATGGTAACTATTTTAAGTTGTGGACATGGTAGTTCGACTAACTTACTAATTACACAATGCACACATGTTGCAAGACATGATATTGTAGCCAATAAATATATACAAGTATTATTTGTCAATTAATGAAATAAAATTTAAAATGAATAAACCATCCCTTGGTTGGTTTGAATAGAGATGACAGAGAAAATAGTAAAATTGAAGACAGAAAACTAGAAACAATCCAATCTAATCAACATAATGAAGAAATGAGAACAAAAGGGAACAGGACCCTATGTATCTGTAGAATAATATTTAGATACCAAATATTTTTGTCCTTGGAGTTACATAAAGTGTAAAAAAAATGTTTTGTTCAAAGTATATTTGAGGAAATAGTGGTTAAAAGAATCCCAAACTTGATAAAAGGTTTGCATTTATAGATTCAAGAAGTTCACTAGCCACTGAACACCTCATCTTAATGTATTACATCAATAATTCAAAAATATGGAAAAATAGTAAAAATTGAGAAAAAAGATTAATAGAAAAATATATCCACAGCACTTAAAGGATTAAAATTATTACTGTTTCATGGATGTGAGCTAGAAAGTCAACAAAATTTGTGTTTTTCACAAGTCATTGGAAGAGACTGGAAAAGAATACAAGTAACCTGATTGTATCTTAGTTCTTCTCTGTCCTAGAAGCTGACATGTATTCTGTGAAGGCAAAACATTTGTTGGTGTGGTGCTAAGGTCACAATCGACTTCTATCTTTGTCTTTCTTAACCCTGTGAAATGAATTGCATGAAAGTGTATAAATTATAATTCATATGCTAGAATATACTCTGCATTTCTTTAAATATTTTCATGTTACCTCACTAAATTTCCCAGTGAGATTAAAGTTTCCAATAGATAAAATTAACATCTTTAATCATTCATAAAAAAAAGATATCTGAGTCCTTCTTCTGTAAGATTGAATTGAATAAGATTTATTTCAATCATTAGTTTATCTGAACCCCTTGATTCTGGTGTAATCTGGATTTAAGTCATTAAATAATTGTTATGTTGTAATATGACATAGAAGAACTCAGAACATATCAGCACCTTAAGCAAAGGTGGGGAGATATAAATTAAAAAGAATACTTCAGAACTGCTTCTTGTTAAGAGATGTTTCTGATTTGCATTATTTACCATCTTTCAATTTTTACTCTAATCTAGTCCTGATAAAAAGCTATATCAATTTCACATTTTTGGAAAGAACTATACCAAAATCAAACAAATGTTCATGGGAAAGTATAATGTTTGTTTTTTTCCACCAAATAAAGGCATTTGGATTTTGTTAGTAACCTCTTTTTCATCTGTGGGTTTACATTCCATCTTTAATTGATTTCAACAAACTGCTTTATGTGCCAATTAATAGGACATTGACACATGGAAGGGAAGTTCAGTAACTGACCAGGCTTTTTTAAAATGAGAGATAATGCTCTTTACAAAGATAAATTTTTAAAAATCATCAGTATATTATTTAGCATTTCCTGTCACTTTTTGGTGTATTTTAAAGAAATATGTTTGATTTACCACCAAGAAAAATGCTACAAAACATATTTTTTAAAAAGTTACTTTTAGTTAATATTATTACATGAGTAGTCAATTCTCCTCTAAAATCATTTAGTATGCCAGACTTTTTAGAATTAACTCTTTCTTTCTAATGTACCATCCATACAGTCATACATTTTATTGTTGGACAAAAATAACATACACCTTCCCGTCCAATGGAGCCTATGCCTCATTTATATATTTAATCATTCATTTGATTTCACTGATAATTATTTTTTATTCACAAATACAAGTTATATTTTTAATAATTTCTCATTGATTTTTGGTCATCTGAAGTTTGCTCATGGATCCTATGGGAAATAAATCTTTAATCTTCCTAAAATACACCACAGCTTCTTTAAAATAAGAGGCATATGGACTAGCCAACCTGAGCTCATCTACATAATGACTAAATATTTAATGTTGTCTTTTTGTGGTTAATTAAGTCAATGAGTAAGTACCCCCCAGCATCTTCTTTTTTTTTTCCTGCCTTAAATGTCTGACCCTTTCATAGACACATTTTTTGGGGGTGTCCATACAGCATAATAAGGAAAATAGGCATACAGGAGGAATAGGAAGGCAGCAGAAATCACTAGTTACCTGTGACTAGAAAGCATTCATAGGTAGGCTCAGTTCTGCTACAATGCCAACACTGCACAGAGTCTCTGTTGCCTGAGTTTGCCAAGGGATGTCATTTACACTCCATTACTTGAAATTTCCCATCAGAATAATCCTTGTGGGGGTCTTGCCCAGGTTCTTCTAGAACTTTGTGGTTAGATCATGTCATGAATCTTTCAATCAATTACTCTTTTTCTTAAGTTCTATTTTTTTAAAAAACTTGAGAATTTTTCATTCTATAAACCCCGAATAAACAGGGACCAAAAAAACACATGCTGAGATATACTGGAATGTGTCTGTGTCTGGTTCTTAATATGACTGTCAGTTTCTTTAATTCTCTGAAGTTTAATAAATTGAAGCTCTTGTACCAGTGAGAATAGGGACAACATGAAAACATGTCACATGTTTTAAGGTAATTGAATAGCTGGTGTGCCTTTTGTGCAAGGAAATTTTATTCCTATGGTTACTCTGATTATCAACATCATTGGTTTAAGCAATAACCTATAATATATCAAAAGTCAGAATTGTTGCTGAGTGTAGTGGTACATGCTTATAATCCCAGCAGCTTTGGAGGCTGAGACAGGAGGATCACGAGTTTAAAGCCAGCCTCAGCAAAAGCAAAGAGCAAAGCAACTCACTGAGACCCTGTCTCTAAATATAAAATACAGAATAGGACAGGGGATGTGGCTCAGTGGTCAAGTGCCCCTGAGTTCAATCCCTGGTAACTCTCCCCTGCTCAAAAAAGGAAATCTCTTCCACATTTCCCTCTTCTTTAAATGATAGAAGAAAATGTACTGTGTGCTTAAGTTTAAATTTACCCTCAAGTTTGGGAACTCTTATGTATTAGTTTGAGGAGCAGTTTGGGGTAGAGCTTACAGTTACCATATGGAAGATTCTTTATGGGTGTAAATGGCTTGAGGGACTGCTGAGATGTCTTCCCTGAAACTCAGAAACGTTCTCTCTCCCTGAAACAAAATCCTTTATCACATTTTTCTAAATTAATTATAAAAGTTAAAAATGAAATCTTACTTTTGTCCCCACCATTAATCCTAAGTAGATCAGGGTTTTTTTGTCCATATTAATGGGAGCATAGCACTAGTGAGATTTAATTTCAAACTTTTGTAATTACAGCTAAAATTAAATTTTACCATGGATGAATTGTCCATGTCCATAGATGAAAGCAGAGTATGAGGATTAGCAACTGGACCTCCAGTATGACTTATGTTATCTTTGATGATTAATTAAAATCAATGTGTAGAGGCCTATATTTGGAACACTAGGAGTTTCCAAGCAGGGATTTTTCAAATTCCTTTCCAAGTTTGGTGTATGGAATGGGGAAATGGCACTGCTTTGGTGAAACTCCAGATGGCCAAAAAGTAGAGGGGTAAACCTAATTGTACCTTATTTTCTTTACTGTAGCATACAGAATTAAGTGCTCTTCCTGCTATACTCTAGAAATCTCACAAAGTTGAGACACAGTATTTCTATCTCCTTAAAGGATAAACTCTTTCTTTATAAGCCATTATGTTGAGTGAGGAGACTGGATAATTTATTGTTAAAATCAATCCTATAAAAAGACTTACAGGTAAGTGGAGGAGGAAGCCTATTAACCCGAAGAACTTTTCGAAAATGAGCAAATATAAAACTAAAATTCCTAGTTAAATCTTAAAGCATAACTATTTTAATGGTAATGGCCAGGGTAGATACAAAATGGTGCAATGGTGTTGTGGTATAACTACATATTAGTAAAACAGGATATCATTTAAAAAGAATTGCCAAAGAGAAAGTTTTTTGAAGCCTTTGAAGACAAAGATCCTATAAATTCCCAAAGTAGTAATCAGAGCAATAACATTATCAAGTCCAGGAACCTAAGCCACTAAAGAATTTAACTGGATTTTTAGCTTTTTTATAAAAGACATACCAGAGCACAGAGCATTATATAAAAGTGTCACACCATTAGTAAGTCCAGCAGACATCTGCTTCCCTTATCCTGGTAGCATTATGCTCTCCAAGCAGGTTGGGGCTGTACTTAAGAAGCAGCATCCCCTCCTTATAGCAAGAGCCGATGTCTTAGTGTCTCCATAGCAGGCAAAAACTAATTTGAATAATACATGTTAATTAATACCTTTTGTCTCAACATCTTTCCATCTACCCTTGTCCAGACTTTAACTTAAGAAATTTTTGACATTCCCAATAATGTTGATTTTTTTCATAAATTAAATACACAGGTAAAACATCTGAAACTTTAACTTTGCATATGATCTTGTAGCAATTGTGTCTGTGTGGAGAAAGAGGAAGGAGGACCTTTATCCTAATACATATTTACTTGAGATTTGATGGATTTATTTCCTTCAGATCTTCCTTTGACATTTACTTAACAATTTAGAGTTCTGATCATTTGAGTTTTCAGGGTGAGTTGAATCCCACTCCAGTACAAGCCAGAGAAGCCATAAATTGGACTTAAAAATATTATATATCCCACTGCTGTGCCTGATCAATTGTTAATGTGGTTGTAGCTATATTGACTCTTGTGCCTGAGTTTTTGCTCATTTTCAGACTTTGTTTTTCTCCCAGTTCTATCAGTCATTGATGTCAATTGTAGCCTCAGTCTTCAAAGATTTCCCAGCCCACTCCAGACATTGCATGTACCTCCACTCTACATTTGTAGCATTTCACTTCCTTACATTGTTCTGTTAAATCAATAACTAAGGTTGGTATTTGTATATTGTCCATAAATGCTTATTTCATTTCTGTAACTAGAATATAAGGTGCATCATTTACATTTCTGTCTCCTGCCATCTTGGCCTTTGTCCTATATTTAAGATGAATTAAGACAGTGTCTTTGATATTAAAGTTGCTCTCTTTTTCTCTGTTATGAGCTCCCTCTTCTCCTCCTCTCTCTCTGTACACAGACCTTGGGCATGCTAAGTAAGTGTTCTACCACATAGCCACCTCCCCAATACTCTCAAGGATTACAGATTCACATTTATAATTCACATTTTGGTTGCCAATTCTAAGTAGAGTCCACACAATTCCTTAATTATAATGCTTAGGCATTTTAAATAATTTGATATGAACAAGAAGATACTTAATCAAAAAAAATTGGAGTAGAAGTGAAAAAAATCTGATAAGGAGCAGTAGCTGAATTGGTGTCTACCAATATTTTGTCTTAATGAATGATGATTCAATGACCAACTGTCATTCAGGAAAAATAGATTCATTTTGTCTTACAGAGTAATAATAAGAACTTCAATAACTTTTTTTTAAATGAAAAGCAACATGTTTGCCTCCAAATATATAATGGAGAGACCGTAACCTTCCATAATTATCACTATCTATAATATGATCCAAATCATCAATACCACCACTATTAGGCCACTAATAATTGGCAGTTCACAATCACAAATTTCCTTTGACACAACAGCATGTCCACATCTATTATCACTGCACTCCACTGCTTCTGCATATTTATATTAACATTCTATTGACCTAATATTTGTCATCTCCTACTTGTCACAACATAAGGACATAGTCACAACTCCTTTCTGAGAGTTATAGGGATGACACAAGGTTATATAGCAGCCTAGATCCTGAAAACCTGTGCCCAAGAGCTGTTGAATCCTTGGTTAGATTTTATGCTGCTTAGCTAGAATTCCACTCAAAAGCCATTGAACACATTAGAAAGATTACTTTGCCCCTTCTGACTCTAACAGATGCAATACACCCGAACGCGATGGAAAGACTATGAATTCATGGCCTCTGAGCTTAACAGTTGGAAATAATAAATGACCAGGCTGGCTGTTATGACAGTGTCCATCACTGAAAGTCCATAGGCTTTTCCCATCTGTATCTTCAGTTTGTTTGGAGCAGGCATTTTCTTTTTTCCACTATAAGAGTGTTGACTTAAATGTTCAAGATACATTCACTAATCTACACGGCTGCTTTCATGTTTCACTCTACCCTTGCCATGGGTTTCTAGGGGCTCTCATCTTGGGACTGACTCCACTGTAAAGTTTTCATTTATTTAGCTAATTTGACCCTTCCACTTTGTTGGCAGAAAGGGCCTCTGAAAATCACAACTTTAAAATTAACCTATGCAGTTCACTTTTTTCCCGGTGTCTGAATAGTTTCTGAGATTAACACTTTAGTCATATGGTTACTTTCTTGCCTTTGCCCAGAAATGCCTTTAACAAATGGTACATTCCTGCATGCTTTTATTCCTCCTTTTAATCTATTGCTGATTTTTCCACATCCCCCAAAGCAGTCATTATATCTCAGTTTAATTGACATGATTGATACCGACTAGCCTTATACCTTTACACCTGAGAGTCCTTTTCACATATTCCCCAGACTGTATCATCCTTTACAAGAGTCATGCAGACATCAGTTCCCAAAATGCCCTCAGAAAATGGAAAGCAAAACATTGTGGGTTGGTGGGCATAAAACCTCTAGCTAAAATGTGTGCTGAGGACATTTTCATGGATTAATGTTCTTGTCAGGAACACACAGTTATTAGACCTACCAGAGCTATTGGATGATGATAGAAATGGAAGGAAACACAGGAAGATTATGAACTTCCAAATAGGAGACTGAATGTATGTGGCAATCACTATCACTTTGCTTCCTGCACCAAGAATTACCAGTTCTTGGGTAGAGTGATAACTGGGAAAAGAGACCTCTTCTTTGTAATAGGCAGGTGAGTGAACACCAGATGAGTTAAGTCAAGCAAGGTGGGTGGGGTGGGGTGGAATGCATCCAAAGGAGACCTGAGTCTTTTTCGGTGATGCAACATCATAACTCTTTCTTATTATAGGCATTTGAAAGAGGGAGGGAGGAAAAAGAAGTAAAATATCTAGTAAGAGAAGGCTTTGGTAAATTTTATGGGCTTTCAGAAGAAGAAAAAAACTAACAGATTAATAATAAAACAGTACTAATTTAAAATACTTTTATTAGTACTGTTAATGAAAAAAGATATCACTAGACACCCCAAGATAGAATAGACTTGATCGGATTAGTCATAAGTACTAGGAATGACTGTTCTTTATGTACTCTATGAGAGAGGGGCTGTTACAAAACACTTACAAAGTGCTCTGAAAGCATCACCACACTTTCTGAGGTTGGTGAACCACTTTACAGAAGAAGATAAATGAAGCCTGGTGACAGTGGATCCATTTAACATCACACAGCTAGTTAGGTAGTAGAGCTGAGATTTAAATGCCATTAGGTAATATCTAAAAATTGTTTTTCATTTGTTTTGGCTTTTACTAAAGATGAAAAATATTTGACACTATATCTTAAGATTAGAATCTGATAGACAAAGCAACATGCTTACTCTGGGGTCTAGTATGGAGGTAGATCTTTTTATTCCTCTGCCCAGAGTAGGCAGCTTGGAGAAGGAATGATATTTTCCCATGCACTATGTTATCAGGTACATACTTTAGAGATCAATATGATTTTTTATGCTTCCCCTAGAGAGAACATAATGATGCAGGATTTCCGTTTGAACCATCCATGCACAGGAGAAACAACAATAGTTTCCATCTGTGTAAATTAGAAGACAAACAATAAGAATTGTTGGGAGTCAGGTACTTCTTAGGTTTAAATCACTGAAAAAGTAAGATTCTGTCATGTCTTAATAAGGTGTGTGTTTTAAAATAGCAAATGCAGTAACTTCAAATAAGAATTACTTCTGAAAGAGGAAGTTCAAAATGATAGAATCTTACATGATGTCTGAAATCCAGAACTGTTTATATGTCTTATGTCAGCTGAGGGTACCCAAATACTTAAAGTCTGTGATTGCATTATGTATTTCAACTACAGATGTTTAGCTTAGGTTTTATTTTTCGTTTTATCTTAGACTTCTCTTAATATGAACAAATGAACAAAGGAAAAAAGTATACAATTTGCTCTGAGGGCCTGAAAGTAGATGCAGATTTCAGTAGTAGATTTAAATGGCTGTGAATTTACCTTGACCTTTCAGTGTCCCTGTTTACCCTAACATGCACATACCATTCTCCCCCTTTGGTGCCTTTGGGACTTGATTAATGACTCCTCACTTCTTTTCTGTAGTTTCTCTTTTTCTTAACTTCCCTGTTGATAAGTATGTTTCAATTTGAAAGCAGAGTGTCACCACAGAGCTGGGGGTCACTTCCTGTTGGTCTTAGTTACTTGGAATTGTCAGCCCCATGGGTTTAGCTTTTGCAGTGCTACAAATATTTCATCTTGCTTTTGTAGGCCCTGTGACTGGGCCACATTGTCTATTATTTTAGATTGAGTGGCCCGTGTTTCCTTTTTTTGTATGGCACTTGAGTAACACTGTATGACTGCTGTCCCCAAAGAAAATGAGATGTGCCTCCCACAAGACAAAAGCAAGTACTGACACTTCTAAATAATGTTTAAATAGAAGTCAATGCACTAACTCTGGACTATAAATATAGGCATGCTTTCTAAGTTCTCAAACTTAATTTTTCTTACATCCCCCAAATGCCAGTTCCACTTGCACTGAATTGTGAAAACTGTAAGATCGTTAACCACTTTGTCCCTTTAAGCATCTAGGGTGCACAGACCTAATTTTATTAGAGAGTGAGAACTTCTCTGAAAATTAAAACTCAAAACAAGACTCTAGCTCTGGGGGTTCAAATTCTTGGTTGCAGCCATTTCCTCCTACATAGAAGACCCACAACCCTCAGGTAAAACTGATGTGTCTGATATTTTTTCATGACCTGACAAAATGAACTTCAACATTTTGTTCCCCAAATGATCAAATAAAGTTTTTGAAGTAACTTGAGAGTAACAAAGGTGGCGATGGAATCATTCCCTTTCTCTCTCCCTCTCTCTCTCTCTCTCTCTCTCTCCTTCTTCTGCTCCCTCTTTTTCTGTGAAACATGCAATAAGAAAACAAATCTCCACTTTAGTTGGTTACATTTTTTCCCATGATGCAGTCTGTCATTATTTGGATGACTAAAAGCTTTAATTATTTACTTTTGGGAGTCCCTGAAACCCATGTCATCGCAAATACTGAAGAATTTTCTGGGAAAGCTTTGAAACGCTTCCAGTTATACTCTTGTCTTAATATCTCAAGAAGGGAAAAAAAATAATGTTTCTACCACATATTTTATTAAACCCTTTAGGTCCTTTTACAAGAGAGGAAATACCAATTAACGTATAATTTAGCAGAACAAAATATTATCCCATTTCAACCAGTACCCACTTCCTTGAAGTTTATTCAAGCATTAATAACCATTTAATGCAATTTAACTAGACTGAGGTATCCATTACATTAATATAATATATCCATCAGGAAATTATAGTTTTGTCTCCATGAATTTTGTATTATAAGAAGGTCCTTATAATTTTATTCTGCATTTTATGATGCTTCATTTTAAATCTTCAGTCTCTGTTACAGTGTGAGATGATCAAAATGTCCCTAATGTTAAAAGATTACAATTACTTGATTTATTGAGCCACACATCACAAATGTTTTTCATGTATACATGTACATATCATTCACATATTTGAGCATTTAAACCACTAGATGGATCAGGATCATCAAACCTCATTAGGAAATGTAACAATGTGACCACATTTTGGAGAAATAATCATTAACAGTGATCCTTTTAAAACGTATGTATTAGAGTGGGCTCTGTACATATGGTCTGGGCCTACACAATGATTCCAAGGATAAATTATATCACCTGCTTGAACAATCTCAGCAGTGATGCATTTCTACATGCTTTAGCTCAAGAAGTATCTGATCACTGAATCTTTGCTACCATTAGTCTGACAGCCTATGTTAGAACACTAGATGCTTGGAGAACCTGAGAGGCTTTCTATTATATGTCCTTTATTTTTTAGTAAATGCTTACAGTGCTAAAAATCTCAACAAAACCAATTTGGCAACTTAACATTGGAATCAGAGCTCAAGGTTCTAGGTGTCCAGGTTAAAGGACTTCCTACAAACCTATCAGGCTCTCTTCATCTAGGCAAGGAATGAGCATGTGCAGACAGCAGATACCACTCATACTTTGGAGTGTGTGTTTCTACATGGAGAGTATGGAGGGACACTCTCTTAGGCTTTCTGCACCCTTGCCAGGTTCTCCTCATAACACCACAGAATGCAGCAAGCCTTACTGTCAAAAGTCACCCTACTTTCATGTAGAAAAGGCTATGAACCCACCTGGGTCAGATTTGATGTTTTTAAGTAAAAAGTGGATTATTATCTCAGGTTTGTTACTCTTTTGCATATATATATATATATATATATATATATATATATATATATATATACACTATCATTATTAATATTATTACATAGTGTTTACTTAAATGT
This sequence comes from Marmota marmota marmota, assembly GCF_001458135.2. Lineage (NCBI taxonomy): Eukaryota > Metazoa > Chordata > Mammalia > Rodentia > Sciuridae > Marmota > Marmota marmota. Next base: position 35,394,552 of record NW_026000037.1, read on the forward strand.
CATCTGCAAAAAGAATATTTTGAAATTAGAAGTCTGAAAGATAAAACAAAAACAGTGAGAAGCTCAGAAAATCCTGCTAACTGAATGCCTCAGGTCATAATTTCATTAACTCAAGGGAAAAATCCAGCTACTGAAGAGATCAGAATGGTGTTAGTGTTGGGGAATATCCAGGAAAAGACTGGCAGGTATTCTATGAATTTCAGCAAGGAAGATCAACCATATGGACCTGTCTGACTCATTGTCTACTCAAAAGTTGAGACTTTCTCTGAGGAAACAGAATAATTTTCTAAGTTTTCCTGCCCACATATCCTAATTGATGCAGTTGAAAAGGTTACTCATGATGACTCTTCTAAATGCTAAAAGGCAAACAAATGTAAGAAAGATAAATGTATTTCCCCAAGAACTTTTAGCTCAGTCCATCTGCATAAGTGTTTGTGTCCCTAGCTCTCTATTTCTACTCCATCTTTGCAATCTATACACCTTGTAATGAAATGAAGTAAGATTACCAACATATGTTCTTTGTCCCTATTTATCTTACTGATCAGTTAGGATGAGGTTCTTAAGGAGCAATGCCTCAGAGAGAATAGATCATTAACTTCAAATTCAACTAAGAGGATTTTCATGCTATGAGACAAGGAGGAATGAAGACAGAAGAGAGTAAAGAGAGGTAGCCAAGTATGTGCTTTGGCATAGAAATGGGTTCTGGAAGGACCATATGAGCATTTTGAAAGGAGGTAAGTCCACTCCAGATTTGTCATGATTTTCTTGGAGCTTCACATCTTTTCTTGCACATGTCCCCCATCCCCAATTTTCTCACATTTGTTTTTAGGTAAAATAAACAACTTCTCTTGTTGTTTTTATTGTATTATGTGTCTATCAAACTTATAAGCAAACTTTAATGCGTATTTATTCATTAAACAATCATTAGACACTTACTATATACCAAACATGCTTAGCTTCTGGCTCTTGAATCTCTCCTTGGTCTTGCCATCTGCTTCCTAACTTTGTTCCATCCTGAAGATGTACTGGGATGGTAGTGCTGTCTGCACCAGCCAAGTTCTGGCCCACAAATCCAGATATTCAGGGGCTGTATATGTATCACAGAACATCCAACTCCAAAATTATTCATCACATTTCATCAATTCCCCAGTTCTACAGAAGTTAATTTTAGCCAGACTAAAAAGAAAAAAAAATGTTACTTTATTCATTGAAAATAAGATGTAACTGGAATATGAAAGCCCTTATCAAGGGCATTTTCATTTAAAATTCAAAAAGTAATTGTTGAATAATTTTTAGATGAATCCTCTCATAAATAAATTATTACAAAGTTTTAGAGAAATATATCGACCTACATATCTGTCAAATCCTGAGCTCTTATCTATACACCTTGGAATCTGTCTCTTCTATCAGTGTATTAAATCAAAACTGACCTAATGAGTTAGTCATTATGACTGGCTATCCATAAAACCGACAGACTGATTCTTAATGTATCTGTTTATCTTTCCCTGAGATAATGTAATCATAAATTTGAGGAAAAAGTATTGAATACAGATGCCAGAATTAATTTCTATGAAAGAAAACAAGGGTCAAAGCAAGAAATGAAACAAACAAGAAAAATCTTTGTCATCTTGGGAAAGTCATCATGGGAAAGTTGTATGAAGGTTTTTTTTTTTTTTTTTTTTTTTTGAGAATGTTAAGGAAATTTTGTGAGCATATCCATCACTAACGTTCATGTTACATGGATTTTGTGTTCTTTTTCACTGTTGATTGCATCTCTTAAGAGAAGTTTATTAGAACAAACTGAAATGTATTTGATATTTCATATTTTGGTGTCCAGAATCCTATTCTGAATCAATGATTTGTATTCACCAAGAAAAAAATTAATACTTTTTTGTTTTACCAACAGAATATATAGATAGAAAAAATTAAAAAAAATAGACTAACTCTTGCATCTACATTAAGCAGAACCAATGTGGAATCAGTTGATTTGCCAATAGCTTTATGGATGAGGAAATTGTTTTTAACCAATATAAAATATAATAATTAGTAAAATATTTAACTTATTAAAAATAAGATGCCTTTAGTTTCAAGAGTCAGGGATACTGAAAGAGTTTGCATGTTTAATTTGACTTGATCTTTTTAGATTTAACAGTTAATTCAAATTAAAATTAATGCTGAGACACCCTTTCATTATGACTGAAAGTATAATGCTTGTAGTTTAAACTATGTAAATTTCAACTTGTTCAAATTAAACAACATGTTATACCCTGAAAAAATTAAAATAGCATTGGCACTATATTCATTTATTTACCCAACTTTTACATTTTGCTCCATTAATACTATCTTTTAAAATATTAACTCTTAAGTCATTTCAATAAAATTATAATTTTTATTCTCTGAATGCTCACAATATAACCAAGATTATGGGAGATAGTATCAATAAATCAATCACAATGTGTGAAAAAGTATTATTTCTGATTTTCAGTGTTCAAATATAAAGCTTTAAAGAAGCAAAATAACTTAGCCTAGGTAACTAGTGTTATAAACTATAGGGCCTAATGACTCAAATCTGAGTCTACCTGCTTCTAAAGTTTTTGTCCTTTTAATCAAACTCCATAAACATGAACAATTTTTATGTCTGTAGCTCTGGAAGATAAGATCTTGTCTGTATTCTAATACTAAGATTTTTTTTAATTGGATGTAAATGCATATATGTGCTAAAGTTATTCTTCAAGATATTATAAATATGAAACCTTAGGTATAGAACAAATTTCCTTTCGCTTGAATTCCCAATTAAGAAAGCAAACACTGGAGAGAAAAATTCAATCATTGCATCAGTTTACACACACATACACACACACACACATATACACCATTTGCTTAAGTTTTCATGTTCTAAGCATCCAAACTACAAGGCATTGCTTAACTACAACAATTAGAAATGACAGATTTTGGTATTATGAAAGTTATAGAACCCAACAAATAACTGGTTTTTCAAAATAGTTCTTCCTTTTTGATGTTGATTTATAACTGTTATTTATTGTATCTACTTTTTAAAGCAGATACAGTTTATTTATTCTAATAAAATTAGTTTTCTAAAGGTTTACTGCTCATCCATTTTACTGTAAATAAAACAAACAGAAAAGATAGGAGGTGAAGACTTAGATTTATTTCTGTATCCATTCCTTGCAGAATAAACACAAGAAAGAATACTCTACAATCAATAATATCACTTTAAAAAAAATCTTATTCTTTTAAATAATAATAGCAAAAGAATAGATATTCTGTTTATAAAAGTTTTTCTAATTTCATTTTTTAAATAATTCCATTATTTTCATATAGATGAAGTGTAAATTATAAAATGTGTATATTCTGGAGTCAGTGATACCTTCTCTATACTCATAACTTCTCCGTTTATTGAGTTCTACCACACTGAGATATCACCCAGTCTTCGATGCCTCAGCCTTGTTGTCTGTAGAGAAAATAATCTGTACTTTTCACTATTATCATGAAGGGAAAAGACTGTACAAAGCAAGCCCTCAGTAAATAGTGGTCATTATGATTGTTTGAGATTTGCTGTCAGGACAATTACCCATTAGACTTGTACCTGTGGCATTCTGTACCTGTGGGAATCACACACACACACACACGCACACAAACGCACACCCCCCCACACACACTATCTACATCAAAGTTGTCTTCAAAAAGAGCAAATGAAGTACTATAATCCAAGCTACTTTTTAAGAACTATGTTAATTTTGTTTTGTCTTGTTTACTGTCAACACAGAATCGAAAAACTAGAAGATGTGGGTAAAATGGGATTGTAATTAAAATGGAGAATTATGCTTGGTGTTTCATTTCCCTTTCATTTTGCCATTTTTTCTTAGTGGGCATCTCTCCAAGTGGAATTAAATAGACGTCACAAGCTTCAGTAGGATAAAGAGTGGTCCTCACCACAATATGAAAACCCTCCCGGGAAGACAGGATGACTACCCACTTCCCTCCAGAGTTAGGGATCAGTACAGACATGGGGACATTGGGATCATAAATGTGACTCCTCCTCATCATCAGAGAACATACAGAGGACACTAACTGAACAAACGAGGCCTGCTGTTTTAATCAAATAGTATTTTATTCTCTGCACTAAATTAAATGTTATCCAATATTTAGGCACTTACTTAGCGTTTGGTATTTCTGTTTTTTTTTAGATAATGAAAATAGATGAGTCGAGATCCATGCATTGTCTATAATATTGTGTAGTAAATAAGTTGGTGCTTACCTTCTAATCATGTTTATTGACAGTGGATTTGGGTGGTAATATCTGATGACAAGATTGTCATGACTCACAATTTGCCAGGCATGGAACCTCTTCCAAACTTGTTGGCTTTAAAATGATCATTAATACAATTGAGTCCATAATTTTATTGGAACAGTGTATGAAGATGAAAAATTATCTCAGAAATGCAGAGATACTATGTTTGTCCTCTCCCTCCTCTTTCAGTAAGTGGATGGATATTTGCTCTGGGACTTTAGTAACCTCTGCTAATTGCCCCCACTACCTAGATACCTCACTGCTGCCTATGTACATCACGCAATTTTGCCTTTCATTCATTTAAGTCAATTTTGCTTTCCTATTATTAGTTCTTCTTACAACTAGAAGAGAAGTGTCTTGGGAAAGGGGCTGTGTCTTATCCATGTAATCCTACATAGACCACAATCTCCACAGTGCAGACAGAAGTCACTCAACTAGTGCTCAGTTAATAAATCTTAAGTTTTCTAGCTCTAGCATAGCATGTGGGACTGTGAACCTGCTTGGGAACCATCAGTGGGAATATAAATTTATACAGCCTTTCTAGAGAATTTATTGTGTATCAAAATGTAAAATGTTAAGTCTTGCCATTTTTGATTTTCTAGCTGGACCCCTTTTTAGCTAGGAAAAGCTATACTATCTCACCTTTTAAAAATGTTTCAGAGTTAAATAGTAATTATTACCAGCTTTCTTAAGACATAACTGACAAATAAAAATAGTATATATTTAAGATGTACAATATGTCTAGATAAAAATGTACATTGTGAAATTCTTAGCACAGTTGAGCTAAACAACATATCCATCACCTCGTGGTAATTACGTGTGTGTGTGTGTGTGTGTGTGTGTGTTTCAAGAACCTTTAAGATATTAGCTTAAATACTACATCTTTTTGAAACCTCTTCTGAATCTTAAAATAGAGGTTTCATTTTGGTTTCCCTGATGTATCTATTATCTCAGTTTTTGTTATTTATTTATGCAACTGCTGTGCCCTCTATGCAGACCAGAGATTACAGTATACTGTTCATACTTATCATCTATTAAATTAATGAGTAAAAGTGAGTGGATGAATGAACTGATGCACTTGAACCTATGTTCTAGACTAATTGTAAATATTTAAAAATCACAACATTAAAATTTACCAACCCCCATAATATTAAAATGTACCCACCATCATAATGTTAGTATCTTTTTTTATAGGGGAATATCCTTATTTCATTAAAAGATAATTAAAATATAAAAGCAAAGCCAAAATTGATGTTTTTTTCTATTATCACTGTATCAAAGAACCATTGAAATGCCTATTATAAACATCCTTTCAGTAATTATGATAGTGAGGTCTTTAAATAAAAAATGTATAGAACTGGGCCCTCAATTACGGGGATCATAGAATGGAGAATAATCCACTCTGTGATCTCTGAAGTACTTTTGCCCATATTTTCCCACACCAACTGGGATTTATTCCTCAAGATCACTGCAGTGGCATGTCTAAGCAGGGGATCTTCTTGTATGTGTGTGTCTGGGGGGAGCAGTTTTCTGTAAGGACTGAGCATAAACACCTAACAGAGATGACACTCTTCACCCCCAATCTGGTTCTTGGTACCCCACAAATTACCTCCCACTTCAATCATTATGTTACTTTAAAGTGTTGTTAATGACATTTTAGATTCTAATATTTGTAAATGTCTATCTAATACTCACCTATCTTTGAACTCATTTTAATTAATACTCTGAATTTTTTAACATATTCACCAAACATGAAAGTGCCTAAAACACACATATGCATATGTTTTCTCTCTCTCTCTCTCTCTCTCTCTCTCTCTCACACACACACACACACACACACACACACACACACAATCACATACTGCATTTCCTTACTAAACCAAGGGTTGTAATAGTTCCTGTCCAAAAGAAAAACAAAAATCAATTTATTTATCATGCAAATATTTCCTATGACTCTCTTCCCCCCACCACCCGTTGGGGAGATTAATTGTGTGACAAATGACATGAGATGGCCTTATGAAATTTCAGTCTGGAGCAATTTTTACTGCTAATGGAAATTATAAATAATATGTGCCTTTCGTCTACTGCATTCTTCAGTAATCTAATTGTACCAAGCTAATGAGACCTGGGTTAGGCAATGTTCTGAGGTTCCCATGCCCCAGGTCAGGGAAAGCTGAAGACGTCGCTGAGCAGATGTGCTCAGTCTCAGGAGGATGGCAGCTGGAGCACTTGGCCACTCCCCAGAGCACTGGCTGTGCAGCAGCCTGTGCACTTGACCTTTCTGCAAGAGGTAAAGGGCTTTCCTGTTGGTTAGCAGCAAAAAAAAAAAAAAAATAAGGAGGGAGGAGGGCAGAAGATAAGATCCAGCTTCTGGCCCCTAGTTCCCCCACCTTTTCTTTTAGTAATTGTATGGAAGATTCTTCCCAGGGAAAAATGGCTGAAAATGCTGCCTTTTGATAAACTAACATGTGTGTTGATGTCTGTGTGGGTTGAAGAAGGGCAAGGGGCCAGGAGAAGGGTTGCGTGAGAACTAAAACACCTCTTTTCTCCTTTTCCCCAAATCAATATTATTTACTCCACATTTCCAAAGGTTGATGCAACATCACTTCAAGCTGTTATTGACTTCAATTGCTTCAAAGATGACTTTATATTACTGTTGGATGAGATGTCTTTTACTGAAAAATTTCAGCATGTTCTAAAGTGGCATGTACTGTAGCCCTGCTCCAACCTTGAGGTTAGGAAGTGTGGGCGGCAGGGCTGGGATATAATTACCTACATCCTACAAATGATGTCATGTAAGGGCAAGACAACCTTAGGAACTGACTCCAATATATTGTTTAATCTCCAAAAATCTAATATGGAATTTTTCCCCCATAGTTACTAATGTGTTTTATTTAAAGATCATATATATTTTTAGACTTCGATTCAGCTGGGAAATAGTTTTCTTTCTCTTATTTTTTCCTTTGTTTTCATTTAACCATAATACAACGAACCCTACATTTCCGTTCTCCCAAACCCCACGTACCCATGGACTAAAGATGCACATGTACACACGTGAGTCTGTCACATCTGTGCTGCCTTCCTTTCTCTGTCCCAAGGGACCACTGAATCCATAGTATCACACTAACAAAGAACTGCTCCTTTAGTAAGTCTTCTGGGGTTTTATTTAGAATGTTTCAAATGTCCCAAGAATGAGGACACCCACAGCTTTTCTAAAACTGCAGTCCGTTCTCACGGTGAACATTTCCCCCTCTCTTCTCATATTTAACTCAAGTTCTTCCCTCTGGTTTCTTTGTGCTCTCCATTTGCATCCTGCCAAAGGATTCTTCCTCTCTTGAGGCTTTTACATCTCTCAAATATTTGCAGACTGTTATCATTTTCCTCTTAGCAATCACTTAGCCAAAATATACATTACTCTGTACTCTTTTAATTTCTCCACATAAATCACAGCCTTGGTCCCCTAATCATTTGGTCATTCTCCTGTGAAGTCACTCCAACTTGGCTTTGTGTTCTGAGGTGACAAAAATGGAAGACAGATTTCCCTGTTTAGACTCAATGCTGTCATGTTGCGACACCATTGCTTTCTGCTCCTCAGTATGAAGCTTTTCCACAATGCCAACTGAATCAATATCCTCTCCTATTGTTGGATCCCATTGCTGTTACATCCCCTTCTCCCTGGAGGTCCAACCTGGTGGGAACCTTGAAGTGGTTCATTATGTTATTTTTGAGCAATAATAAGAGTAGAAATCATATGCACTTTTATACAGACAGTAGAAACAGACCTCCATGCCCTCACCCCAAACTTCCCAAACATTTATTGGATCTATGTTTTTTGTTTTTTGGGGTTTTATTTTTGCATTTTTTCCAGGGAGTTTCCATTAAGAATGAAACCAGACATGGAAATTTCTAAGCCCCCAAAGGAAAGATTTTTTTTAGGAGAGGAAAGAAGGAGTTTATAATGAAAATACCTCTTTCAACTTTCTCAAATATACTTTGATACAGGCACAGAATCAAAAGTAGTTTCTTTTATAAGCATTTGCTAAATTTCAGAAAGAAAACTAAATGAAATCTGAATACTTATGAAGTTCCTTGGAGGCATTTTCTTCCATAAGTGTATCAAATTGCTGCTTTTAAATTTGTGTCATTCAGTGATAATCCCTCAGTTTCCTGATTGGGTAAGTATTGGAACTGGCTTGCCTTTGAATCACTCTTTATGCTGAGGGCGGGTGTGGATGTTAATCCGTAGGTCATTAACACCTCATGTATGCTAGTTCAGAATCTGGGGCGTGCCTGTGTCTGCACTGCCAACATTTGTAGTATTTCTTGGAAATTCAGAAGTTTTGTTTTCTGAGGGTTTGATTTGAAATATTTTCCACAAAGGCATGCTCATGGTCACTCTGAGTAATCACTTTTTTTTGGAATTTGGTTTTATTTTAATTCTTCTTTTCTGAACTCATTGATTAGTGGGGATATGTACCAGCTGGAATGTTGAACAGGAGATATGAGGCTTGCTTAATTGCTCACTAGAGACAGTATCTTAGGTAAAATAAGCATCTCATCTGTTTCAGTTACACCTTGTCTCCAATTCTGAAATTTGGTCAACAGAAAATACTTTCATTCTTGACAAATTTACAAACCTCCAAATTTGACTGGATAAATTTGATTCTCTACTTTTCTATTTATGTTAAAAAGTGAGCAAATTTTCATTTCATCCTCTCCAGAATTTGACTCTTCATGCCATCTCATATCAATCTTTATTTTTAATGTAAATATTACAACTAAGTATCAAGAAGATGAATTTATATTTATGTAAAAGTATATATGTGTCACCAACACCCATAATATTAAAATGTACCCACCCTCATAAAGTTAATATCTTTTTTATAGTGGAATATCTTTATTTCATTAAAAGATAACTAAAATATAAAAGCAAAGCTAATGTTGATGTTTTTTTCTATAATCACTGTATCAAACAATCATTGAAATGCCTACTGTAAACATCCTCTTACTAATTATGATCATGAGGTCTTTAAATAAAAAACGCATAGAACTGGGTCCTCAATTAAGGGAATCGTAAAATGCAGAATGAACTACTCCGTGACCTCTGAATTACTTTTGCCCATATTCTCCCACAGTTCACACCAACTGGGATACATTCCTCAAGAACACTGACTGCAGTGACATGTCTAAGCAGGGGAATTCAAATAGGATTCAAATATGGGAAGAGTTTTATAAGGAGTTCTGAGGTACATGCTCTTACTGGATATTTGTACTTAATCATGTGGATAAAGAGGAAGTTTGATTTAAAGGGTGAGATTGGTGGTCATAGAGGGTGAGACACACACAAACACACACAAACACACACACACACACACACACACACATATATATGGCCCTATATTTCTAATCACATCTCCATGTACATTAATGTGAAATTCTTGCTTTTCTTTCATTAAAGTAAACACATATTCCAAACCATACAATCAATGAAAAGTCCTTGCCTATTTTGCACATAATTTCTCAAAAAAACAAGAATTCCTGAGAAAATAATCTATTGAAAAAAAAATCAAGGTAAATAAAGTTAAACACATTAAAGAAAAGTTTGTTTTGGAAAACTCATATATTTGCAGATATGAAATAAGTCACTTTATAACTCCAGAGCAAATAATCCAAAACGGTAATAGCCAAGCTCAACTCCTTGCTGCAGCACAGCAGGAATCCTGGACCCTGACTCATTTGGGCAGTGTTTTCCTGACACCAATCCTTTGCAGCTGATGTTCCTTCCACTTACCATGGGATTCCCTCAAACATGCATCACTTTTGCTTCCATCACATTTTTAGTGAAATGTTCCCTTTTTAAAGAGGTCACCTTCAGAAGATATAAATTGCAACATTCATACAAGTTTTATTTCGTTTCCCTATCATATATTAATATCAAGCATATCAGATGCTTTACATATTTATCCTGTTTTTTTTAATCTCTCCTGCTGGATTATAGACCACAAAGGGAAACACTCTTTTCGAATTTTTATATCTTTATAACTCAACAGATATTTGCCAAATGAATAAACAAAACTAAAATTCTGATAGGATCAAACAAATTAGAAAGTACCTGGAAGTTTTAAAATATATTTATTTAGTTGTCAATGGAACTTTTATTTACTTATTTATTCACTTATTCATTTATTTATTTATATACAGTGCTGAGGATTGAACCCCAGAGCCTCACATATCCCAGGCAAGCACTCTACCACTGAGCCACAACCACAGCCCAAGTACCTGGAATTTTTTTCAGACAGATTAATGTCTAAAATATACCTTTTAGTTAAAAACGAGGTAAGTATAATTGAATTGCAGAATTGAATTTAGGGGACTTTGTATCCAATAAGAATATTTTATTTCACCTTTATTTTTACATTATTCATGTAGACCCATTTCTGTAAGATATAAAATAGACAATATTGATTCAATTAAGAGTGCTTATGCAAAAAGTAATATTTTCCAAATTCTCTCCTTCTACAAGGATTAAATGAGATCATAGCTCTCAGAAGGAACCACTGCCAGCTACTCCAGTCCATAGTATTATTCCCTTCTTGGCATCCATATACTTATTAAATGTTTTTTGAGAATTTCTTATGCCACACACCATCTAGGTGCTAGAGACAAAGCCAAAGTGACAAAATCTGATGAGATAGAGTGTTTGTTAATTGGATTTTACTATGATCTTGTTTTATTAAAAAAAATTCACTTGTGGTTCACACTTACTGCCTTTGTTACTTCTTTGCATATACTAGTATAATCTACTATATTTTACTTTTAAAATATTTTAACATTTTAGCCTACTTAATTGTTTATCCACTTACTTCTAGTTCTTCTCTTTAATGAAAAGTATGTAATTCTTTAGCATATGTAAAATTCTTTAGCCTATGTATATAGAACACTTATATCCTGTCTTTCTTTGACATCATCTGAAATGTAAAAAAAAAAAAAAAAATACACTACTGTATCCATCAAGATTCAACTGGAAAAAAAGCACAAACCACTCTATCTAATCCATTGGGAATTCAAGATAGGCAATTAGTTACAGCAAGATCTAGAAGAGGCTACAAAGACAGCCAGGGTATATGGAGACAACCCAGAAATTAGCAATAACAGAAAAGTGCTTATCATTTTTACCCTGAGATAAAATGAGCCAGATGGGCTGTTAGAATCCATGTTCGTATGGAGGAAGTTAGAACCATGACAAGCTCCTGCAGTAGGAACTGAGCCACAAAAGAAATGGTATCTGCAGCAGAGACACTGCTAAAGGACAGAGAAGTAAACTGATTCCATTTTCCCTGTTCCTGTCCTCCAACTTCCTTACAGTGCCTCCTACTGGTGAAACCTGACAAAATGTTGTTGAACTTGAGAAACCCATTCTTCAGAATACACCTAGAAGCAAATTAGACAGACTAGGGGGCAAAGGTGCTGGCAAATTCCAAAATGTCCAGCAACTGAAAATGCCTAACAAGGCAAAATTTCTGTCCAACACTATTTAAAAGATTTAATCCAATTAAGTTTCCTAACCCGCTTGAAGATTCTATAAGCTTTCTGAAAATTATGCCAGTGAATATTCGAACAGTGAAAAGATGCTTCAATTATGGACAGAGTTTTATAAGGAGTTCTCTGGTACGTGCTCTTACTGGATGTTTGTACTTAGTCTTGTAGATACAGAGTAAGTTTGATTAAAAGGGTGAGGTCAGTGGTGGAAGTTGGTGGGAGGCATGTACTTAAGATACTATCGGAAGAAAATTTAGAGATTGGAATGAAGAAAGAAAAGTTGTAGGGTCTAATCTCTTCTGTTTGAAAATATGAACATAACCCAAAGAATGTATTTGCTTGTAATTTATATTTTCTATTTAAAGAAAATAAATAATGGATACAAAATTGTTGGATAATTTAGGTTTTTAGGTGACTGAGAAATAAAAACTAAGTGCTCTTTGTGACCTCTTATGAAGAAAATGCAAGAAGAAAGAAAGGAAAATTCTGGAAATACTATATTAAGAAGGATCCTCTGTAAATTCAGGATTTTGGTGGATATTTTTCAAGCTACTTAATACTGCTGACTGGACATCTTAACATGACAAACACCAGATGGAAAAATCAGTTGAGAGTCACAAGCTGAGGATGATTTCATTATAAAATGATCATTTACTCATAATTATCCAGAAAAGCCCAAAATTCTACAGTACTTTCATAATAACATTTGTGTTCCCAAAACACAGCATGAGTATACTTTTGCTAAAAGTTTACATTCTAATCTGCAGGGAAAACCTAATTATTCTAATATGATAAACACATAAAATGCCTGTCTAATTTTAAAATTGGAATTTCGATTTCCAGGAACACGTATCACCATGACACCATTTGCAGTTTTTCTCCTTAACTGCTATCTGCAAAAATATTGTAAAAACACAGCTTCTCTGATTAACCAAACAACGAATAGTCAAGAAGATAGAGTGAGTTACTCTCATCCATATGTAAATAAAAAGCTTATTTTTTCTCTAACAGCTTCTCATAACAGTAAATAAAATGCTTTTAATAAGTTCTAAAAGACTTAGACTGAAAAATCAATCTACCAAGTCCCCTTTCAGTGACCACACAGCCTGTCCCGGGCTGCATCAGAACATGTTTGTATGGTTATTTGGTGGTAAACAAAATGAAAAGATCTGTCACTGAAACTTAAATAAGAGAGATTGGTTACATAAACTGCACCATTCTAAGCCTTGGTACTGTAGAGTCAACAGCTTGAAGCTGCTCTCCCAGCCAAACACAGTGGATTGTTTTTCCAGAGAGGAAAGATTAATAGCTAAAAATCATGACCTTTGACTTCTGGCATAAATTCTTAGAAGTGAAATGCAATTTGAAAAACTGGTAAAACCTTAAGTTACTGCTACACTGCAGAATAATGATCATATATCTACAATAACTAAATATATATATCCTGTTTGGAGTCACAAATTTTTTCTCCAGCCTAGCGACTATTCAATAAATGTGCAGGTCTAGTATTCGATCCCTTTTGTACATTTACAGAGTAAAGACTCAAATTGTTTATCCCCTAGATAATGCACATTATTTACAAGTATATCCAGAAAAAATAAGCCTTTATTAATACAAAGAATCTGTTTCCACTGGCATTTTTTAATAGCCCCTATTTAGAAGTCACATTATATAGGCATTACTTTGTAATATTGTAATTTTGAGACTTCTTGAAGAACAGAGCCTGATAAGTTCTGCTGTACCTTAAACAAGCTAAAATTAGACAGTTATCATAAAATTTTGCATATGTATCAATTCTTTGAAAGAAAAACATATATCTTTTATTATTGACCACAACTTTCCACAGTAATTTATTTAAAATTGACACTACTAAAAGAATATTATAGCAAAATTATAAATAATACAAAAATGTGTTATGATATCATTCATTACTCGTGACCATAATAAAATATCAGATATAGAAAACTAGCAGGAACAAGTCAAATTGGTAACTTAATTGCCTTCAATCATGCCTCCCATAAATAAATGATTAAATTAATACCTATGTACCAAATGAATGTGCAATAAAGAGTTAATGGTCCTTCCTTTCACTACAATGTAAAAATGGAATTCCAAATAGTATTCAGTGGCACAAAAGCGGCTCATCAAAATTCACTTTTCATATTACTTGAGGAATAACCTATTATATTGTAAAACCAAAGGAAAAAGATCCCAGGATGACAGAACTGATAAGTACTGATGAGTGAGATAAAACCTTCCTGTAAAAATAGAAAACACCCTTTTTCATAAATCCCATAATACTGCGTAGACCTATGCAATGACACATAGACAGTGTCATCAGTTTTCAAAAGAAAAGAAACACACACACACACACACACACACACACAAACAAACTGTTACTCACTCAGTTCATTTTTATAATCTTGAGAGGCCAACCCTGAACAGATGACTCAATTTTGAACTTCAAATTTTCTGTTCATTCATTGGTTACTATAGACTTGCTTCGGTCTTGAAGTGAAAAGAAACCTTAAGGAAGAATTTCCCTTTGCCAGTCTTCTCTTAAACTGTATCATTTTGCTTACAAGAGGGTTAAGATAACTTGTTACTGTTCTTGCAGAAAAGAGAGGCAGGTGTTTTGCTGTATATTTTAAATGTGTGTGACACTAATATTTATTTCAGGATGAACTATTAGAAACCTGAGCATTTGTTTATCTCTTCTTGACTTTCATTTGGGAATAGTGTACTGAGCAAATGGATTTATCTCCTTCTCTAGAGATCTAGTTGAGAAAAATATATAGAGAGGGAAAGAGATCCACCAGTCTGTACAAAATGGATAAAAATAGAGAAGGTCACAGCCTTGACTATCAAGATCCTAGGGGTGTCAATGAGGTTTGGGAAGACTGAAAGTAGACATAGTATGGAAATCAACCATCAGACCAGAATTTGCCACTAAGGTACTTCTCTGGGTGAGGGCCAACCTTCTCATCAGAAATAAAAATGGCTTTGGTCTCAGGTTGCAGGAGAGGGTGAGAGGTAGTACAAAAGTGAGATGACAATTATCTATGTCAGTATTTGAGATTGCTGTCACAAGCATCCCAGCTAGCCCCCTAGCAGAGCCCAGGCAGCCCAACATTTTCTCTCTGTAGGAAAACAACAGAGATTTCTTTACCAGCAAAATTAAATGAGCTATCTAAGGACAGAAGCTGCAAGAAGATGGGAATAAGTAAATCTTTTTCCATTGTGACACCTATCTGTAACCATACACCCAGCACCTTGCCTGCTAAGGTGAAGCTTGCCTGGCGACCTTACTTACTCATGCACAAATCCTACTTACTCAAGAGAGGAGCAGAAATAGAATTATTTGCAAATATGTCTAAGAAACCTATTCCTGTTAACCTATTCTGATGTTGCACTTTAAATATGAATAGGCAAAAGATAATTATCAGATGTGTACAAAAATCAAAAGCATAGAAAAGAAAAACCTAGATAAACAGCAAAGGTGATAACAGAGGAAAGGTAATTTAGAAAAGAAATAAAAAGAAACAAACAACAAAAACTCTCATCTGTAAAAACTAATTGGAGCTAATATTTCCACATAAACAAAAACATGATATTATAAGAGAGGGGAATTGATCAAAAACCAAATATATGTGCTTAGATATATAGAAATAATAAAAAAAATGAAGAGGGAGCATAGAATATGTTCTAATATGTGCAAGAGAAATATGAACCAAAACTGTAAGAGAAAAAATACCCTTCACAAAAGAACAATATCCTACTAAAAGAAAATTGAGAAGGAATGATGTGAGGAAATTATCTCATTATCAGAAATGTTATAGGTGAGAACTTCACAGACATAAGTCAGAATACCAGACTATTAAAGAATTCAGCATTTCAGAAGAGAAACATGTTGTTTTGTTTTGTTTTGTTGGTGGTGGGTGGGGGGGATATAACAAGGGATTGAACCAAGGTGCTTAACCACTGAGCAACATCCCCAGTCCATTTTTATTTTATTTTAATTTACTAGAGCTTTATAGTCATACATAACAGTTGGATTCTTTCTGACAAACTCGTATATGCATATGCTTCTATTTCAGTTATTGATTCTGCCTTTTCCCACACACTTTTTCTTCCCATCCTCCTTTTTCTCTTCCATTCTTCTTGGTCTACCATAATAAACTTCCTTTCATTTGTCTATTGATTTATAATTGATTGTTTTTTATACCTATGCATAAAGGTGAAGTTCCCTGGCATATATTTGTATAGGCATATAATATGATTTTCTAAGGATTCATTCTGCATTGCTTCCCCTTACCCTCCCCTCTAGTCTGCCTCTCAATCTCCTTCTTCTACATTATGACATTCCATTGTCTTTATGTTATCTTATCTTTCTCTTCCCCTTTCCTTTATTTTACTCTAGCTTCTGCATATGAAAGAAAACATTCAACCTTTGAGTTCCTGATTTTGGCTAATTTCAGTTAGCTTGATATTCTCCATTTCTATTCATTTACTGGCAAATGTCATAACTTCATCATATTTTATGGCTGAATAGAAATCGTGTGTGTGTGTGTGTGTGTATGTCTCAAAATTTCTTAATCCTTTCATCTATTTACTGGCATCTGGATTCATTCCATCATTTAGCTATTGCAAATTGTGCTGCTATAACATTGAGGTGCCTATATCACTGTAATATGCTAATTTTAGATCTTTTAGGAAAATACCAAGGAGTGGGATAGCTGGGTTATGTGGTGCTTCCATCCCTAGCTTTTGAGGAATCTCCATGCTGCTTTCTAGAGTGGTTGCACTGGTCTGCAGTCCCACCAAAAATACACAAGTGTCCCTTTTCCCCTACAATCTCACCAGCATTTATTTTTGTTTATATTCTTGATCATTACAATTGTGACTAGAGTGAGATGAAAAATCTTAGTGTGGTTATAATTTGCATTTCCCTGATTACTAGAGATGTTGAATATTTGAGAAATATAAGTTTGGTTGAACTAAATGTCATGTCAAATTTGAAGCCCAAATTGACCTTCTCAAATGGACAAGTTTTCCAAAGATACACCTTTTATATATCACTCTTAATAATGAAATTATTTGAATATATGTCCCAAAACAGATATATGCAAAATAAAAATAAGAAGATATTGGATATAAGGAGGGGATATCCTTGAAGGCAAGTTTGGCTTTATTGTTGTACATAGGACTAAAAATGAACTGGTCCAAATTGGAGAATGCAAAACACAGGTGTTGAACAGAAAGGCCTCTGAGTGACAGAGGCAGAGATCATGTCACATAAGAGAGTGTAGGAGAGGACAAAATCTGGAGATATAGATAAAAAAATAAAGAGGCATTGAAGTTTTATAAAAGATGCTTAAAATTCTATACTACAAATATAAGAATAAATAAAATATTTAAAAAAGGAAATAAGAATCCAATTGTCATTGGTGCAAAAAAAGACTTAAAAAAATGTCCCAGGCATCCAAATACTAGATTGTTTTGAGGAAGGAAATTTAATCCTATTTGTTTTGGCACTGAACAATATTCATGGGGTCATGATAATGCAAACAGTCTAAATTGGTTTCCAACTTTAAAACTCAACTATGGACAAAATGTGTAAGAATTGCTTTGATATGAAGAAGAGAATGTTAAATATAAACCTGCTGTATGAATTAAACCAGAAGGATGGATAAAGGGGAAGGTGAAAGGAAGCAGAATTTAAAACTCTAACTGAAGTGGATGGTTCAATGAACACAGGTGCAGGCACTCTATTCAGAGGTAACACAGGGAAGAACTCAGTGATAAAATTGGGATGGGAATCTGAAATAGAACTAGAGTTCAGGATAGAATATAACAGCATTGATTTATTTTGCTGGAAAATATCTTCTTCACCCCATGCATAAGGGAATTTCATTCAAGTCTCCTCAAGTCACCTACTGAAGAGAACTTTATGGATATCATCACTTAAAGTACCACTCCTCTGCCTCCAGCACAATAGCCCCTTAATTTCACTTTTCTTTACAAAATATTCCAATGCCAAAATTTTCTCATACTATATGCTAATTTTTTACTTTTTTTTTTTTTTACTAGAGTGTAAACAGCATGAAGACAGGAGTTGTATCTGTTTTGTTCACTGATTTGAGTAGGCAATGACTAACCCTTGGCTGGTGCTTAATAGATGTATTTAGAATGAATAAATGAATTTAAGTCTTATGCTCCTTGAATGGAAAATAATTTTGCAGTTGAATAGCCATCAACAATCTTCAAACAAAATCTGACATTGATTCCACAAGGGAATGTTTGACAGGAAGTAGACAGGACAACAGGCTATATCATAACTCTGGAAGGAGACACTCAAAGTCTAAACCAGTAGAGGTATAGGAAGGGAGCAGGAGGAGCACAGTTTTGCAGTATAGGCAGAACATTTATTCTAAATCCATCTATATCTCTGTTATTGTGGCTACAAGAAGGAGCATGATTTTTGTATTACCATGTGTATGTAAAAAGGCATTTATATTCATTACAATATTAGACAAAAGTTCTATCTCACTATGGGCTGAATATTAAAATTATGACAGTGCCCTTCCTGGTCTCCTACACTTTTCTTAGTGTTTACTTGATCTTACACTTAGCATTGTAGTTTTCTTAGAACATGTTTCTAAATTCAAAACTGTATTCCACATAATTATTCTTTGCACTGGAAAGTTTTAAATGTTTAAAATATTGGAAGTATATTGAAAACTTATGCCAATATCAACCTTGGACGATAAAGTCTTTAGAATTGTGATTTCTCATTTTTTCCCTAATATTTGCTATTATACAACATCAGTGCAGGGAGATGATAATTTCACACTCAAGTATAAACTAACCAAATTGAAAAGAAAACTGCTTTATGGTAGCGCTTTAAATAATGCAAAATGTAACTAAAATTTCTGTTCCATCTCATTTGCCCAATTTGATCAACTGGTGAAATTTACTAGCTGATCGGAGAACTAAGAAGGGGTAATTATTATTATTAACAGCGGGAATGGAGTCTCAGAGAAAGTGAACAAAATGAAACACACTTTAATTTGGTGTTGCTGCAGAGTCTGGAAAAATAAGGGGTGTATATTTATGCTGGCCACCAAATGAGACAAAACACCACAACCTTTCTCAGTCAATTGCATTGTAAAGCAGAATATATATAGTAACGTTAAGATATTAACATATGCTCCTAAAATCAAAATCACAGAATTTCACAGCATCACAATCCATATCCAAAGGTAAAATAACTGAAGCCTACAAGAGTCAAACTGAAGAAGGGCATGGTAAGACTACCTGGAAAATCTGCTGTATGCCCCAGAAACCCATAATTCCACACCCACCATGGGTGTGAGAACATCCACGCTGTGCAAATGGGTGAGGGTCCACCCTGTGTTTCCGGATCTCATCTTGTAAGCACAATTACAGCATGGCCCCGGAGATCTAGACTACCCAGATTGAAGTCTGGACATTTACAATTTATTGCATGTCTCTGAGAACAGAAAGCCACTCCTCAATCTATTTCTTCATATGTTAAAAAAAGAGAACATAATCTGTTACTTGCCCACAGTTGCTGGGAGAATTACATTACCAAACTCATGAAAAGTTCTAAACTCATACCTGGCATGTAATAAACACTCAATAAATGTTAAGTGTTACTTTTATTTGTAACCAAGGCCAAATATTCTCAGTACACTGTAAGATGTACTCCACATTCATGAGAAGGTTTTTGTTTTTATTTTGGTGGATTTTAGTGATAAAAATTAATGGATTTGCTTTGCTTTGTCTTAAAGTGTAGAAACATGCTTGGCAACTCCAAAGGACTGCTGGGCCTATGATTTTTGTTCATACATGTCTGCACAGGTATTCTCTTGTAATCTTGTGCTAGTCAACCTTCTAATACCATGACAAAATGCCTGAGGTAATCAAGTTATTAGGAAGAAAGGTTTATTTTAACTTACAGATTTACAGATTTCAGTGTGTGGTTTGTAGGTTCATTACCTTGGGGTCTATAGTGAGGCAGCACATCCTGGTGGGGAGCACATGGCAGAGGAAGCAGTTCATCTCATGGCAGCCAGAAAGCTAAGAGAGAGAGGGTAAATGCCAAGGTCCCAATATTGCCTAGAGAGCATGCCCATGCATGATCAGAAAACTGCCAACTAAGGCTTCAAGTCTTAAAGGGTCTACCACCTCCCAGTGGTACCCTGGACTGGAGACCAAGCTTTTAACCCATGAGCCTTTGGAGGACACTTAACAAACCATAGAAAATATCCTCTAGAACTGGTACCACTGACTACTGTTATTGCCTCTGGACACTTGTGCATCAGTGTTTCACATACAGGGAAATCAAACCTCTAAAGGAATGGCAAATTTCACTTTTAAACACAGTTGACCATCCATACAATAGATCCTCACATAGACATATTTTTTTTCAATGAAATTTTCTTATCCCCTCAGTTATTATTATTGTTTTCATCTTTTTATTCATTCCATTAATATTTCCACACATATTAACTGAACCCAAATTTTCTCAAATCAACCCTTTCATTAACACATTTCAATTACTTTCAATTGCTTTAAATACCAGTTTACTTTAAAGACTACCCCCCACCCCAAGGCTACACCCAGCCCATTGCTCTGGTTTCTTCTAGAAGTAGCTTGCTCATTGCCTCCTGATCCTGGCTCACTTCACTCTTTCAGTTTTGTAGACACTCTTGTTTCTTTCTGATTTCTCTCACAGCACCTTTCTATTCCCTTTACAAAGTCATCTTCCAAAAAGTAAGCCGTGGCAACACTTGCATTTCTCTCTCTCTCTCTCTCTCTCTCTCTCTCTCTCTCTCTCTCACACACACACACACACACACACACACAAATATTTATATATACACATGTGAATGCTAAAATGCATAAATATGTACATACGAATATATAATAGTGGAGTATCATGAAGCCAGGAAGCACCATATTTCCTGTGCTCTGCTCCAAATTTTGGATCCCTGGGTGAAATGAATGATCTTTGTGCCTTTAAGCCATTAAGTAATACAGTAGTTAAGTACCAACCAATAATTGCAACACCTTGCTTGCATCCAAGCAGACAAACATCACTAGAAAAAAGCCCACAAGTGTGATGAAGCACAGTTTATGTAACTTGTTCAAGATCTCAGAAAATAACAAATGACTAGGAAAATAACAAATGACTAGGATGGACTAAATACCCAGACATGGAACTTCCAGAACCTGTGACCTTGAATGGTCATGCTTCTAGAATATCACACACATGCACAACCTCACAACATACTCCTAAACACCTGTACACACATATGTACCATTTCTATGAGGGAGGAAGAGGATCTGCATGCACAGTTTTTCTAACTGAATAGTTGCCAGCATGGTAGGAAGGGCAGAAGGGGTGCAGAGTGGTGAAGAGAGGCCCTGTGAACCTCTGTCATGGTTCCCCCTCACTATGTAACGCAGCAATCCCTCAGGGGTTGGTAGACTCAAAGCCCCCTTACATTTACAAAGCCCTGGGATGAAATGTGCAATGCAGCACCAAGCACCCAAGGTTAAGAATTAGCACACTCCTCCGTCATTATCAAGCAATTGTTCAAGTAAAGTTTGTAGGTCTGCGCGTCTACCTTACATAAACAAGCATAATACCTATAAATACACATATATTTTTGTATATGTAGTATCATTAAAAGTGCTCCTTAGTCATCCTACTGTAGCTAATGACTTTCTTTCTCCTGTGCATTTATTGCAATATAATAACAGAAGATCATCTTGGCCTTTTCATGAATCCTGTGCTCATAGCACATTGTTTAATCTGTGTCCGCTATAGACTCATATTTCACATGAAACTCCATCATCTGTCATCTTTCTCTCAACTGTAAATAGTGGACCAGAATAAAGAACAGAATTATATTTGCAATTATGCATCAATTCAATTAAGTGAGTGAGGCTGAGAGGAAATGCAGTTTCTCTGACAAACACCTAAATTGGTGCTTAGGACGCATTGGGCTCACCACTCCCACCACCCGAGTGTCTCCCCCAGGATTTACAATGGCATAGCTCCTCTTTTTAGCAAATTAAACCTTATGTCAGGGCCTCAAATTAAATCCAAGTCTGTCTCCTTTCTCTGCAGAAGGAATAAATTGGCCCCACATGCTAGTAGTTGAAGAGCACTGGCAGGAAGTAGAGTGGAGAGAGAGTCCCCAACCTGGATGGCATCACGTGGCCAAACCAACTGGGAGACACAGGCAACTCCACTTGAGGTTTTACATAAAAAGACTGGTAAAATACAAGAGTTTAAATATAAGTTTTTTTTCATACCACGCAAAACTGACTGGGTGCCAACATTTTACATTTCTGTGCTGTGCAAGCACTTTATAGGGAATGTGCTTTTTATTCTACTTTTACATGTTTATTATGAGTCTGTTTTGCAAAGATCGCTCCAAGCCTAGGTAATAAAAATAAAAAATGCACACAAATGGCCATGATTAACACATAGAGCAATCTATGCTTCTATACATATGAAATGCATAATATCCCTTTCTAGATATTTCAATATAGCAAAATATGTGTATGTTGTTCTAGTTTACACAAATTCATTGTAGCAGCACATCTTGCTGTGGAACTATTCTGAAAGTCCTAGTTTTGTAGACTTATTTTGCCAGGAAAATATTCTGAGTCTGTTTCTTATATGTTACTTGGCATCAGGGTCTATATTAAGAATTGACAAGAATTGCTTCTCCATAGAAATCTGAGAAAGTGCCACGCATATGAAAAACTTCTAAATACATTATTAGATTGTCATCTTAAAATGAGATGTGTGTGTTGGTCATTGCACAAATAACTGTCATATTTTGGAGGACACTTTGATCACCAAATCAGTGTGATGACTTCCAAAATAAGTGGAACAAAATCTGGTTGAAAATGTAACCAGCGGGGAATGGAGAGCAGTTCCTGATGAAAAACCACTTTTTTACCATTTTATCTTTAGGATGCATTTCTAAATGTGAGTATGTTTCCCCACTGTTAACACAGGAGAGATAGGCATGTGAGTTTTTCATGGGAAAGCTGACCCAGAGAAATTTAAATTTTTATATAGTGTGCATGTATCCTTACCAAGGTGGAACACTACACAGTTCTAAGAGAATGTCATTCCTGTGTGTGTCAAGATAGATATATATATATATTTTTTTGTTCCTTAAATATCTCATGGAAAAGTTGCCATTTTGTTGTTGTTTGTTTTGTAAATATAGGATATAATTTGGGCTAAGAAGATAGGCATTTCAGAAGTGACAGAAAAACAACTTTCCTTTTAATGACCCAATGGATGAGGAATAGATGTAATAAGAGCATGTGAATTCACTTTTGTTTTTTGCTTGCTTCTGTATGGAATGTTTTAAATTTGGGCAGAAACTTAATTTAATTCTCTCAGTATCACTTTGGTATTTTGAACATAGTTTTCAGAAACTAACATCTAAAAGTGAAGAATTTAGGGAACAAGATAAAGAGGCTATCAGCATATTATTAAAATTAATTCTCATGTATTTTCTTCTCTCATATTCTTTTTGTTTTCCTTTGTAATTTAATTCCAAGTTCGTTCATTCCCCCATCAACACCTGGCAGCATACAGGGAAGAGTATGTTAGTTGCCGATTTATTTTGTAGTTATTTAGTTTAGAGTTACATGTGGAGTGATATAAAAAGTTGATCTCTTTGTCTAATGGAGTACCCTAAGTTCAACTTCAGTTTCACAAAGTCGTGGATAGACAGCAACTTCAAGTTTACTTTCTTAGAGAAATTTTATTTTTCATAAATCAACTAGGTAGATGTTTGAGGAAAATAAAGAGAAACCTGATTCATTCCAAGACATGCAATTTCATGTATATGCATGCCCCTGCATGCCCTTTTTAGAACAGATAAGTCAATTCAATGACGATGTATTTGTTGCAGTTCAGTTTGGAAATCAGTAACAAAGAAGTCATCCTGGAGGGAGGCATCAATTGTTGAATTGTTCTGAACAAGTTACCCAGCAATTTCTGTCAGTCATTGAAGAGACCTACACCCATTTCATCAATTTGTGAAATCTGTCCACATCCTTGAAAGATTCATTCCAATATTGCCCATAAGTTGAAATGTGAGTAAAATAAGCTTTTGCCCAAGTTTTACCTTACTATTTAGTCTGGATACAGTCTTTGAGGAAACTCCTCCCTCTAGATAGAGTGGTGCTTGCTGGAATCTCAGCTACTCTGGAGGCTGAGGCAGGAAGATCCCAAATTTGAGGCCAGTATGGGCAATTCAGTGAGACCCTATCTCAAAAAACAAATAATAAACATAAAAAAGTCTGAGGATGTAGCTCAGTGATGCAGTGCCCCTGGGTTCAGTTCCCAGTACCTTGAAAAGAAAAGACAAAAAGGAACAAAAGAGCTTCCTTTCTACTTCCTTCCTCCTGCTTCCCAGGAAGAATGTCAATAATCAATCGAATCCCATAGAACAGAATGGACCCTTTACATTCCAATTAAGTGGATTGTAAAATGCCAATTATGTGTCCCAGCAGTGTCAAGGAAAGGCCATGGAGAGATCTTCCAGAAATGTGAAGCTATGAATGAGGTTCTGTCTGCAATTTCAGGTCATTTTCCTCTGGCTGTTTCTCCAAAACATAAAATTTCTGTGTCCCACTAATACAATGGCAGAGAAGCGATTGGTTCATTGAATCTTAATTTTGGAGCATGTTCTCACGGGCATCTGAATTTTTTCAGTAGTTTTTGGTTTTGTCACTTTTGGCTTCCTGCAAACCAGCCTTAGGTCCTTGGAACTCTTTGTATGACCAGGTCTGTCACCTCAGCAGTCCTCATCTATCTGTTTCCAGGCTGCCCACATGGCCTCCATGGACCTGGGAAGAATTCTGCTGAGATTGGAAACTCATTTAAGTTCCCATTCATTACTTGTATTTCATAAAAAGAGGTGCATTCCAGAATAATCACACACACACACAAAATTCAGAATGTATGTTGAATGAACATTGGTGGCTGCTTTTCAAAGTGAGGTATATCTCTGAAGGTAGTTTGCATAGAATTTTTCCTAAAACTATTTGTTGATTTCAGAAGAAACTTCCAACTCTATTGTTATTTATTTTTATATGAAGCTGCAATTATATTTAAAAAGATTTTTATAAACTGTTCCAAGATTTATTTTCTTGTATAGAGCAGCTCAGGTGACATTGTCAAAAAGAGACTAACAAGAAATACTATTCATGAATTCTCAAAATCAAACTATGGAATATATGAGCCTCTAAGACTTTATTTTAATATAATTATAAATTTATTAAAATATTTTTAACTTGATATGATGTATGCTATAACATACAAAATGTCTTGATAGTATTTAATAGTCAATAACATTGTGTTATTAATTATCACAGTAAGATTAAATGTGTTCTATTTTAAAATAAATGCTCCATATTCCCCATTACAGATGGAAAAGATAAAAATCAATTATAGCGCATTTACCAAAATAATAGATTTTAAGTGCAATCAGAGCAACCAAACTGTCAAAAACAAAAAAACCCTTGTATATCAAATTTTTCTGGTTCCAATCTCTCTTTCTCTCTTGCTCATTCTCCATGTCTTATTCCTCACTCTCCTCTCCCCAGCCCTCAATTTCTCTGCTGTTCCTATAACTATACAATTGAAAGTTATGGGAATTTTGCTAACAGGAAAATACCGTGGGGAATGTAAATTAGACAATTCCTGCTCTCTCCCCTTTTGCCATTTTATATATATATATATATATATATATATATATATATATATATATACACACACACACACACACACACACACACAGCCTATTATGAGTCTATAGAGCGAATATTCCCGAAACACACAGTGGGAAGTATCAATCTAACAATGTTTAAGGCCCTTTTCTTTTCCACTGCCCCTAGTTTGCTTCCTATTCTTGAACTCTAAAATTGCTAGGCTCTTATGAAGGCCTATGTGGGCTTCCTGTGTAGAAAGAACTCACCCTCACGGGATGTTATAGCAGGGAAGGGCCTCAGAGATCATGGTGTCAAACTCACTTGCTTTATAGAAAGCTGAGGCCTGAGGATCTCCAAGTAGGAGAAAGTCAAGGTGAGACCCTTCACACATGGCAGGATGTAAGGCTGCAGAGAGAAACTTGTTGTTATGGTTTAGAGAGGGGGTAGCCCCAGAAGCTCATATGTAAGACAGTGTAGAAAGTTTAGAAGTGAAATAATTAGTTGAAGTACTTTAATGAGTGCATTAAAGCACAGACACGGATTAACTGGGCAATAATTGTAGGCAGGTGGGGAGTGCCTGGAGGAGGGGTCACTGGGGGTGTGCCTTTGGGGTTTAGATTTTGGCCCTTTTGAGCAGCTCGCTCTCTCTCTCTCTCTCTCTCTCTCTCTCTCTCTCTGATTCCTGCTTGCCGTAACCTGAGTTGCTTTCCTACTCAATGATTTTCTGCCTTAAAGTTTTGTTTCATCTTGGGCCCAGAGCTATGGAGTCGACCATCTATGGACTGAGACTTCTGAAACTATGAGCCCCCAATTAACTTTTTATCCTTTATGTTTTCCTTCTCAGGCATTTTGGTCACAGTGATTTAAAAAAAAAAAAAAAGCTGGCTAAAACACTTACAATTTTCTGAATTATAAACATGGGAAACTCAATCCAGGCAGAGGCCTGCCCTGGGGAGGGCCAACAACATGTCTAGAGCCGCTGTCCAGTCATCATTGAAAAACAACACAAACTCATGAATTCATAGAGTTACAGGATTCATAGAGTTATAGGATAGCACCTCATCACTGCTCTTGCCTTGGGGTATAGGAGGATGAGTCTGCAGAGGTAATATCCACAGGCAGCTCCCACAGCCTCAGGGAGGGAGCTCTGGGCTTTCCTGAAAACCTGCTCAGCCAATTCCCACAGGGTAGCTAAGGATGCTCTAGGAGCCTTTGTTCCAACTGGGCTCCTCTTAATGTCTTGGGTTTGCAGGGACAGTGGGAAGATGCTCCAAGATGCTCTATGTTGAAAGAAGGGGTTGCAAATTCCTTGACCACTGTGACCAAGCTTGGAACCGGGAGAGGTTGGGACCTGTTGGAGGCACGTGATGGTTGTCATTGTGGTAGTAGGGGAATCCCAGGCCCTCACTGAAGTCATTCAAGTCCCCAAACCCAGTAGTGCTGATTAGTTAAAGCTGGCCTCTGCCTGATTTAGCTTCCCAGGCTTACAACTCTAATCATGAATTCTTAGACTTTCTGTTGGAGGCTCAGCCCCCAGCCCGACTGCCACATGAACTAGAAATAAGCCTACCATGTTAAGTCCCTGGCATTTGAGTGCTTTATTTTCAGAGATAGCATTCCTCTTATACACATTCATATTTCCTCAACCAGTAATATTCTCTGTCCCTGATTCCGGCTCACGTCTTCCTGTCTGAAGTCTTCCTGACCTCACTGACCTCAGGGTCCCCCTTTGTCTGCATTTCTGTAGCTCGTATTGTCATACTCAGGCAGTTCCCACTTGGATACGTAAGGGCTTGCAGTGCTAATTGAAGAGGACGGAGACCCAGTTCCACACTCATTCTGCATCTCCCAAAATGCCTAGCGTCAAGCCCAGCAAACAGTAGGCACTCAATCAATACTTGTTGATCGATTTGAGAGAGGCTGGAATGATCCATATCAAACTCCAGGCATCATCCGGGAGCTCACTGATTAAGCGGGTGAATCTTGCAACCTTTCTCTAAGGCCACCACTCAGTCTGTGCTGGGGGGAGCCCCCAGAGCCCAGAGCCTCTAGGCTCAGGAGCCCCTCAGCTGGCCAGTTCCCCACTGGCTTCCCAGGATGGCAGGCACTCCAGGCCACTCTCAAATGGCCAGGGCATCCATCAAGTGACTTGCCGACTGAAGGTTCTTCTTTGTTCTCTCTGCTCTTCCTGCTTAAAAAAAAAAAAAGCAAACANTTTTTTTTTTTTTTTTTTGTGTTTGTTTTACTATCTCTGTCTTGACTTTTGGTCTTTGAAGGAAAAAAAAAAACTAAATAGGAGGGAGTGTCCTGGATGCCCACTTGTGGTCCAGTTTGCTAACTGGGAATGAAAGACTGAGGGTCTGGTTGTGTGGGTGTCCTCATATGACTCTCAACAAGAAAATAGGAAATGGAAGGGCTGGTTTCCTCCATTTCCTCACGTAGGAAGATAACAGGAACCAAAGGCAAATATATTTCCCGAACAGTCCTTCACTTTCAGGCACTGTCTCATTAGGAGTCAGAGTCTGAGAAGATCAACTCCCCCAAACTGATTTCCCAATCCATGAGGAACAAAATCTCAAGAGATGCACTTTGAAGGAAGAAAATTGGTCAAGCAAAGCACCTCAGAGGTGGATTTGCCAATTCCAGAAATAACAGGCATGACAAGAGTCACTAAGGCCTAAGGGCATCTCAAGAGCACAACTATGCAGAATGAAGGTTTTCACATTGACAGACACTGCCAGAGACCGTCTTAGAGAAAGTGGATAAGGGAAAGGAAGGGCTCATTAAACATGGATACAGGTTTGCTCCTATACAGATTGGAAGTGAGAGAAAGTTTCTGTGGAGTGACATTCCTGTAATCCCAGCTACTTGGTAGGCTGAGGCAGGAGGTTGCAATTTCAAGGCCAATGTGTTCAACTTAGTGAGACCTTGCCTTAAAATAATAAATAAATAAATAAAAAGCATGGGGGATGGAGATTAGTGGGAGCACCCTTGGGGGGGTTCAATGTTCTATACTACAAAATAAAATAAGAGGGGGGGGTAAGAATGTGTTAAGATATGTGGCCATGGCTTTGTTATCACAACAATTTATTCCCAGAAAAAGTGTGACTCATTAATTGAGTGCATGCTTTATGCCAATTTGGTGCAAAGACCTTCATACACATCATCTCACCTAAATTTCTAACTAGCTCCTATTTTTGTTTTCAAATTAAAAGCAATGAAACATCACATAAGGCTAGAGGTTTATAAGTGCTCACTGATTGAGCACTTGCCTAGAATGTGCAAGACCCTGGGTTTGAGCCTCAGAACTGCAAAAAAAAAAAAAAAAAAAATTAAAAATTAATTTTAAACATTACATAATTTTTTAGTTCATCTCAGAGATAGGACTTGAACCTATGTATCAAACACAAACTAAACTCAAAACTGAAAGAAGGCAAGGAAACCTGCCAGATCAGCATCCGAGTGTGATATAAACCAGGGATCAGCATTATATTACTGTAGTGAGATGTTGTGCTAATTCTCTTTGGAACCCTATCTGTGCCCCAGACCACATCCATGGTTACTCTCTAAATAGTTGTGAGATGGACACATGGAGGAATAGAGTAAATAAATATAGAAACTAACCGAGAATTAAAATGTCTGTTTACACCTGCTAAATATAATAACATTCATTTTGCCAGATTGGTCCAGACTTTATTATGAAGCTCTTTTCACTACTCTGGCTATATATTACTTTATGATATTTTACATTTGTAAAATATTTTTCTCATAAAAATCCAGTGACGTAAGTTACATTATTCCCTTTACTTGTTTTACTTTTTCCAGTGAAGAAAAGAAGGAATATGTATTTTAACAGACAAAAGTTGACATAATTACTACATGTCCAAGCCTTAAATGCAAATGTTATTATCCAAGGTGTAGGTATTTTATTCTATTTTTGCCCTCTCCAATTGTAGCTCTCAATAACCAGAGCATTCTAGAAAATAAATGAGGCAAAGGTTCCCTTTTTTAAGGCTTGTCTCCATTTATTAACTTGCTAATGTTGCAATGTGAATTTGAGTGATTTAAAAGTCATTTCTGTATATAATGGACAATTAATATATCAAAAATTATATACTTAATCTGTAACATAACTGTTATTTTAATGAAAATATATGTTTCAATTTAAGTTGTGTCAACTTAAATCATACTCTCAATTGACTAATTCCTGTCATAAATGAAGTACTCCTATCATAAGATTTTTCTAACAGTAGAATACTTTTCAAACTCTTTTCTGAGAAAGCTACAGGCAGACATGAAAAGAGGTCAGGAAACAGGTGAGAATTGTGGGGAAATGCTCTTAAAAACCAAACTTAATTTTCCTTTGTATTTGCCTCTGTCCCAGTTCTGCCTTGCCCTTGCGTGGTAGTGGCCCTCTCCTAGTCTCCTAGCTGTCACAGCAGGTGGACAGGGGAAGGGTCCTCCCAATCTTTCTGCAAAAAGACATGTATGAGCAAACAGGAGTTCTGTTCTGTTACGATAGATTTGCTCTAATAATTTGCTCTAATAATTAACAAATATTAATTGACTTAATATAAAAGGGTTAAGAATTGAAGTTCTGGTTTATCATGAGCAATTGGGCAATGCTGATTTTATTGATTCCCAATAAATTTTATCATTCTGTTTCACTATTGACCATTAGAAGTTTAATTCAGCATTAAGCATGACTTAATTTTATTATGTATTTAAGTCCTGTCAAATATCTCTTATTCAAGCATGTTAATAAAATTGGAAATTACAGATGGTTTCTGAAAATATGAACAGTGCACAAACACTTTAAAACATTTTTGACTATATTTTACATTTTAAAGTTAATTATTTTTGGAAGAATGTATATATGAAAAATGACATGAGGTTGTATTCGAAGTGGCTCTCTGAGTAAGATAGGGACTGACTGCTCACTTTTCAAATGATCATTTTCCTCACTAAGTATTATGTCAGGGCCTCTCTAGTGCCATCTTGCACTAACCACAGTAAGAGATTACTTCTGACCCCATTCCCCAACTAAAGAATTTTCCAGTTAATGATACAACCACAGTCTGCCTGTCTCAGACTTTGGAACACTGCAGAAATCTGATCTTCCCAATATGAAGTAATTATCGACTTTCCTGTCTATATCATGTGACACATTTATCTTCATCAAAACTGATGCTAGCTTTCTTCTGGTTTTAAACTTCCATCAAACTCCGCTTTACTTTGCTGTGGGTATGGAGTCAAACAGATTTCACTGGTGGAAGAAAATGGGAAAGTCAGCAACTAAACCCATGCTTGTCTCAAATCAGAACCACCCAGCCTCCATTTTCATAGCCAAGTTGGAACAAATCCTTATTTGGAGATATTTAATAGAAAAATAACAGCTAGCTTTAGTTTTCACAGTTGGATGTTTTTGCCTTTCTGCACATCATTCAAAATGGAACCAGATGTTATAGAAATTTGTAAAAATCCTATAGAAAACATATTTTAGGCTGAGTATTTAATTTGTAATAAATCTTAACAATGATATATAAATTTTTCTTTATATATAGAAAATTATATATATATTATATATATGTATGTATATATATGTATATGCTTTTGGATAAACACACATACCTTTGATGACCTACAAAACTAAATTTAATTTTAACATTTAGAGTTATTTTTCAAAGGTGGTGATGATGTCATTAATGGGACAATAATTAGTTCTTCAAGGGTTGAGAAAGATCTCATTTTTCAAATGTAAAAATTCCAGATAAACATGCAGCACATAAACAAATATAAAGTATACACACTAAAGGTCAATGGAAGGGATTCAATAAAATGACCTTCTTTGAGGAGAATAAATAAAAGGAAGGCTGAGAAATATCATGCTTTTCTATGACATTTAAAGATCAAGGGAAAAGGAAGCTTATGATATAATTTCATAGCATTTTATAGAATGATTCAGATTCCAGTTGTTGCATTTTATAAGTATCTTATTTCCATCTCTGGGACATGGAGTTAGAAGTCCAATATTTAGCCACTGTGGAATGTTTTCCTCATATCCTAAGTAATTATTTGTATTATAATTATAATTATAATTATCATCATCATCATCAACAACAACATTATATTTTGAGAGAGTCTTGCTCAGTTGTTGAGGCTGGCCTCCTACATCTGATCCTTCTACCTCAGCTTCCAGAGTCCTGGGATTACAGTGTTGTTTCAATGATAATTTTGAATTCATAGGACGTTTTCTTGTGAATCATCACCTAATATAATGAATTAATTGCTATGTGGCTCAGTGATTGATCTCAGGTAAACAGTACATGAATATAAATCTAGGTACCACTGTTCTCTAGGTGAAATCACTAACTAGATTGTCATTTTTAAGTGATGTGCTTCCATGAGTATAAATGATGTTTTTCAGATTCTTAGACAATAGGCTGATTTATTTTAATTTAGAGATTTACGTCAAATATAAACATGGCTGGTAATTAACAGTGACGTGTAGAGCTGTTACCACGAATAATTCTTCTTTTTATTTATCTCACAATGTTTAAACTTGTATCATCACCATTAGGCAAATTTTCATGAGTAAAAAGACCAAACCAGGAAAACAATATTGGTATATCACTTTGGAAAGAAAATTATAACTGGTCTTGGGTCTACCAATGAAATAAACTTGAATTCTGATATAAAATAATAAAAAAATCAAGAATGTTTTAATTTATTTGTATAAGATATGGTAATACAAATAGCAACACAAAATAAATATAAAATGCCTTAATTTTTTCACCAATAGTTTCTTTTAAAATTGATGAATTGAATAATTATAGAAAACATCTAAACATATCACGTTAAAAAACATTTACAAAGCTCTTAAAATAATGCATACTTGAGAAAATATCACATTTGGGTATATCGGAGGATTCAGAATAAAATACCATAATATATCTATCCTAAGTTCATATTTAAGATATCTAAGAGTATCATCAGCAATGAATAAGTATTATAACATACATAAACATGATAAGAACAGATTATTAAAACACAATAAAGTATATATATTTGTAATAGGTAAGCATGATAATATTAAATAGAGAAATTAAGACCAAAAATAATTAAGCTTTTTATTAATCTAATGTTTGTACTTGGTCTTTTGGGGGGTTTTTTATTCTTATTTTTAAAAATGTATTCTAATTTGTTATATATGACAGCAGAATGCCTTATGATTCATATTACACATATAGAGCATGATTTTCACATCTCTGGTTGTACACAACTTAGACTCACACAATTTGTGTCTTCATACATGCACTTAGAGTAATAATGTCCATCTCATTCAATTGCCTTTCTTACTCCCATTCCCCCACTCTTCCCCTCCCTATCTAGAGTTCTTATATTCCTCCCATGCTCCCCATCACATCCCCATTATTAATCAGTCTCCTTATATCATAAAACACATTCAGTATTTGGTTTGGGGGGATTGGCTAACTTCACTTAGCATTATATTCTCCAACTCCATCCATTTACCTGCAAATGCCATGATTTTATTCTCTTTTAATGCTGAGTAATATTCCATTGTGTGTGTATAAGTATGTGTGTGTGTGTGTGTGTGTGTGTGTGTGTATCACAGTTTCTTAATACATTCATCTACTGAGGGGCATCTAGGTTGGTTCCACAGTTTAGCTATTGTGAATTGTGCTGCTATAAACATTGATGTGACTGTGTCCCTGTAGTATGCTGTTTTTAAGTCCTTTGGGTATAGACCAAGGAGTGGTATAGCTGGGTTAAATGGTGGTTCCATTCCCAGCTTTCCAAGGAATCTCCATACTGCTTTCCATATTGGCTGCACCAATTTGCAGTCCCACCACCAGTGTATGAGTGTGCCTTTTCCCCCACATCCTCACCAACACTTATTGTTGTTTTTATTTCTAATAACTGCCATTCTGACTGAAGTGAGATGAAATCTTAGAGTAGTTTTGATTTTCATTTCTCTAATTGTTAGAGATGTTGAAGACTTTTTCATATATTTGCTGATTAATTGTTTATCTTCTGAAAATTGTTCAGTTCCTTGGTCATTTATTGACTGGGTTATTTTTTTTATTGGTGTTAAGATTTTTTTACTTCTTTATAGATCTTAGAGATTAGTGCTCTATCTGATGTGTGTATGGTAAAAATTTGCTCCCATTCTGTAGGTTGTCTATTCAACTCATTGATGGTTTCTTTTGCTAAGAAGCTTTTTAGTTTGAATCCATTCCATTTATTGATTCTTGATTTTAATTCTTGCACTATAGGAGTCTTATTAAGGAAGTCAGGGCCTAATATAAAATAATGATAGCTTTTTATCAATTTAATGTTTGTACGTAATCTTCAAAGGATAAAGATAAAGAATAAAAAGAAGAATTTATTTTAGACTTTGTTTCATCAAATGCAAATCAAGATGTGCCAATCATTGGTTACAGCCTTGGAAATGTTTCTCTGACCTTGCAAATCTATAATTAATTCTATTGATAAATAGAAACAATCAGAGATAGATAAATACAGAGTTAGAATTCCTAAATTATTATCTTAAGAAAGTTTCATTTAAATTTATAGTATTCTATCATTCAAAATATGGTAAACCATATTATTTAAGAACTAGAAGTTTTACATCTAGCAAGTAAAAGAAAATATTACTGTGAGATAATTGTTACAGAGAATGCAAAAATCTAACTTCTTAAAGACTGAAATGATTAAATGACAATGTGTCTTTTAAGACCTCAAATCTTATACATGAAACTCTTTAAAAATGAAAGAAAATGAAGTTCTTTAAAAAGAATTTCTAAAAAGGTGCAAGTAAAACATTTTGTACCATCATCTGTAGCAAAACAAAGAATTTAAAAGTGGGGGGAGCCTTTGCTAAGATAAAAACTTGGCCCAAAGCAGGGAAGCACTTTCTGTGAGGCTGTGTTACCTCATATGCTATGAAAATGCAGGGATGCCATTTTCACATGATGTTTAAGGTTAATTATTTTCTAGTATATCTTTAATAGGAGGAAAAGAAAACAACATTTACAGAAAGTGCTGGGTAGACTTAGGAATGCTTTTGAATGGAACTTGTTTTACTCAGGTTTTTTTTTTTTTTTAGAAAGTGATCAATTATTTTATTTTATTTTTTTTTATTTTTTTGCTTTTTTATTTTATTTTATTTTATTTTTTTAAAAATTTTTTATTGTTGGTTGTTCAAAAACATTACATAGTTCTTGACATATCATATTTCACACTTTGATTCAAGTGGGTTATGAACTCCCATTTTTACCCCATATACAGATTGCAGAATCACATCAGTTACACATCCATTGATTTACATATTGCCATACTAGTGTCTGTTGT
>NW_026000037.1:35431418-35489640 GCF_001458135.2 Marmota marmota marmota
AAAACAGGGATGGTGACGTCAGCTCTCCAAGATGGTGGCCGCTGGCCTCCTCTGTGATCTGACCGGTGTGGAGAACCGAATTGGACCGCTTCCTTCCCCCGTCTCGAACCCAGAATTCAGCACTGAGTATGGTGCTTGCACGGCTGGCAGAAACTGCAGCGCTGTATCCCTGCGTCGCTATCTCTTCGTTTCCCAGTGCGCGCTGCAGACTCTAGCCGCGGGGCGATTTGCTGAATAAGCAGTGTTACCCTCCGTGCGACAAATCTCTCGCGTTTGAGTCCCCGCAGCCGATCCTCCTGTGATGGAAATCCTTCCTCCAGGTTCCGGAGCACCCCACTATTGCTGGAAATTCCTAACAAGATAGCCTTTAGCAGTCCTGACTCGTCATTCTCCCACACAGTGACGCGGCACATGGGGGCAATGCACTCCCCTTGCCGCCATCTTCTCAGTCAAGAGTCGTGATCAATTATTTTAAAGAAGGCTTATATCAGGCAATACTTACTTTAACAGCAAATTTCTTAGATGCCATGGCTTACAGATTCTCCACAGCAATCATAGGGCCTATGATGGTGGCGGGTTTGGGTTCGGGCTTTGTTTGCTTTGTTACTATCCAGGGCCACAGGCGGAGTAGTACCTGGTTGGGGAAACTTACACTAAAAAAGAAGCAAGTTACGCAAACCAAACTTCAGAAGCTGGGGGGAATTCAATTTTTAAGCCTGCTTCCCTTTTTCTTTCTTTTTTTTTTTTTTAATGAATTACTGTAGGCCAGGTATTGATGCTCCAGAAGTGCTTTGGTAGAAGGAGGCTGACTGGCAATGATCATGGACACTAAAGCTTCTACTTGCAGTTGTTTTTGACACTGAACACACATTTCTGAGTGAATTTTCATAGACTGATTTTGTATATGCCAACAGAAGCTGATTAAAAGGAATCTCAGTGGAACCATTAGCCACAGTGTGGGATTTGGTAATACATGGATCCCATCCATAGTGTTTAGTGACTAAAGTGACAAACATCCTCCCATATTTTGTAGTGCCTCATTTGTCACTGAGGACGGTATTCCAGAAGGTCTCCAAGATATTGTCATGATATCAATTTAGAAGGAATTAATGCATTATATATACTGACTGAATAAGAAATTTTAAGTGTTACCAGAAAAAAAAAGTACTAAATTTGTAGGAAACGATTTAAGAAATAATATTAAGGAATTAAATCAAGAAAAGTAAGATTTTTAATAAATGTAAAATATATATTCTTTTTTTTAGGCATTACAGCAGATGATATTTTAGTTATTATTATATAAATAATACTGCAAAATTATTTAGGGATATAAGTTTTAGAAAACAAAATAATATAATAACCTAAATCATATATACATATGTATTTAATATATATGTGTGTGTGTGTGTGTGTGTGTATATGTGTGTATATATATATATATGTGTGTATATATGTGTGTGTGTGTATATATATAATTCCTATGACAAGCTGACCAATACTTCATAGTCCCTGGTTACAAATAATTTAAATTGAAATTATTGACAGAGGAAAATGACACTCTATTACAGACTATGGTCACAGCATGTTGAGAAGCTATGAAATATTTATACCATCCAAAGTGGTACCATACTGAATTATGTGTTATTTAGTAAATTTTTGTGTTCAAAGCACTATTTTTATTGTACGTATAAACTGTAGTCTAGTTCTTGCTATCATTTTAATGTTTCCTGTAAATGCCAGGACTAGGAAGACTCATTAACATCTATTTTAGCACATTTTATATGTTTTTTTTATCAATATTTGGCCATAATTTCCAGAGCTCATTGTAAGCTAAGATGAAATGGAATTCAGTGGAAAACATATTTGGGAAGTGATTATTTGTTTTATGTACCCTGGTTTGGACTTGAAATTTAATGAAGAACAAAGATATTAGACAGTACCCAGTAGAAATTAGTTTGCAACATGCTAAAACTGAAAGATATTTCCAAATTAATCTTTTTTTATTTCTAGTTTAATTTTCTCAAAAACAAAACAAATTTTATTTTCATCATGAGAGTCTCCATGTTCATTTCTCTTTATTTTTTCTTTGGTCTGGTTGAGAGCAAACCTAATATAAGTACTTTAATTGTATCAAACTAATTAAATAGTTGTTTTCATAAAAGATCAATCTTCTGTTCTGAAATGTCTCTTTAGCATCCTTTTGTAATAAACTCTATACTGAAAAACTACACAGAGAAAGAAAATGATTAAAATTACACTTAAACTTGTACAGAATTTATCAAATGAAAATATGGCACATTTTTTAATGTTTAAAGTATTTTATCTTATTTGATCATTTCCTGAGTGACATGTAGAACAATAATATATAATGTACATTGTTTTTTTCTGTGTGTCTGTGTGTTTATAGACCAACAAAACTATAAATATCATAAAACACAATAGTGAAATCAAATAACCGAAATATGTCTGAAGTAAAAGGAGAATACAGACAGCTGACAGTGCCATGAAAACCAAAAAGAAGGAGATTTGACTTTTGTCTTAAAATACAGAGTAACTATAATTAATAATAGTTTTATAACTGACCAAATATGAAACAAGGGAGAAGTGGAAAGGAATATATTTCAATTCCTTATCTTCCATGTAGACAATTGGTAACATTAACTAGGATTTAGAAATAAACAAAAGAAATATAAATGGAAAATGCTTAAGATTTTAAAATTTTGGACACAGGAAAGGGGAAAAAGTATGGCAGAGAATTTTACTTTAGCATATTTTATCTTGGGGAATTTGTTTTTAATCGATTTGTTTATACACTAGTAAAAAGACCTTATGCTCTTTATTTCCTGGTACCTCAAACCATTTTAACTTTTTTTTAGTATTTTTTTTGCTAGCCATTCACCTTAGGACCTTTCCATGAAGACCACCCAAAAGTCAGAAGCTAAGTAATTACTCAATGGTTTGGGTCACCTAAAAGTTCCACATTCCTTAATAATTGCCCATTTTACCCTCAATAGTGTTCAAGGTGTAAAACTATGGTTCATAAATCTCTAAATAACTGAGTCTTAACTGCTATTGAGCTTATGCTCTGCCCTGGGCTCATTAGGACAATTATAAGGAGCCAGGCTGCTGCTCCATCTGAAGGTCGATCTGCGAGGAGTGACATAGGGTGTCTCCCAGGAAAGACCCTGTCCTGTAGACTCCTTGAGTTTATCAAGCTGGGGCTGTCATTCCTAACAATGTGGCACAAGTTTTTTTTTTGTTTTTGGTTTTTTTTCCTGAAATTTTGTTTATGGCTTTATTAGATAGAATACTGCAGAGTAGCAGTTAACATGAGTGGATTATATACAGAAAGGGAGAGAAAGAGAGACATTTTAAGGAATTGCCTCACACAATAGCAGAAGCTTGCAAAGTTAAAGATTTGCATACTGGAGACCTAGCAAATAGCTGTTGGGTCACTTCAAAGTTAGAGGCAGTCTAGAAAGAGAATTCCCTCTTTTACAGAGGGCCACAGTCTCCTACAGATAATTTCATGCAAGCCACATCCTTATGAAGAAAAATATTCTTTATTCAAATTCTACTGATTTAAGTGTTAATGTCCTGTAAAAAATAACTTTCTAAGAACTTCTACATTAGTTTTTGACTAAGTGTTGGATTCCATCACCTAACCAAGTTGATCCATGCAATTAACCATCATGCTAACAATTATTATTATATATAGCTACTTTAATTTTTAAATAACTATGTAAGACTGCTACCAAAAAAGTTTAAAATAAATGACTAATTACAGCAAAAATGAAGTATTGAATCTCAGTGATCAGCAGTGCTAAACCACCACACACATGCAACCAGTTGAGAACTTGCTCCTAGTCTCCCAGAATTTTCTTTTTCTTTTTCCACACCAAAAGCCCTAGTATTTCTGGATAAATTTGTAATGACTGTATGAAAATTAACAACTGGAAATTTATTCTTTTTTTATTTCCTACTGTAATTTTTATAAGATAGCTATGGGTGGTTTCTCAATTTCTCCTTCTTACTATGTAAAAGTTTAGCTATTAAAAATATGTTTCAGCTCAATTCTACATTTGACTTTATTTCCTCCTATAGAAAGCCATCTCAAAAAGTATGTATTTAACTGAAAATAATTCCAGTGCAGTTTAAATAAGTGACATTGTTCTAGCCTACATTGCACAAATAGATTTTCACTGTTAAATTTTTACATCTTCATGTGAAGGAGCAAAACCATTCCTGTAAGTGGCAATTACATTTTATCTGCTTTGTAGTAAAAATTGCAAAAATTCCCACTGACCTGCCAGCTTTTTATTTCCTACTAACACTGCTTTGCTGACTTCTGCACACCCATTTTTGAGGAAGATAGATTAAAAAAAAATTATAGGTGTATTATATATAATAGTAGAATTTACTATGATTTATTTGTACATGCATGTAACATAATTGGTCCATTTCATTTCCCTGAACCTCTCCTTCCCCTCCCCTCCCCTTCCTCTACTATACCCTATTCTATTTTCATGAGGCCCTTTCTTTTTTCTTCTATAGCTTCCACATATGAGACAAAACCAATGACTCTTTACTTTCTGAGTCTGGCTTACCTCACTTAGCATGATGTTTTCCAGTTCTGTATACCCTTAAAAATGGATGTCATGTTATGATTTTGAATATATGAATTTTAAGAAAATATTAGAGAAGAACATAAGGGCATATGGTCAATCCACACACATTCTGTGTGTATATACTTACATATCAATATCTAAAATATATGTGCAACTACATCTATAATGTATTTACCTACTTTGTCCAGGCTCTGTCACAAGATGTGTATATACTGTGTGCATACAGTTGTGAAAAAGTTGTCACTTACAGGTTCATATTCAAAGAGAGTCCACATTCAAGAAAATGTGAAACACACACACATGCACACACACACACACACACACACACACCTGTACATGGAGAAAAACTAGAACAGGCATCCAGGTTTCTAATCTAGGTATTATTTATATGTTGACATATGAGATTATTCAGTGATACATTTGTAAATGGTTGAAGTTTTTAGAAAATATAAAAAAAAAATTTTGCTAAAATTTATTCATCTTGACGTCAAGTATTATGGTACTTATAAAAGTTGAATGATTTATCCAATATCATGTATGGAATAATTGGGTAGATTGAAGTTAATAATCATGAGGACTAGTTTAGAACCACACTTCTATTCTATTGGGACTCAGTTTTTAAATTATGCTTCATACTTAGGAGATTCCATATGCAAATATATTTATAATAATTTTAAATAAACTTGGAAAAAATAAATTTTTTCAGTAAAAATTAAGATAGTTTTTCTTGTTGTATTTTTAAAGAATGAAAACCATTGAGTCAGAAAGATAAGACATAATTAAGAGAAGCCATTTGAAATGATGTGAAACATAACTAATAGAAAATTTCCAAGTGAAAAAATGTAAAACAAATCAGTAAAGTGGTATATTCTACTGCTTTATAGAACCAGTAATGCATGTCTTGATGCACAAAACAATTATGTCATCTATCTATTGGACTGACCAACTGTCAGCTCTTTCATGAGAGACATGGCATGAAGTTTGAAGTTCTACCACAAGTTAGTTTAAAAAGCCAAAAATACATCAAAACTTTATAAAGATTATAATGGTAAACATATACACTTTATATCAATTCCATGTTCTGGAAAAATACTTTCAGAAATGATATAAAATTTATAGTTTTCATGTAAACCAAGTAGTCAAGAATGAAGACCAGCTTTTTTTCTAACATTATATACTAGTCATGCACTTGAATAAAAATGTAAAGCAAAATATTTAAGCAAATCACAAGGTTTAGTGAATTACATGAAAGCACTCACAGTAACATTTGCTATATCTTGACTTTAGTGAAGAGAGGTGATTCTTGTGAACTCTCAGGAATTGAAGAAAACCTTGGTGTCAGGTGTATTAAGCTTGTTCTGCTTAAACATGGAATGACAGATCCCTCCCTGCTCAGGTCTATGATTTGACTATATGTCAGATCATGATAGTAATGTCTCATGGATTGCTTTGCAAAAGGAAATTGATATGAACTCTGGCAAATTATTAAACTTTCTGGGCCTTAGGATTCATATGTAAATGAGGTTAAGCTACAGTAAGATTTTTATAATATCCCTATTTATCCCCAGATGCAGAGGTATGACATAAGGCCAACTGAACAAGTTTCACCACTTTTCTCTATTTCACTTGATACAGAAAAGGAAAAGGAGTCACTCATACACTTGTTAGGGTAACAGCAGCGTCACAAATATTATCCACTGTCACTACTTTTCTGACTGCTATTTCCAGAGCTGAAATGGTAACAAAGTAATGCTTTTACTTCAAGTTCATCATGTTGTGATGCAATTTCTTTATCACTTAAATAAATGCATATTGTTTTGTTTTATCATTTCAAAGACTATTTCAATCAATACATATATCCATTTTTTTTTCATTACTATTTATTTTTCACTGGGCATATATGTGGAGGTAGAATCCTTAGGTTCAAATATTGGAATATTCACATGATTCATGATATAAATCATCAAATTATTTTTAAAAAGTTATA
This sequence comes from Marmota marmota marmota, assembly GCF_001458135.2. Lineage (NCBI taxonomy): Eukaryota > Metazoa > Chordata > Mammalia > Rodentia > Sciuridae > Marmota > Marmota marmota. The sequence goes on from NW_026000037.1 coordinate 35,438,034, forward strand.
CACGATTCATTAGCAAGTACCCAAATCCCATTCTTAAGTAGTTTTGCAAACACTAGAAATTACTTATTTTTTTTTGCTAATGTATTATGTAAAAAAAAATTACACTTTCTGGTTTGACTACTTTTGTGGGGGGTTGTGTATTAATGGGAAATATTGCTTCCATTATGAGTTAGAGTTTGACTCTGGTAATTTTTTGAGAGGATGATGTTATTTTTTTATCAGAAATACTACTAATAATCAATATTTAGATTAACAGTTTTGCATGTATTATCTCAGTCTGTAAGCTACCCTAGGAACATAGTATTTTTTTAAGCATAAACTACTTTTTATAAATTTGGAAACTTAGACACAGCTAAGTCACGTAATTCATAAATTTTGCATCTCTGGCCATCAAACTTATCCAAGTCTTTTTAGAATGGAATGGAAGGTATGAAAAAAAATGTAGGAAAATTCTATTAAGTCCTGTGGAGGCTCACAAGTCTCCAAACTGAACTTTCATATTTATTATTGTCATATTTGTTTTATTTGTTACTTTTGCTGTTTTACTGAAAAAAAAATTCTGTATACTTCACAATCATTCCTTCTTGTGTGGATGTTGGGGTGGTGCTGGGGATTGAACCCAAGGCAGCCTGTATATTAACCACACACTTTATCATTGAGCCATGCCCCCAATTTTTACAGTCATTTCTTAGAACTATATGCCACCTGAATTCCTAGAGACCATGGTACAAAATTCTCTTTACCTTTCTTTATAAGCAACAGATAACAATCTATACTAATCCTCTAGGTGAAAGAAATCTTATGTGTTACTTAATCAATGTAATTACAAATTTTCAGTTGAGTAACTTGAAACTTAGCATGTCAAGTAATTGACTCAAACCTCAGAAAGTAGCAGAACTGTGACATTTTGTTACTTGGTACTTTCTTGCCCTATGACTGAGAATGAATGTTATTATGTCATTGTAACATTACTAAATCATAAATTCTCACTATGAATAATACTATTATTATTATTTTCAGGTAAAACACACTACTCACTTATGTGAATTATCATAAAGTATAATCTATAATAAACATAATATTTCTCATTTATATATTAATCCATTAAAGATAGTCAAAATAGCAGAATGCAATTCTTTAAAATAAAAATATGTTTTCTTTAAGGTTAATAAACATAAATGTCAGAGTCTCTGTTTTACCATGTATTCCTAACAAAGTCTTAAATTCCTATTTTTCTAAGTTCATACCTGTATATTAAATCCTCATGCAAAAGAAGAATTTGAGAGTGCAATGCATGCTTCCAAGAAGGATAAAATTAACCCCATTCCTATTTGTACTGCATGTCACATGGTCACATTAAAAGATTTTATTGTTTTATAGATAAAGATTGTTTGAGGCATCCAACGTTAATCTTTAATTATTCATGAAGTGTCATTATTTATTCATTAGCTCCTGAGCAATTTTCCTTAGCCCAAGTACCTATACTCTTTTGTTTCTTGTATGAAGACATGTTAGGACATTAGAATTCTATGAGATGTACTGCATTAGAAGGCAGCTTCTAACCATTTATGCTAGCATGGACATTTAGAAATGGAACTTACTGTTAAGAAATATATAAGGAAATAAGAGACAGGATGCTAATCAGAAACGATGTTAAATCTGTTTGCACTAGCAGACAATAATTCAAATCCTAGTGTCTCATAATTAATAGTGCTTATTGAGAATCTAACATTTGTGTCTCTGAAAGGACTCAAAGCCTGCAGGAACTCAAAATATCAGTTTTGTACTATGAGAGTATTCACAAGCCCTGGCTTTAGAACATATGTAAATGATCCCAAATAAAGCTTTATGAACCTGTTGACTTGAGTGTAGCACATAACCTCTGTGGGGAAAATAGGAACTAATGATTTATGAATGATCTTATACCGAGAAATAGTAGCTCTGAATGAGGAATTAGGCAGCTAACAAGTAGAGGTTGAAGGTAGAAACAGGAAAAGTGGGGTGGGAGGAGGTTCATAAAGGTCTTTATGAGTCAGAAGGTATCCTTGTTTATAAGAAGGGGATTGAATTAAGAGTGACCCACACAAAATTAGGCAAGTAAGCTTACATATAACCATTTAATCTATTTTCCAAATGAATTCCTTTTAAGAGTGAAAGGGGATGGTTCTATTACTCCTGGGCAGCAGTAACCATAAAACAAAACTATCTTAGATCAATCAGGTCATGTTATTATCCAAAATATAAGGTACCTATAAGAATACTTAAAATTATCAGACCACATTATAACATATTGAGCACTTTTGGGGTATCCTGGTATCTTATTTGAATAAAAATAATGCTAAAAAAAACACAGTGAAAAGTCTAGAAAAAATATGTAAAATTGCTGGAAAAAAACCACAATATTTGCCTTGTATAAACAAATACATACCCATGACAATCATTTTTATATGTAGTGTTAATCTGATTATTTCTAATACTAGAAATAAATGTATGTATGTTGATTTCATATGAGCAAACTTGTTGAACCCTTATGTGTTCTGGTAATATGTCTTTGGATAGCCATTTATTTTTTTTTTTTTTGAAGGGGTGGGTGGTTACTGAGGATTTAACCTAAGAGCTCTTAACCACTGAGCCACATCCCCAGCACCTCTTTATTTTATTTTTTTTAAATTTTGAAACACGATCAGACTAAGTTGTTTAAGGCCTTGCTAAATTGCTGAGACTGGCTTTGAACTTGTAATCCTCCTACCTCAGCCTCCTGAGCCATTGAGATTATCGCTGTGTGCCACTCTGCCTGTCTATGATAGTCATTTTGAGGTACTTGAAGGCACATCACGTTATCTATGGATGTGGTTTTCTTGAACTAGCTACAAGGATATAACTAGGACTAACATGAGGGAGATGCATGAAATATTTCAATGTAACCCAACATGAGTTTATGTTATAGTGTGAGATGTTTAGGGAGTTGGAGTTCATCCTTGTTGCAATCACAGCTTGGCTTTAATTAACTATGTGACCTTGAAGAAGTCACTATCGTTCTGTGTCTTTTTTTTTTTTTTCATACTAAGAGAGAGACTTTTAAAATATCCACATGGACTTCTCAGATTCGATGCTGCTACACATGCCTGTAAAGCCTTTACACAACAATATAGCTAGACTGTCAACCTCCAGTCTAGTTAACAAGATGTCTCTAAGACATCTCTAATTACAGTTAATGTCCCATCTCCTTAGAGTTGCACACATTGCTGTTCTTTTAACATTATATACTAGATATATGTAAAAGTTTTGCTGGCATCAGTCTAGAACATCTAGACAAGTTGACTGAAAGTAATATGTTAACATGAGGAAGAGGGAGAGCAATGTCAAGCAAGGGAATCTTGTACTTAGAGAAGGGGATAGAGCTTCCACTTGCACTATCCCAGTCACTGCACTACTTATGTTACTTTAGCTTTTCCAGGAAGCACACATCAACTGGGTGAACTCAGTTTTGTCCCACACTAATAGAAAATTTATATGCAGACTTTGAAAGGAAAGAACCATTTGCAAGTAATTTAACTGTATAGAAAAATTAAATGTAATTATATCTGTAGAAATACAAAAATACCCAGCACTTAACAACATAAAATACACTTTGCTCAACTCCAAATAAAAAATTGCTGAGTGTGCAAGGCAAAGAAATGTGTGACCTATAGTAAAGAGGAAAACTACTTAACAGAAATTAATTACTAAATAAAAACATGAAAACAGTTGCATAAATTATATGTTCCAAATATTTAAGATTGTAAAGTCTTATATGAAAGATGTACAAAATAGGCCTAAATAGCTCACCCCTAATAGTGGGGTGACATATAACTGTAAAACCAGTAACTCAGGAGATTGAAGCAGGAGTATTGAAAGCTTGAGGCCAGCATAGGCAACTTAGTGAGATCCTATCTTGAAATAAAAGAAAAAATATGAAAAAGATATTTGGATGTTGCTCATTTCAATCCTAGGTAGGAGAGAGAGAGAGAGAGAGAGAGAGAGAGAAATATGCTCAAATAAAATTATTAGAGATGAAGAGATGATAACTAAAATAATTCAGATGAAATGCATACAAGATTAATAACAGACTAGACTTTAAAGAGAAAATATTAGTACACATAAAGAAAAAAATATTGTCCCAAATGAAACACTTAGATAAAAAATACTGAAAATGAATGAACAGATTATTATTGAGATGTGGGACAATTTCAGACAGCTGTGTGACTGGCTTCTATGAAGGAAAAGATACAAACTAAGGAAGAGGAAAAAAAACATATGAAGTGGTTGAATAAAGGCAAAGTGGGTAGGGAAAATCTAGAGTAAGGGAATCCTAAGGGACATAAAGGATTTTGGGGTGACTAATGAGTGCATTTTCTTGGTTATAATGATGACTTCATGAATGCATATATATATATGCAAAGAGTGTATTCATTTATGATATTTAAATATATGTATGTTATTATATTTTATGAACACATTAATAAAACTGAAAGATCAATGAAAAATAAGTAATAAATGGTATGTAATGTGGAAACACCTTGCTATGGGAAAATAAAGATTTACTCATTGCCTTTCATAGTATACAAAAGTAAATGTTACAGATATTGATTTAAGATCTAAATTTGAAAGGTAAAATTTGAACCATCAAGAATAAATTGTTGCCAGGCACATGCCTGTAATTCCAGTGGCTCTGAAGGCTGCAGCAGGAGGATGGTGAGTTCAAAGCCAGCCTCAGCAAAAGAGAGCTGCTAAGTAATTCAGTGAGACCCTGTCTCTAAATAAAATACAAAATAGGGCTGGGAACCTGGTTCAGTGGTCCAGTGCCCCTGGGTTCAAAACCTGGTAAATGCCCCTACCCCAAAGAATAAATTATCTGTAGGATTATAAGATAGAGATCATTTTAAAAATAATACCTAAAAAGCAAAAATCCAGAAGAATGACATTGAAAAATTGAATTAGATTGAAACTAAAACATCTCATACATGAAAAGATTTGCAAAATATGTGAACAGATATACTGCAGAAAATAATTTACAACATAGAAGATTAATGTACTTAATATATAACAACTTACTTCCCAGAGACAGAGAACTTATTACACTTATTTGAAAAAATGGTTAAATGTGAAAATATCTGATTCATAGTAGAATAAATTGAATGGCAATATAGAAAAGATCTGAACCCTCATTAGTAATCAATATAGTATAAAGTATAATTTAAATAGCTGTGAAATTTTAGTTGTATTTCAAGAAGTTTGTCAAAAGTTTAAAAATCCTGGGGGCTACAAATGTGGCTCAGTAGTAGAGAGCTTGCCTAACATATGTAAGGCACTGGTTTTGATTCTTAGCACCACATATAAATAAATAAATAAAATAAAAACTTCATCAACAACTAATAAAAATATTAAAAAATAGTTTAAAAATCCCATATTATACATTTTGAGAAGAATTTAGAATAACGAGCTAACATTATTGTACAATGTTAGTGGAAGGTTAAATTGCTTAAATTCTTGGCAAAGCAAATTTTAAATATCTGTTAAAGTCATAAATTCATCATTCATACTTTTTGTGGTAATGAATATTGAACCGAGGGTGAGTTAGCACTGAGATACATCCTCAGGCCTTTTTATTTTTAGTTTGAAGTAGGGTTTCACTAAGTTGCCCAGGCTGGCCTTGAAATTGTGGTCCTTCTACCTCAGCCTCCTAAGTAGCTGAGATTATATGCATGTGACACAAATTCAGTGATAACACATACTCTTTAGTTAGAAATTACAAACCTATTTTTGTTCTATAAAAGAAATATCACATGTAATTTATTGAGAAACATACTAAAATTGACCCCAAAAATGTTTTAAATTTTTTTCAAGTCTATGTCTATCATATGAACATGATTTTAAAATTGATTTTACATATTTAATATAATTCCATGCAATTGATAAATACATAAACTAGCCATATATATATATATATATATATATATCTCAACATATTCTTAAAAACATAACACTGAGTTATCATAAATAATTAGCATAAAGGCATATAAGGCAAAATAACAAAAAGTACATTCTGTATTTGTCCTTTATTTTTGAAATATGTATTTTTTAAGTATAGGATTTTGAATTGACTTCTTTTTCATTTTGATACTTTAACAATGTCATTTTATTCTTTCAAGTGTGCATAGTTTCTCAGGAGAAGCCAGCTGTATTTTTTATCTTTGTTCTGTGCACATCACTTTCTGTTTTCTCTGGATGCTTACAAGATGTTTTATTTGTCTTTTTTGTTATGCTTTCTGATTTTATTAATTTAAATATTGTATGCTTGGGAGTGTGTGTGTGTGTGTGTGTACTTTGCTAATTATCATGCTTGTTTGTCTCTTATCATCTTGGTTACTCTTTTAATATCTTCCAAATTAGTGTTGAAAATTTCTGAATTATTATATCTCAAATCTCTCTTTTGCACATTCTTTCTCTATTTTCCTTGAGGGATTCTAATTTTATGTATGATTGGCTATTTCATATTATTTATAACTGAATAATAATGCTTTATTTCTTATATTTAATAGACTTTTTGAATGTTCTGCTTTATTTTGCCTTTTTGCAATTAAGTTTAAACAATTTGATTATCTAATTATCAATTTTGATTATCATTCTTGGAAAGTCGACTCTTTAAAAGTGATTAGGAAAAGCAGTCATGAAATTCAGTTGGAAAATTAAGAGACCCAAAATAGTCAAAGCAACCCTTAGCAAGAAAAGTGAAGCAGGAGGCATCACAATACCAGACCTTAAATTATGTTACAGAGCTTGGTAACAAAAATGGCAGGGTATTGGCACGAAAAACAGATTCATAGACCACTGGTACAGAATAGAAGAAACAGAGTCAAACTCACATAAATACAGTTATCTCATACTGGACAAAGGAGCCAAAAACAAACATTGGAGAAGAGAGAGCTTCTTCAATAAATGGTGCTGGGAAAACTGGAAATTTACATCTAACAAAATGAAATTAAATCTCTATTTCTCACCCTGCCCAAAAATCAACTCAAAGTGGATCAAGAGCTTAGGCACTAGAGACCTGTGCCTAATAAAAAAGAAAAAAAATAGTAGGCCCAAATTTCCAACATGTCAGCCTTGGAACTGACTTCCTTAACAAGACTCCTAAAACTCAAGAAGTAAAATCAAGAATCAAAAAGTGGAGTAAAATCAAACTAAAATGCTTCTTCACAGCAAAGGAGACAGTCAAGAGTGTGAAGAGAGAACCTACAGAATGGAAGAAAATCTTTACCATGTGCATCTCTGATAAAGAATTTCTCCAGTATGTATAAAGAACTCAAAAACTTAACACAAAAAAAAACCCCAAATAATCCAATCAATAAAGGGACTAAGGAATTGAAGAGACCCTTCGTAGATGAAGAAATATAATCCGTCAACAAATATATGAAAAAATGTTCAACACCTCTAACAATTAGAGAAATGCAAATCAAAACTACACTGAGATTCCATCTCATGCCAGTCAGAATGGCAGTTATCAAGAACATAAGCAACAATATACGTTGCTGAGAATGTGGGAAAAATGTACACTCATACATTGCTATTGGAACTGCAAATTGGTGCAACCATTATAGAAAGCAGTGAGGAGATTCCTTAGAAAATTTGGAATGGAACCACCATTTGACCCTGTTACCCACTCTTCATTTTATACCCAAAGGACTTAAATTCAGCATACTACAGTGACGCAGCCACACCAATGTTTGTAGCAGTTCTATTCACAATAGTCAAACTATGGAGAACCAATCTAGATGCTCTTCAACAGATGAATGGTAAAGAAAATGTGGTATATATACACAATGAATATTACTCAGTCTTACAGAATAATGAAATTATGGTATTTTCAGGTAAGTAGATGGAACTGGAGAATATCATGCTAAGCAAAATAAGACAATCCCAAAGAACCAAAGGCTGAATATTTTCTCTGATATCTGGATGCTAATTCACAATAAGCAGGGGTGGTCTAGGGAAGAACAGAGGGACTTTGGATTAGAATGATGGGAATGAAGGGAGGGGAGGGGGTATGGGAGTGAGAATGATAGTATAATGAATCAGATATTATTACCCTATGTGCATATATGATTATATGACCTGTGTAACTCTATATTATGTATAACCAGACAAACAAGAAGTTACCCTCCATTTATGTATGAAGTGTCAAAATGCCCTCTGTCATGTATAAGTAATTAGAACAAATTAAAAAAATGAAAAGAAAGCAATTTTTGTTGCTGTTCTCTTCCACCTTTTCTATTATTTTCTGTTAATTCTTTGTCTAATTTTCATCAGTATGCTGAAATTTCCCATTTGTTTCTGCATATTATACATCTTTTCTATTGGATCCTTTAATATATTAATCATAGTTATAAAAAAAATTTTATAAAAATATTTATAAAAAATGTATAGCTATGTAAAATAATTACATAGCTATTCATTTTTTATAAAAAATTTAAAGTTTAATGTTTGAAAAATTTGGGTAACACCTATGTGTAGTTCAGTTTATAACTTCTTATAGGTATATTTTTCTTTTTATTTTATAATTTTATTGAATATTGGTCATTAAGTGTAAGACAGTACAGACAGACCAAATAGTATCACGGCTGAAAATGAATAATTTGCCAAGGTGTTAGTATTGGATGTTAACTAATTTGTTTTGCTATGACTATCTTCAGGGACAAAACATACTTCGAATTTCTAAAGAAACAAGATTCTATTGCGTAAACTCAAAGTGGGGGCCATAGAGTTAGAATTTTCTCATTTTTCTTGTCCCACCCTATTTTTCAGCTTTAGTTACATGGTTGTGACAGTATGCATCCTTTCTCCAAGATCTACCTTCTTTAGCAAAATACTGCTGCTGCTTCTTAGTAGATGGCTGCTCATTTGATGAGGGTTTATTTTATATGTTTTCCTGGTTCACCCTGACTCTTAGTTAAACCCTGAGTGCTTACGTCTTAAAAGGGTGATTTTGAAAAATAAAATATGAAGCTATATGTTGCTTCTTGAAATGTACATGTATTTGAAACAATAAAAAAAGAAATCAATATAAAATACCAAACTGTGGCATATTTTTGCAGAAAAAAGGTGGAGAATAAATTTGAGAAATGGACAAAAAAAATCAATAACATGTACAATCAATCATTTCTGAATCTGGTTAGTTGTCAGGGACAGCTATTACATTGTTATGTTTTTATACTTATTTTATGTTGAACACTATTGCACACAAAATTTATACTTAAGGCTGGGGATGTGGCTCAAGAGGTAACGCGATCGCCTGGCATGCATGCAGCGCTGGGTTCGATCCTCAGCACCACATAAAAATAAAATAAAGATGTTGTGTCCACTGAAAAATAAATATTAAAAAATTCTCTCTCTCTTCTCTCTCTTTAAAAAATATATTTAATAAGAAAAAGTCTATAATTTATCTTGAAATCTTATTCTGATTAGCTTTATTCCTTTTTCTATAATAGTAGTCAAGTTGTATGAACAGACACAATGCTCCTTTATCAGTACCACTCAAATTTTTTAATGTGACAATTAGAATATAAATGAAATATTACTTTTTACCATCTGTAAAATAATTACATAGCTATATATTTTTATAAATACTTGTTGTGATTATATTAAATTTAGTTCTATTAATTGTCGATCATAATCTCCAGTATAAAATAGACTAGTTAAAAGTACTATTTAGAATATAAAATCTAGGCCAATCTAAGAAGCTATAAACATTTGAAGAACGGTCTTTAGTTAGCTCTTGCCAGGTCAGAACCTCACATTATCACTGGCTAGGTACATATACTTAAACAAGTTAATTAACTCTAAATTTTAGTATCCTTAACTGTAAAATGAAGATAATAATAGCCTCCTTGAAATAGTTATTAAATATACAGACAATTCACTCTGTGTAATATTTTCCTTTATGTAGAATAATAAGAGGTAATCATCAATTAGTTCTATTATCTTATGAAAATCATTTCCTTTTTATGTGCCTCAGTTTCCTTCTTTCCAATTGAAGATAACATTTTAAATCTACCCATGAAACAAAATAAGGATGAAAAAAGAAGATGTGTGAAATCTGCTTAGAACAGTTCTGTGAGTTTACAAAGTTAATTTATTAAACTTTTTGAGTGTTTTATTGAAGAAAAATGTATACCTCAATGAAGAAGTACTAATTTAGAAGAAATTACAGATATCATTTTTCAGTAATGAGGTAAACAAATAATAGAATGTTTATTAGTCTAAAGGAAACAGAACTGTGAGAAAAAATTTGAAACACACATGAACCAAAAGGGGGGCGGGGCACACAAAATAACCTGCAAATTTTGGATTGCTTTTTCTTTTTTACTTTTCTTTACTTTTGTTTTAAATATCTTGATTATTAGGCTGCACATCTTTTTCAGTTCAATTACAGCATGCTGTATAAGTAGATCCATGGTAAATGCAAGCCATAGATCATAAAACCCTCTGTACTGAACTGAAAAGTATAGAAAGGACTGTTCCAACACCCTACAAAGCTCTATATTTTTGATTGTATAGAATCAGTTTTAGATATAATTTAAAAGCAATATAAATATTGTCCTCCATACCTTAGTTAAGAACGAATTTAATGCTTAAGAAGAACGTGTGATAATTTCACTACCTTGTAATTGTTTCCATTGCACATAATCCTAACATTTAAAGTTGATCCCAAAAGACTTCTTCCTGTGTGTTTATGTATGTTTACTCTTTTCCACCTAAAAGAACTGAAATTATTCTAACAAATCCAAATTTGTATACACAGACTTTACATATTTTGTTTGCCTTGCTTTGGTGTTTGGCAGTTGTCCACCAGTAGCTGTGACAACTTGTCTCAGTTCCATTGCATCCCAGACTTTTAACCATGGTGTTGAAAAACAGTTTCATGAGGAGCATTAATTGTTTTCATGTTCTGAAAATTTTGGAAAAAATTAAGACACACATGAGATTTCACAAGACAATAGTTTTGGTCAAAGCATGACCTCATAGTTTCTCCTAAGTGCAAACAACACGTGTAATGACTGGCTTGGATACCATTTTTTCAAATAAGAGATAACATTCGATTGAACCTTGGGTTAGATTTCATACTAATCTGACTTATCCCACTGCTGAAAGAGCTTGGCTCTTAAGGGGATAAATTTAGTTTAATTATCAACCATTTATGTCAGGGAAAAGTTATTATGAAACATTCAAACCTGTTTCTAAAGTTCACCATGAGGCTACAGTTGTAACAGGAAGAAAATATTAGTGAATTGAAGCTCAATTTACTTGGTTTTCACTATGGTGGGAATAAGTGCCGAAAGTTGAGACATTTTTTACCTTTTCAACAAAATAACTGAAGTGCTGGCTTTTTGACCCTATTTGGGCACCATAGATGGGAAAAGAAAAATGATGTTGAATCCTAGCCACAACATGTGAATGTGTTTTTCTCCTTTCCCTTTTTGGTTAGTGTCCCTCAGGCATCAAAAGCATAAGGTATCTCGGCATCTTCTTTTCACAGTATGAAAGTCAGTAAAGCTTTCAACAATCTCTTGTCCTTAAAAGCTTCCCCCCACCTTGTATGTATGTATGAAATTTTTCCCCAAGCCCCAAAGCAACCATTAATAGTCACCATCATCTATCCACTTTTTAAAGGCAGAACAGAGTAGAGCTAAAGAGAACTGTGTGTCATTGGTATGAAGCCAGAAATGCAAGCCTGATTTCTTCTGCATCTATTTCTTGAAGTACAGAGGAAATGTCCCAAAGCAATTGCCAATTGCAGCTTAAGAGGACTTTTCAATATACATATATATGTGTGTGTATATATATATTTAAATATATATTGTATATAAATTAAAAATATATAGAAAGAGAAAGAAATACACATGAAATGGACTAAAAACTAACTTGATTCTCACATTTATTTTTAAAAACCCTTCAAAAAGATAAAATTTTAGTTTCTTTGACCAAGCTGCATGAATTTTTAAATTAAAGTTTTTAGTGTTGCATAATGTGCGTGCACCTGCCTCAGAATGGGTTAAGCATAATAATTTAAGAACACCAAAAATCTCTTTAACTTTGTTTGCTAACTGACAGTTCTTTGAAATTAAATGAACATGCTGTAATCTAAGTTACTAGCCTTCAAGAGTAGGATGGAATTTGAGGATCCAGATTGCAAAAAGAGCCCTTAAATATTCTTTGAATTCTCTAAAGATAGAAAATATTATGTAGCAAACCTGCTTATTATTTTAGTGCTAAAGGTACTCAAAAGTTTGCTCCATTTGGATATTTCTCCTCAAAGTTTGCTCCATTTGGATATTTCTCTCTAGGAATCCTATTAGTTCTAGAACATTGTATGACAGCTATGATCTTAATTGCTTTTTATTTTGTTTTAATGTGCGTGTGTGTGTGTGTGTGTGTGTGTGTGTACATATGTATGCACAATTTCTTGGTCCATCTATCGACAGATATGGCATTGTCTTGAGAATTCTGGCTAAGATGTTTAGAGAAATAAGGTACTTATAACTATATACTATATTTTAAAAAAACAGTGTAATCATATCACTTGGTGTAAGAGAAATAAGTGGGTAAATATTATGACGCAAATCTTTGTCACATCATTCAGTTCAGGTTGCAAGGGAAGACTCCAATTGTCCAATGTTCTGAGGAATCCCACCACTCACTCTCAGCCACTGTGTTCTAGCATTCCCTGGGACCATCAATGCCTTTTTCATATTGGCTATCCTAGGTTGTGATTAAACTCCTATTCAGGAGTAGTTCCAAACCCCAAGCAACCATGGAAACCAGTAGTATACTGGTATACTGGTAGTATATGCATGGTCCTATTTGATACTGAATTGTCTTAAAATCAAAATGTGTTTGTTTAATATATAAAACTGAGAGTTTTATTCAATGTTTCATTCATATCACATTAAAAGAAAAACAAGCAAAGAAAATTATTAGATAGAATCCTTTTATAAATTTGTTCCTCAAATAAGTTCAAGGACTATAAATATCTCCAAAGGCCAAACTGCAGGGCTTCACATTCTTGGTCATGTGCTCTACTTTATTTGAGTGATATTAGGGGCTGGGTTCAGGTGGAAAAAACAAACTTCAATATTTTAAAGAACAAAATCTCACAGTTAGGAGGGCAGCACTTTTTCTTAACTGCTTTCTCACCATTGTGTTTTAAATCTATTACAAAACTTAATTAAGTCTAAATATTTCTTAATTGAAAATACTTCATTATATGAAATGACCTAAAGTTTACACATTCCTTTTTTTTTCAAGTGAAATCTGTTATTTAGTAGTAAAAGAGAATTAGGAAACTAAACTTTTAACACAGATTTATGCAGCCAGAATGAAGTTTATAAAGATTATTTTTATTTAGAAAATACAGCAAAAATGTAAACTTTTACTCTATTTTTTTTCAATCATTTAAATTGCATCCCAGTTTCTCAGGAGGCTGATGCAGAAGAATTTCAAGTTTGAATCTAACTGAGGGATTCCCTGTCTCAAAATAAAAATAAAAATGGCTGGGGATGTGGCTCAGTGATATAGTACCACTAAATTCAATACCAGTACCAAAAATAAATAAATGAATAAATAAACAATAAAAAATGTTCTCATGGTAAGTTGCCTATACCAACTGCTCTTTATAAGGATCTCACCTCAGCATTTCTTTTTTTTTTCCCTATTTTCCAGTACTATGAATTGAACCCAGGAACACTTTACCACTGAACTACATCCCCAGTTCTTTTCATTTTTATTTTTTAGCTATTGCTTATAGTCTTGCTAAGTTCGTGAGGTTTACCTTGAACTTTCAATTCTCCTGTCCCAGACTCTCAAGTTGCTGGGATTATAGGCATGCACCACTGTGCCAGACTCATTTAAATGTTTCTAACAATTGTCAAAAAATGAAATAATCCCAGATCATCATGTAGAAATAAATCTACTAAAGCCAAAAGATGTCTCATCAAAATCTGAACTCACATTTTTCTCAAGTGCTGTAACCCTAATATGTAAGTTTCATTGCTTCCCAAGATTATATGATTAAAAGGGGAGAGGAGTTACAAGCCGGTAGTTCCTATTTTGGTTGTTTTGCCTAACATATTTCAAGCACCATGTCTTGAAGAGAATGAAGTTGAAAGGGGGCTAAAGCACATTAGAACAAATCTTCAGAACCATTTCTCATATTACAACATTGATTATAAATTTATGAGTCTTAGGAAATTGAGGGTTAAATGTTGGGGTAAAAGTTCAAGGAAGAAACAAGGTTCAGGGGAGTTCAGAGGGCACTCAAATGAAGAAAGACGAGAATGGGACACAGAAATGGATACAGGGAATGAATATTTGAAATACATTGCAACCATTTAGAACTAAACTGCAAATCTGCAAAAACAAAAAGAAAACGAGCAGTCATTCACAGTTACCCATTGTTCCCCATTGCAGACATGACTGATGGAGATTACGTAAATGAAAGCCAAAAGCTATTATTCTCCACCTAAATGTATTTTGGTTCCCATTATCCAGCTTCTCTTTATCCTCCCTTCTCTGCTTCCATTCCAGGCATCTAGTAGCCTCTGTTCTATTTTAAAATTCTATATGATCAGCTATTTTAGCTTCTACAAATGAGTAAGAATGTATGGTATTTGCTTTTTATACCTAGTTTATTTTTCTTATAATGTCCTTTTCAGTTCCATCCATATTGCCACAAAACACAGGATTCATCCTTTACATTGTTGAATAATATTCCATCACCACACATATGTTTTTAACCATTTATTTATCAATGGATACCTCTGTGGATTTTATGTCTTGGCTATTGTTAACAGTGCTGCAATAAACATGGTTATGCATATATCTCTTTTACATAATTAGTACTCACATTCTATATACCACAGTAATATAACTGCAGTCTACAATTTATTATACATTTTTAAATAACTAAAGGAAAAAAATCAGAAGGTTCTCATAACATTTGAGGAGATAGAAATGTTAATTACCCTGATTTGATGGCTATATATTGTATACATGTATCAAATTGTGATACTATCCAAGTTTTGTATGTTAATTAAGAATAATAATTAACCAAAGCTATTATCTTTCAATTGCCCTCTCCTGCTGTGTGGTTTAGTAAATGGATAAAATTTTAAAATAACTGTATCTGCTTACTAATTTGGAGGATGAACTTATCTTTATTTTAAGGTCAAAACATGACAGAATGAAAATAAAAACTATTCTCTACATGGGAAAATACACTCTTTATATTATAAAATTTGGTAACAGCAAAACTCCTTACTCCTTACCTCAAGTTTCACTGGTGTTTCTCCTGAACTGACAACAGCTCCTCTTCTTTGCTGTATATTAATGAAAATCTCTATTACCTGAAGAAAAAGCAAGGACAGTCCCATGCATGCTGAACTCAGCCTTGTGTTAGAGTTAAGTGGTCCTCATTTGTGTACAGTCAAGGCATCAGACTTAAATGCCTTAGGTTGGGTCATTTATAAGGAAAAACGTATTGCTCAGTTTGGGAGGATAAGAAATTCAAGATGAAGGCGAGCACACTGAGCAGCTGCAGAGGGCTCACTCTGTCTCAGGGATGGCACCTTGTTACTCTGTCCTTACAAGGCAGAAGAGGCAATCAGGCTGTCTTCAGGTTTCTTTCACCTGAGCACTCATTCCATTCATGAAAGCTTAACCACCTCCTACAAGTCCCACCCATCTCTTAATATTATCACATTGGGTACTAGATTCCAATATGTGAATTTTAGGCGAACACTAATATTCAGACACAAAAACATATAAAAATATTAGGTATATGTGAGTTATGTGTCTCAATTGTCTCATCCTGATTTTTAATAATAATTCAGATATCCATATATTCATATATGAATTCTCTTCTTAAAAAGTAGAGTTAAACATTTTCCCAATCATCTTTCTACTGAACTAATATGTCAATAACTTCTTAAGGAATAAACTTATGCTTGAGATCACATAAATGCCAGGAACTACAGTAAAAGTGAATTATGATAATGGGCATGATTTTTTTAAATTTTATTTTTCAGATAAAGAAACTGAGACTCCCAGAGGTTAAAATCTGTGTTTGCCATTTTATAAGTCCAAATAACACCAGGGACAAAACTGAGCTGGATGTCAAAGAAAGAGCAAGAGCAAAAGTTATAAATGAAATTTGAAAAAAAAATTCCAAAACAAATTATAATTATTTTTGTAGCCTGCAAAGAAATAAGTATCTGTGGAATACTTGCATTGAAGGTCAACTGTCTTAACTTTGTACAATTTGTATACCTTTAAAATAATGGTATTACTACAGTCACACATATCTCTCCAAGAAATCAAACTTGGAAAGACTCAGACTTTTTTTTTTTTACCGTATCTGCAAATTAAATATAATTTAAATTCTCAGGAAGTGAAATAGAACACCCTGATTAATGTTTCCTCTATTCCTAGTGCACATTTGCTTAAAATTCATGTCAATATTTTTTTATTCAAGTACACAATGCAGACTAGGGATGTGTATGGTGCTTGCCTCATATGTGCAAAGCCCTGGGTTCGATCTCTAGCATGACAAAAGAAAGACACAATAATCTATGTTTTAAACAGCATTACTGTCAATTTTCTGTGGACAAAGTCCAATGCTATCCCTGCTCTCTATAAACTTACAACAATCGAAGAATCCTTGTACTATTCTCTAAATTTCTGATTTTTTGTTTTTAAAATAACAATTTTCCATAGCTTCCCTGTCTCTCTTCTAGTTCTGATTTTTAAACAGTAGTAAATAGAATTGTACACATGCATTTTAGGAAAAAGTCAGGTACAGGAATAGTTGTTTGCTTATTCTGACAGATTGGTTTACTATCTTCAAATCTTCAGAATGGGCCTCAACAAATATTTACTGACCTGAAGTGAATTAAACTACAACATATGGAATAATGTGTTTCAACTAGAAACAAAAATGTGTTCATTTTAAGAGGCCACTGCATATAATAAAGTACCTTATGGGGTTTCACCCAATCACTCTGTTACAGAGACCTTCCTTTAGGTACTAGGAAAACAGTTACACTCGAAACTAAACTTTATAAGTCTAAATCCAGGGGAGTTTCATTCTCAGTGCACCAAGTAATTCAGAGACACTCTGTACCTCAACAAGCCCCAAATAACCCATGATATCCAGAAAGAGTCACAAATTTCTAAGTTATATGCTAAATGAGAATTAGCATATAATATGAGAATATTTTATGTAATTATTTAGAAACTTCAGAATATTTCATTTTGAAAATGCTATAGTATATAATATGTAAACCAAGGCAGTAAATCTAAGGTGCCTTAAAACACATTTCACTATTAGAAATTTAAAATAAGATATATATTTAAGGATGCAAAGTGGAATTTTCCTATATACATGAATTCATGTGATTATCAAGATTATTGAAACACTCTTTAAACTATTTCTACTGTAACAGTGAATGCCTCTTTCCTTCAGTTCTCCAAATAACCTGAAATCTGATCTCAGTAAGACAGGAAAACAAAATTCATGACAGATAATAAAAAGGTATGTCAGATTCTTCTACCCCAATGTAAGGGGGAAAAAAAAAAAAAACACCTCATTTTTTACAGGCATGTACCAGAATGGCCTAGAGCTCACATTCTTATGATCTGGGTGCGATAGTACCTTACATTTATCTGAAATTCAAAGAAGGTTAAATCTGCAAAGTCGGCCTCCATTCTCTTTAGTGTCTGCCTGACATAAACATCCAGGGCTTAGAAACACCAAGTATTACAGGGCCACTGTTTGCTTCTGATGTGTTGAGAGGTGGGAAATTCATAATTTTTCCCAGATGGAAGCAATTTGAGTTTCCTGGACATTTAAATTCAGCATTTAACTCTTAAAATGTGACTATCTTTAGACACCTAAGTATTTATTTCAGCCTATTAATGAAGGTAAGCCTTTGACTTTTTTCTTCTTTATCTTTGTATTTATTTACTTTTTTTTTTTTTTGCACCACTAGGGGTTGAATCCACGGGTGCTCTACCACTGAGTTACATCCCCAGCTCATTTTTATTTTTTAAGTTAGGGTATCACAAAGTTGCTGACAGTGGCCAGGAACTTGTGATCCACCTGGTCAGGTTCTCCATTTGGGATTACAGGTGTGCATCACTGCACACAGCCAATTTTTTTTTGAGGGGGATGTTGTGTTGGTTTACTTGGTCAATGAAATCTATATTGATCCACTAAAGGAATTATAATATGTTTTATTTTACACACATCCTTCTTAGAAGTTAAATTTCATGTTAAAGTAAATTAAATAAGAAAAATACTTATTGTCAGAATAATTAAAATATCCCAATGACCCTTAACATTTTTCTAAGGATATGTTAGAAAAACAATTAAAATGTAGTAATCCAGAAAGAATGATAAACTTAATAATACCCATATAAGAAATACAATGAGATTTTTTTCAAAACTGTTTCTTGTTCTGTTTACTTAATTACCTACATATGTTTTTGGAGATATCTGATTTGCTATCTACAAACTGAAAAAAAAAATGTGTTTCACTTAGAAACAAAGAAGGAAGAAGTTACAAAGTTACAGTGTCTAATTTTTGTTCAGAAATTTCTCTTGAATACCTACATACACATGGTGATCATTATCATTCATTGACTTTTCAACATGCAGTTTGATTTCAGATTCTCAATTTTGCTAGATAAATTTATAAAAAAACTAAAAGGAAATGAAGGGCATGGCCTCTCATTGAAGAGATTAGAAGTCTAATCAGCTAGTATGTACATGGAAATTCACATTAATTTGGAGAGAGATCCATTTGTGACATATGCTGTCAAGAGTTTAAAAAAGTAGTTTGAGGGTGGAGTGAAGATTAGAAAGACCATTTTTTACATTAAGCAAATGAAATATTTTCTTGTCACAGGCCACTCTTAAGCTCCTTTCTTCTGATTTATCCAGAAGGAAACTGCTAAAAATTTAAAAGAATGTTTAAAAAACATTCTGATCCAATACAAATGCAATGAAGTAAGCTGAACTCTCAGTGGAAGGAAAGCTCACACCTACAAATATCCCTGAAACTATGGTTAATCATAGTGTCAAACTAACTAAAGCATTTATACAGATTCTATTGAAAATAAAGCACTTTGTCATATACTCAAATGTGAGTAATGATTTTCTCATGCAGAGTTCTTCTTGGTCTCTGTCGTTTTTTAATAAAGTATCTCCTGCCCTCTTTAGTCCAGATTTTATAACTACATTTAAGAAAGAGATCTAACTCTACAGTACAATTCTGACTTCAGCTTCTTCAATTTCTTGGTGAAAATAGGTCATGATTAGCCATTTCTGGCAGGAACAGTTGACAAGAAACAGGACAGGAAATGATATAATGATTCCAGAATTGTATATTTCCCCTCTGCCCTGCTGTTTGGGGAATGACCTTACAGTTAACCAGGAAATAGGGAGGTGCTATTGAACCTCCAATATTCATGCAGTTGAACTCTGCTTCTTTTTTGTCCCTGGGTCTTTTTTGTAAAAAGAAATAGACTACAATCCCAGCACCAAAAAAAAAATGCAGATAAATATAACAAAGAAAATATGTATTCTCCTAAGAAATTATATATTTCTAGAATTTTGAGCAGACTATTTAAAGCACACATGAATATAAACATATAAAGCAAACATAGCATATAAACACCCTAAATATTAAAATAACAAACCTCTAGTGCATTAATATTTATGTAGTGCAGCTATTTTATAATGAAAATGCAACTTTGACACCATTTTTTAAATACCCAATTTAAAAAAAAAAAAACTTACAGTTGAATCACAATTTTAAAACTGCTTTTTAGATGCGCTTTTATATGCCACATAATGATAAATTACATTAATATGTGGTCCATTGTTCATTTTTTTCTCTAAGATAGTATCTCCTATATAAAAAAATATTCAATAAAAATGACATACCAAAAACTCAGACAAATACATAAACATAAAATGCAAACTCCTCCATTTAAAATTTTACTGAAATACAGCATCAGTATAGCCCATGTATACTTTTTGTGTCATTTAAAGTTACTTTGTATCTTTAAATATAAATCTCCAGTTTGGGACCTCACCTAAGGTCCTTAATTGCTCCCTGAACAAAAAGTGCAGAATTGTCAAAGGGGTCTGATTCTCACTGTGTGATCTAAACCTTTTTCTGTAACCCCAGCATGGTATTAAGCCCTTTAATATTTTAAAACACTTTACTATGTTATTTATATTCCCTTAGTCATTAAATTCAACCTGTTTTAAATTTATGTCTCTAGAGGATCGAGAATAACAAAGCTGTACAAATTTAACAATTAGCCTTACTATGTAATTGCTTAGAATAAACATACTGATTAGTCAAATCACTATTAAATTTTAATCAATGTGAGTGGGTGTTTCTATTTTTGATTGGGGATTTCACATGGATCTTCCAAATGACTCCTTTTTGTACATGAAGTTGTTTTCTCTCTTTATATCATGCTTAATCGACTGTATCTCAATTTTACATCATGTACAGTTGGTGAAGTTAAAACAAGTTTTTTTAATATGATCTTGCTTTTTACAATAATTATGGCATTTTTCTAAATTCATTCTCTGTGTTGAAACAAATAAATGTGTCCATAGATATAAAAATGTGATTTTTTTTTAATTATAGCTTAAGAAACCCAATTAAATTTCATGCAAATATTTCATATTCTTTTAGGAAAAGAATTGCAATTTGAAAAAAAAAGTTATAATTTGTCTTCAAAGAGTAATTCTTGTTACTTGGAAGATCAGGATAAATTCGGAAAAATAAAATATACTGTAATTTTACCACCAGAAAACGCAATATCAGAAATTAATATGATAATTCCTAAAAGTCCCCAAAATTTAAAAAAAAAAGCAGGTTTTTTTCAGAAGACACATTTAATTAAATAGGCATATGAATCTGAGCATTTTCATTTGTTTGGCGTGGGTTTTGTTGTTTGTTTGTTTGCTGGCCTGCTTGCTTGATTTTGATTTAACAATCTTCTTAACCAATATAACCAATCAATGTAAAATAACATTTTGTGTGTTCAATATATTTGAGCCATCATCTTTGTATGCTTCTTTAACAAATGTTTTTGAGGTCTTTAGGTATTTTAAAATGAATAACCATTTCCTGTATGTTGTCTTATACAGTCATGGCGACAGTGCTATCTATCCCTGCAGTCAAACATTCAGAACGACTCCATCTCTTTTAGCTTCTCTGCTAATTCAATATAGTCTACCAAGGGACAGGTAGAATGGCTTTTGGAGTAACAGGCTCTATTATAAATACGATCAATTCTGTGAAACAACAGGTTTCATTTTTTTTCAGAAATGTATTCGGTTAAAAGAAAAATAAAATAATACATACACAACATTGCATTTATAAAAATGAATAAAATATTTTTCCCAATCATAGAAATCACATTTTCTAAATGCAGTCTTTGTATTTCCCTTGCCTTTTATTAACTAGCCAGTTCTGAATAGGACATTATTTTGAAACTTATCAGAATAATGCACTATTGAAATGGCACTCTGCTCCTTTTTGTTCAGTGTACAGTGTGTGTTCAGTGATTTCAGTGTGGTTTCTTGCTCTTAATTAAATAATTATTCTTTTCTTTGAAAAATTACAACTTTAATATGTGACTGTGTAAATCTTCAGATAACTAAATGTACTTCTACTATTATTTACCAATTGTGGAGACATTTGCATGGTAATGATAGAGACCTTATTTTTAAAAATGATGACAAAATTGAGAATTATTATTTACTCAAGTTAAGGACAATTTTAAATGTGCCTTTTGCTTTTTGTGTGGGTCATTAAATGGTTAATCCTAACAAGCATGGGGGGAGGAAAAGAAATTAACTAAAGTAAGGCCCTTGTGATACAATGACACTTGCTCTGTGCTCTTACAGAGAAAAAACATGATGATAAAACAGCACAAAGTGGAGTGTTATGAATTTTATTAATGACTAGGAGACAGTGTGCAAAACATCAAAGGTCTGTGGAAAAGATTAATGACCCCGTGTGAGACTGTTTAATTACCTCCAGCTAATTAGATTCTTGACCAAATTTTTAATATCTGCATTCCTTCTACAGCCTAATTGAGATTCCACATTATTTATCAATCTTTCAAAAAGCCCTTAGTGGGCTGCTTTTTTAGTTTTTCCCTTTGCACTTTGACTCCATTTATGGTCAATTATTAAATAAATAGCAAAGTAACTATTCCCCACAAATTGTATATGTGGAACATTTTATGCCTGTTTATTTTGACTAGGAGACTATCATTGGCATCTTTTATACATAATGAAGCACTCTAACTAATAAACTGACTAACTCCACTGTAAACAACGTGGATAATATTTTTGTTATCTGGGCTGTCCTCAGAAACTCCTCATGTGAATTCTGTAAATTAGCCTTTGCAGTAGTCAGTTAATCCTTATTTCAGTTTACCTTGGTTGGGGCCCAGAGACCCATGGAATGTTATCCTACAAATTGGAGATGACAACTCAATCAACTCTTTTTCTTGTGCTCGAGATTGAACTCAGGGCTTTGTGCATACCAGGCAAGCACTCTATAGCTGATCTACATCCCCAGCCCTCAAATTTTATTTTGTTCTGTTTTTTTTTTTTGGGGGGGGTTCTTTTATTGGTAAAACTAGGTTGTCCTTTAGTATTCAGAAGGTCCTAATTGTATGATCATTTGCATTTACAAATATCAAGCAGCTTTTTTTCTGAAATGACAGAAACCCAATTTCAATTTATAAAATATACATACAATACACTATAAACAGTACATATATGTGATACATATTTTTATAATACACCATTTCTGAAGAAGAAAGGTTTGCTATAGCACATCAGCATTATTATGGGAAACCCACTAATCACCTAGAAACACTAGAGACAACAGATTTCCTTGACACCCATTGAACAAAATAGGAGGTCAAATGCAGGAGTGCCTAGCAGAGTTACCTCTATCGAAGTGTCTCCTTCTACAAAAAAAAATCTTTTTGAATTTCTGTATTTTATAGGTGAAATGCACTAGCATGGCAAAATATTATTCTATCATTCATGTCCTTAGAGAATTAATGGTAGATAAAACTATCTTAATATAAATAATTTGATTATGTTAAACCATGATAATCTGTGGCTCTTGACAATGTGATTTTATTGAGATATACCATATATTATATCTCTGACAATAAATCTGAAAAAAACACATTTTTGGCTTTACAATGCACAACAAATTCTCTAGTATTAGTAATAACTTTCTTCTATTTATGTGTTTCTTAGCATTAATGTTATGTTACAGAGGGGAAAACAGCATAATTATCTTTTTTTTTTTGACATTTATGTATGAGACCTGGCAGTTTTTACTAGTTCTTTCATAAGAATTGGAACTTCTTTACTATAACATATTTAAGCATGGCCAGAAGATTCATTCAATATTTCATTTCTTACACTCAGTGCCTGGTATAGTCCACCCTACCTAATGTTTCATTTATTTCTGTTGGTGATCATCTATAAAATGAAAAAAAAAAGACAATATAATTTCTAAGATAAATTTCTGTCTTAAGCTTTTATGACTGGGAAAAAAATAAAAGTCTCACATCTCTATATATCAGTTACTTACTTCAGCATACCAAGTTTCACATCATGGTGAAATTCTAGAAGCCCCATTAATAACTTCCCTTTTGGCCTGCCTTATACTCATGTCAAAGATTCCCACTTAAGTTAATTACAATAATTGGAGCATCAACGCTCTGTGAAACCTCACAGAACCGAAAACAAAAACTGTGAGCCTGTGATGCTCCCCTGGAGAGACAGAGCCCAATTACAGGAATGTGATTTGGGAGGTCCAAAGAGGATGGAATGTGTCCTGAAAATAGCAATGGTGAAAAGATGATCTCCCCACCATAAGCAAGGAAATAGAAAGATCTGAGATCCAAACTAATGAGTTGACAGCAAAACATCAAAAATTTACCTCAGGTGAATCTCTGAACACCCAAATATCCCCACATACCCGGATCTTCATATATAACCATTCCTTTGGCAAAATTCAAACAAGCTTTTTCTAACATTTATTATTTTTAGTTGTAGGAGGACACAATACCTTTATTTTATTTGTATGTGGTGCTGAGGATCGAACCCAGTGCCTCACATATGTGAGGCGAGCCCTCTACCTCTGAGCCACAGCCCTAGCCCTTCAAACAAGCTTTTTATATGATAATAGAAAATGGTTAGAGAGGCGAAATATTAGCCACCTCATTCATTTTCACCTTTAGGAAACTGAAATTTCCACATTCTTTCTCCAGGACAAGTTTGAGTGGGAGGGAGGCATTTGGAGGAAATTGGACACTGATATTCAAAACAGGGGGAGAATGACAAGAAGATGAAGTCTGGGAAGTACCAAGTAAACTTTGATTTCTTCTTTGTAATTCTGACTAGACTAAACCATAGACTTCATCACAAGCAGTCTCTGATATTTAGACCCAGACAATGAAAGAGATAGAATTGTACTGTGTATCAGGCAACTGTCTGACGTTTTAACACAACAAACAGATGATCTAGTGAGATCCTTGGAAAGGTTTTAGATCAGAAAAGAAACTTCAGAGCAGCCCCACACTTAGGTGTGGCCTTAGCTAATAGCATTCATTCCCTCTCTTTGTCCACACATTGACTCCTTACTCAGTGTTTTAAACCAAGTAACCTGTAATGGCATATAATGATTAATCAACCAGGGCTCCTGTCTTTCAGGGATTTGCAATGTAGTATGCCCTTATGTAGTGTCTCTAAGCTGGAATGGACCTTCTGGGTTCAGTCTACCATTAATCTATATCCCAAAAGAAATTCAGTAAGATCTCACTTTGTCCTTCCCAGGAAGAAGGAAAAGAAGAAGAGGAGCAAAAAACTAAAGTACAGCTATTCATCCTTATCAAAATGTTCTTTATAAATAGTGCAAGGGCCTATTATAAGGTCAAAATAAAAAATTAAGCCAGACAAGGTAATGCACACCTGTAATCTCAGCTACTCAGGACACTAAGGCATAAGGATTTCAAATTTGAAGCCAGCCTGGCCAACTTAGTGATAACCTGTCTCAAATTTAAAAATTAAGAAGGGCCATAGATGTAGTTCAGTGATCAAGTATTCCAGCGTTCAATTCTCAGTATTGAAAAAAAGAAAGAAAACATTATAAAACTATTATATAATTATAACAAATTATTCTAATTATAATTATGAATACATGCATAAGTATAATTAATAATGATTCCATAAATTAAAAATAGAGAATATAATTACCTTGAAGCCTATATATTTTGCTTGTTTGAGAAAGAAAATGTTTCAAAAGGATACCTATAGATTCACTTCTTTAAAACTACTTAGGTATAACTTGCTATCTATTTATATCTTTTTAAACACAGAAGATGTTAGCAAAACTATACAACAAACCACTAACATTTTTATTGCTAAGTTTGAAATATTGAGCAATATCTATGTTTTAGCATAAGTTTCAATAATGTCTGACTGCCTACAATAAGTATCTATTTTCTATCCATGAAAATTCACATTTATGGATAGAAAAATTAAAACATATGTACATAAGCCTGAATATATAGAACAATAAAATGTGAAAAATGTCCCTGGGTTTCTTTCTGTTATTCTGTATTTTAAAAATTATCTAGCCAAATCACAGATTATTTTTCATTGCAAAAACATAATTTTCATTAAGTGAAATTATCTATGTAAGCATGGCAAATGGATATATAAATTAAAATCTAACTTCAGATGGATTGCAGAAACAAAAGAACTTCAAGTAATAAACCATATATCCATTAATATGTCAAATATAATACCAATATAAATTACTTTTGTGATACTCATATGTATCAATTTTTAGAATTCATACCATTAAGTTTTGCACTACTAAAATGTTAGTCATATTTGGAAAGATGTACTTATGGATATATGAAGTAGACAATTTTAGATCTCACTTTTTCAAGACTTCCTAGAAAGATATTACATGAAATGTAAATTACTTCTAAAAATGAGACATACTCTATTAATTTTAAATTGCTTTAGATCATATGTCTTCCACTTATCAGTTCTTCCTGTATTTTCCTTAGAAAGATAGATAAAATAGAAAAGTGCATGTTTGCATCAAGGCAGTTATTGAATCTAGATCATCAATACTGTTAATATTCCTAAAGAATTCCAAAGGAAGATGCATGTGCTCCTGCCTGGGTCTGTGAAATCCTCCAGGTTTTCACTGGCAGTTGTCCATTCTTGGTTCTATAAATAGAAAAAGCAGAACCTCTTAATCAATAAATTAGATAACATGCATGTCACTAATTTTATACTATTTGTTCACCAGTTTAGATTAATTGCTGCTACCTGTAGCCTAAGCCACTAAACCTCTCTACCTCAGTAAACTGAGGTTTCCTAGCCAAAAAGGAGAAAGAAGAAAAAGAAAAAAAAACTATGCTACTCAAAGGAAGTCACATTTCCAACAGGACAGAGAGAGCACTTTGTTAATCAACAGAGTCTACCACACTGCATTTGAGAGCTCATGAAAAATTGCGGTGGCGTTCTGTATTTTCTTTCAAAAACAGCTTCTTATAAGCTCCTAAATGGACTCTCCTGATCCCCAGCCATGAAAAACAGCAGCGTTTCCAACTTTTCACCTTTCAACCAATGTGTCCCTGTAGTATTCACTGTACTAATGAAAGAGATTCTTGACAATGTCACTACGGACCACCCCAGAAGTGGAGTCCTGCCAATGTAAACCATTATTATAGCACTGACCACTCGTTGTCTCCTGCTGTGAGGTCATTCAGAAACTTCCCCTGCTTCCCTATTGCTCACTCTGTCTCTGAAGAGTGACATCCCCCCCACTGAACCATAGACACTGAGGCAAACCCCCTGCTACTGATTCCCATCCAGATCACTATGGACAACATCCACTTTGATGCTATTGAATGGACTTTCTTTCTTTTGGAGGGAGAATCAAAGAACATTGGAAGAAAAAAAAACAACTTAGTGATGACACAGAAATGTCCTCAAATGGAGGCAGTCTTTGCTTTGGAATTTTCCTCGCATCTGAGCTTGTAACAAGAATGAAGCTCCTTGAGAATAATTATACAATAATAAAAGCACCAAATAATATAAGAGCTATGTTTTTGCCAGAATCACATTTAACTTCTGTGGGGAAAAAATGATTTGGATACAAATTTAGTCTTTAGTTACTGACATGGGAGGAATTAAACAAAATGGATTGTGAGACATGTTGCCTATTAGTCCCATATTAAATAACTGTGACCTGTCACAAACAATTTGTGTAGAATGTACCTAAAGGTTAGGTTGCTATATTTTGAGAAAGTCCAATGCAAATGCAAGGGACAATGGATAAACAATGTTGATCAAAATAACCAACCTAATTATTTCCTTAAAATATCTGTCAAGAATCTTGGCTTTTTCATGTATTTGCTCAGACTATGCCAGATTGCCCTATGGAAATAGGAAAAATTCACTCTCATTCTTTAATAAACAGTACTTTCTGCCTCTGCCAGATTGGAGAGCTTGGCCTTTACATTTTCATCATATACATTTGTGTTTTAATTCTCTGCCTTTGTTATTTAACTCATCTGCCAAGAAATCACCTTGATTTAAGCAAGAAGTGTCTTAAATTCCATCCACAGTGTGTAACCACAGAGGACTCTGATGGCAAGAACCATATAAAGATACCTAATCCAAAGTTTTTTACCCTCATGAAAGTAAATCATAGTATTCCAGAAGAGGCAAATTATAAAAAGATAAGTCAAAATGGTCGAAAGAATTTTAATTATAAATTAACAAGAATTATTCCTGTCTAAAATTGGAGAAGAATTCCTGGCAAAGCTGATACATTAAAAGGATGCTAATATAAAATTAGGATTTCTCCAATGTAGGAACTGGAAAGTAAGCATTTCAGGGTAAAAAGACAACAGCCCAAGCTAAAGTACATAGCAGGGGGAAGTCTGGTGTGCTGTATCACTTGAAGTGGTACAATGATGTGTTGGTAAGTGTTAAAGCACCAGTTTTCTAGGAATAAACTACAGCAACATCTAAACAACAGGACATCAGTGAATGCAGGGTTGGGAAAACAACAACAACAACAATTAAAAAAAAGCACAACATTGGCTGTCAGAAGCCAGTAGAAGCTTGATTCAGCATACCACCAGAGCTGCAAGACAGATAGGTCCCTCACCTTATTACATTGGAGATATAAATATAGTTGAACATTTAATAAAATACTTAATTTCACCAAGTAGTTATGCTAAAGTTTTAGCTTCCCCCCTACTCCTTACAGACTGTAATTCAAGCATCAAAGTATGTTTTGTCACTTTTCCTTATAGCTGTAATTAGGTTTAATGATATTTCTATTCTGCTCTTGGTTGATGAAAAGATAATCAAGCTCATTAGAATATTAAGTAACAGTTATTTAAGCAAGATGTTTCTGACACCTTTTGTAAGAATTTATTTCCAGATTCATGACTGGGAATTGAAGGGTTGAAGTGTCTTGAATATAATAATACAAGGAGTTTTAATGCATGGATGTAAATATCATAAGCTCTCAGATTATTTTAGT
Source organism: Marmota marmota marmota (assembly GCF_001458135.2). Lineage (NCBI taxonomy): Eukaryota > Metazoa > Chordata > Mammalia > Rodentia > Sciuridae > Marmota > Marmota marmota. The sequence goes on from NW_026000037.1 coordinate 35,466,776, forward strand.
TTAATCTACAAAATATAAGTTAGTTCTTACATGTTAGAAATAAACAAATGCAAGAACAGCAACCAACAAAAAAAAAACTGCCATTATTTTACTAATAAGAAAAAAAAGACTAGTGAATAATGATGACTTATTTAAGTAAATTGCTCATCTCATTAATTCAGGAGCCCTAAGCAAAATCCTTATAGTGTCTATCAGTGCCGCAGCCCGGCTGGCTGGGCAAAATAAGCGGAGGGTGACGAATAACTTGTGTACGTTGATACAGCAGGAGTGGGAGCCATTTATTGCAGGACAGGAGCAGTATTTATACATTCCACACAGCTTATCTAATTAGCATAAACTAGATACATCAGTCAACCAATAAAGAATTTCCACACTTAATGGCTTGTTTTTGTTACTTCTCAAACCACTCCCTCTGGCATTTTGCCAGGCACCATCCAGACTTGTTTACGAACTCTAACATTCCCCTGGCAAAATGCCAGGTGTTATTTTGACTTGTTTACAGACTCTAACATTTCCCCCTTTTGTTTAATTTAAATAATGACCATAGTGGTTTTTACAGAAACACCATAAATAACCTGCTACAAACAGAAAGGGAGGATACAAAATGCCACAATACCAAGCCAATTGATGGCTCCATGCAAGAAGCCCTTGGAAAAATTATACCAGCAATGACACTGTTAGCAAAGATACCGAGTTACAATTTGTTGTAGATTACAGTTTGTTGTCTCAGTCCAGGTAAAGCAGTGTCTCAATAGATTAACTCACAGTCCCGGTAAATCACAGTCCAGGTAAGTTCTGCAGGCAGCTAGCTTAAATCACAGTCCAGGTAAGTTCTGCAGGCAGCTAGCTTGATCCGAAGTCTCGTCCGTTTCTCAGCTGAAGTCTCGTCTGGTTGTCAGCAACACTGGAAATTCTTCCACCTTCATCTTCACTGGCACTGGGACGAAGGCAGGAACTCCGGATGGCTAAAGAAAATCCTGTAGCATTCTACTAAGAAAACAACCTTCTGAACAATTTAGTACATTATCTCAAGGTTTTTTTGCATTTGAAATAAGCATTAATAGTGCTCATTACTCATCAGCTTCCAGGTGTGGGAGAACCATTGTAGCTTAGTTATTGGCATTGAAAATGACCAAACATCAGGGACACCAGTAGCGTCTTCTGCTGGCTGTAGTGCCTGGGCAGCCCCAGATGGCCCTGGGGAGTGTCCCGGACTCAAACTGCTACTGGGCACAGGGAGCAAGAGCCTGCGAGACTGTGCCTCCAGGTCAGGTCTAGATTTGGGCTCGCGGCAGTGGAAGAGCCAGCTCCCCGGCCAGGAGGCGGGGAAGGGCCAGTCGCCGCCGCCTCTTGGAAAATCCTTGCTGCGCTGTGACCGGCTTGCACACTCGGCAGCCGCCTCTCCGCTTCACGCACCCTCCGGTAACGAAAAGTATTTAGTAATAGCCTTTTGCTGCAACTTTTTTCCTGATAATCCTTCTTCTTCTGAACTTTCTTTTTCTTTCTGACTAGAGTTCCTGGGCTCTTATCAACACATGCCCTAACTATTCTTGGTTCCACTGGGGTGCCTTCTTCCCTTAGTAATTTACTTCTCACCCCTTCCATATTTTCATCACAAAGACAATACAATACACTGAGACAAAACAAGACACAAACATACTGTATCAATCTTCTCCATTTTCTCGAAATGGCCATTTTTCCTCTCGCCCTATCTGCCTAGGGACGAGCAGATTTGCTCCCGTCCTATCTATGGACGGGCAGCTTTTTTTCGTCACTTACCCCCGAGTGTCCCGGGGCTCCCCGTAACGGGCCACCATCTGCCGCAGTCCGGCTGCAGCAGAATAATCAGGGGGGGGACGAACTACTTGTGTATGTTGATACAGCAGGAGTGGGAGCCATTTATTGCAGGACAGGAGCAGTATTTATACATTCCACACAGCTTATCTAATTAGCATAAACTAGATACATCAGTCAACCAATAAAGAATTTCCACACTTAATGGCTTGTTTTTGTTACTTCTCAAACCACTCCCTCTGGCATTTTGCCAGGCACCATCCAGACTTGTTTACGAACTCTAACATTCCCCTGGCAAAATGCCAGGTGTTATTTTGACTTGTTTACAGACTCTAACATATCAGGTCATATAAATGAATACAACTGAGCCAAGTGCAACATAGCAGAAATAAAATAGAATATTAGGGACTAGGATGAATCAGGGAAGGAGCACCTTCTACTTAGGCATTACTCTCATGGAATGAAGGCCCCTTTAAGAAGAACTAGGATTTTGTGTAAAATTTTGATTCTTAAAGGTTGGCAAGTAATTCATACTTTAAACACACTGTGTGGGCCAAGCAAAACATGTCAGTGGGCAAGATTTTGCCTGTTAGCCACCAACTTGAGACCTTTACTTTCATTCATTCTAAACAGTGCAATGTGGTTTGTATTATGTGGTATTGGCAGGCAGGTAAGATATGGGGCTAACGTGCCTGGATTTATTTTACTTGTTAATTACTTTATATCCTGCCTTGTTCCCAGATGTATTTGAGATGGTTTATTAAAAAAATATTATACAATAATATGATAGAATATTGAGGTGAAGGTAGAAGATGAAAATTCTATATAATAGTACTAGGTAGAGGTAGTATAAAGAAACATAGGATACAAAGTACAATAAAATTACTTAAGATAATAGACCTGCATTGAGTTTCATACCAGCCAAAGCAAAGACTAAAAAAATTAAAATCTGTTTTAAAATTTATTGACATCATGTGTGAGGCACGTTATACAGTCAGGACAGACATGGTTTCACCAAAGATTGAGATCCGGGAATAATTTCTGCTAATATTTCTTTGTATTTTTCAGCAATGGAATAATTTTGCTTCTCCTACAAATGATCTGGTAGCTTCATCTTTAGTAGCTGAAGTCAGAAGCATCACAGTCTATGCCAGAAGCACAATATTTATATGGCATTTTCAGTGATTTGTCAAGGAATACTATTTCATCCTTCCTGCCCAAATGAGAAACAAAGGAAACTTCCCCTGACCCCTCTGGTGGATTCACTCCCTAGTATCAGTAAACTTTGTGGCCAGAACTTTAGTTAAAACCAGGACAGTTAACAAAATTGAATTCCATCTAATATTCGTTAAACATCTACACCATGTCAATCATGGTGCGAAGTGCTGGGTAACTTGCAAAGCTGAATGAAAAGAAAGTAACCTCCCTTTAGTGAATTTGCTTTCTAGTAAAAGAAACAAATGGATTGTCAAATAATTGTAAGACAGTGAGCAAGGTCATGTTGAAAACATAGACAAAGGTAAGAGAGAGAAGTGCATGAATATTTCTCTCTCTCTTGGAGAAAAAAAAACTTAGGAAAGTTATGTATAAAAGGCTTCTGAGATTATATTGAATGATGACTAGAAGTTCAGATGTCATTGGGAAAGGAAAGGTGCTACCTTGAGAATAGGAAAAAATCTTTTTCATTCTTCTCTCTTAGAAGCGTCCCCACTATTGGTAGCATCTCACTCTCAATTATACTCACATCTTAGCATTAAACAATATATTCTGGTCCCTCCCTTTATATGCTCCCATTGCCTCCATATCACTCACTCCTACTGACCCATTTTTTAGGATTCAGTTCATTCCAACTAGGTATCATCTCTCTAGCTTCCACGGAGTTCCATGAAAAATGGTCTTTTCAATTCTTGTTTCACACTATCCCTTATGGCTTTGAGTTAGATGATATTTGTAGAATTCATTCTCATTCTGGTCTTTGGACAACACCTTGGGAACTCAGACTAACTAAAAATTTCAATTAACTGGTACCCTGTTGCTCATATTTCCTGGCTGTTTTTGTCAGACTCACTGACTTTCTCACTGATTCTTTTCCTACATCTTCAGTCTCTGGGCATTTTTCCCCTTATTGATAAGGCAAGTGTGATGCGGGGCTAATGTGCCTGGATTTATTTTACTTAATTACTTTATATCCTGCTTTGTTCCTAGATGTATTTGAAATGTGTTTTTTTTTCTTAAATTATGCAATAATATGATAGAATATTGCCTATTTAAAAAATCATAACTTCATAAAATACCCCAATAGTTCTTTGAAATTCTTCCACTTTGCCAAGTATGATAATCCTTATTCCTCCTCAGGAGACATTGGATCAATTTATCAGTTAATCTTTCAGCTGTTTAACCAAACAATTAGATCTTTCAAAACTATTACTAATTCCAAGTTTCCTGTTATTTTAATGTATCCAGTCCTCCCAATCTTATCTCCATAGTATAAACTTTGTTTATGGAACACAACACTCTTGACAAGATAGAAACAGTATTTTCATACTCTATATACAAAGATATTAAAAAGTGTACTCTATATGTGTAATAAGAAATGTAATGCATTCTGCTGTCATGTATTTTAAAAAATAAAATCAATAAAACTAAGAAAAATAAAACTGAAAATATATATATATATATATATATATATATATTTACCATAAAAAAAGAACTCAATGTATTTTAGCTGCGTATCCTAAGAGAAGGAAAAGTAGATACAGCAAAAGGGTATCAGAGGTGTATGTCTGTAATTATGTTAGGTTCTCTTTCATGTTTATCCTCAAGGAACACACTCTCATAACCTCTGTTGGAGGTATCAAGGTGGTTCTCTTTCTAAACTTTGGTTATAAACTCTGATCTTTGTAAGATGCACAAGATTTCAGAGCTAAGTGTTTTTAGACAGCAGAGATCAGGAACACTGACGACCTAATGTATTTTAGAGAAAGGGTGATATTTCACTGGGGTTCCTTCCTTTAAATACAAAACTTAGAAGCACCATGGTCTAGTAAATAAAAGTACAGATTTATGTTATAAAAATTTTACATGCCTTGATTTGGATTTGTGCTACATATGAATGGTCTCCAGTGATTCTTCAGAGCAGTGAGCAATTTTCATCTGGAATAAGTTTCCCCGGGAGGAGGAAGGTGATCAGAAGAAGGTGATTCAAAGAGTTAGGAATTACCAGAGATTATGCAGAAGAAGATGATTCTTCATCAAGTGTTGGATAATAAAACAGAGAAGATCATGAAGAAAGTGGGCAACAATCAAGAGTGGAGCTTGTTTCCACAATTATTCATTTTACTAAGAGCTCATTTTCACTCCCATTCCCATGACATTTCTTTTTGTGAAGGTCAATTTTAGTCATTTCCGTAGAGACAAAGAATGCGGGAAGAGCTACAGTCTTCCAGATCACAAACAGCTGCTCCCCATGGTTATTAATAGGTCAGCCTTAGACCCCAGATCTGTACCAGTTGGTGAAGAAAAGGATACTCTGTGTTGTTCTACCAGCCTCTTGAAGGGGGTGAAGCACACACAAAAGTTGCTGAGTCAGAGAGTTAGGAGAGACATGGAGGAGGGTTTTATTGACCCAGGACTTGGCATTTATTTTTAAAAAATGGTTAAAAATAAACCCATTAATTTAAGTCTCTAAGAACATCTTGGGTCTTTACTTAATAACAGAGTTGGCAAAGCTACTGTGAGAGAAACAAAAAGAAATAAACTTAGTTTTCCTTTTAACATACAATTATTGTCCTATTAAATGTAAATTTAATCCCTATTTGAGACATGCAATTTAAATTGTGACCAAAAATATTATAGGAATGCTGAATACTTCTAATTAAATCAGGTGGCCTTGTTTTAATGAAGGGAGAATTTGGAGGCGATACCAATTGCAGTAACAAGCTGATGACTTGCTTTTCACAGTCAACATATCATTAGCATTTGGACACCAGAAAGAGTAATTATTTTTTAAATAAACTTTTAAAATTAAAGACTAGGTATACATAACATAGTCCACCCCTAATTTGTGGGTTGTTTTGTAAGGGCTATTTGAAATAGACATAGACTAAACAAATTAAAACCTGCAAAAGCACACCTGGTCCTTATCTGCTCAACAGCTAACTAATCCTTGGTATAAGAACTGCATAAACTTATCAGCTACTTCCTTTGCTCAGTTAGCATTGTCTTCTGGGTTTATTTTTTAAAACCCAGAATATTCATGGTAACCTCTTAGATGTTGAGCCTTTGTTCAGTCATATGGAATTAAATCTAAATTGTTTACTGCATCAGGGTATGAAGAGAAAAGCTAAATTTCCTTACTTTTAATATTCCTCTTTGAAATCTGCCCTTCTGGACAGAAATTTCAAGCAACAGTTCCCAGCAAACATATGGGGAAGCCCATTGGAAATATTGTAAGTGAAATTAATAATGGCAGATGCCGGCATGTCTGGATGTTGTTTATGCTGAAGAGTCTTGCATTCTTTATGTTTTGAAATGATTCTGTTGTAACCGTTTTCAGATCCGTTTAGTTTGGCAATGTATTCTGCTCTCCAAAGGTGTCTGCATTTATTTGACTACAGAAAATATTTACTTTAGTAAAGGGCAGCTTAACCTTTGTTTAAATTTGAGGTGAGTTAAAGGTCATTGTAATTATTTGCTGTATTATTTGTGTCAGATTTGAATTACTATGAATACAGCACATGCATTGCCCTTTATTATGAAATAAGCTAAAAGAAACTCAACTTCTGCATCCAGCCAGCATATTTTATGGAACCAATCAGTGTTGCAGAACATTTTCAAGGTTCTCTCTTGGACGGTGATTGACTGAAAGTGCTTAAGGTTAAGGTCCTTTCCCAGAGGGAGGGAAGGAGGCGATTTAACATGGCAGCTCACTCCCCCACCCTACCTCCAGCTATGTTTTTGATGGCTAGCAGCCAGCATACAGACAGAGTGGGGTTCAAGGCTATTAGAGAAACACTGCAAGCAGTCACATTGGAAAAAATATAGAGACAGGGAATGAGTGGAATGGACTTGCTGAGAAGAGGATGATTTCAAAACAGATGCACAAGAATATTCAGGTTTTCACTGAGGAAAAATCCAAAGTTAAAACATGTACAGAAACTCAGTGGAAAATAAGAAGATGATAGAAAAGTTTTGAAGTTAAATAGGGTATAAAAGTGGATGAACCTTCATTCTTGGTCTTTACCCTTCAACTATGGAGAGAAAATGATGTATCAAAACAAGTTGACCCTACCTTTAAACACATACACACATGCCAGCCAAAGATATTTATGCAAGATTCTGATGAGGATGAAATACCAAGGTTCAGTTAGCAACTGAACTGTAGTAGTAATGTGGGGTTTGTTCACTTGGGAGGACACTTGACAGAATAGAAATGGGTGGAACATCCAATACAATGAAAACAATACAATTTCTACTTCCCAAATAACTAGATGTTGCAAGCAAAGAGCGCCCCTCCTTTCCTCTTAGGAAGAGAATATTATCATTACTATTGTATTGCTCGTATTAAGTGTATTAATACATTTATAGTACTTAAAAGTGACTCACACATAGAAAACACTTAATAAAGATTAAACAATATTTATTGTACTAACATTATAGCAATTATTACTGAAATAATTAAGGCTGAAGAACATTTACAAAAAATGTAAACTTCTGGCACAAGCTAAGGTACAGGTAGGCCTGAAGTTAACAATATTTCTCTATGCCAAAGTAATTAATATACATATAAGATTTGGGGGAAAATATCAATCAGGTTGTGGGATGAGGTCCTGATATAATTAATAATATGCTACAAGCAAACACAAACATGTAATATGGAAATGGTCAAAGTAGAAGAAAAAAAGCCAATGCATCTAGAAATATTGGTGATAAAGATGAGGTTTACCTAACATTAACCCAACAGCTAAACAGGACTTTCTTGCAGTTCTAGGATGAACACTGTATCTGATTAATGGCCAAAATCTTCTTTTAAGATTCTCCACCTGGGGGCTGGGTCTGTGGCTCAGTTTCAGAGTGCTTGCCCTGCAAGCATGAGGCACTGGGTTTGATACTCAGCACCACATAAAAATAAATAAAATAAAATAAAATAAAGGCATTCTGTCATCTACAGCTACAAAAAATAAAATAAAATAAAAAAGATTCTCCACCTGTTATTTCCTACCACAGTATAAATTATCACACAAACAAAATGAACTATCATTAATAGACTATATATATATAGTCTATATATATATATAGTCTATTATATATATATATATGTATACATATATACATATATACATTTGTATACATATATACATTTAATTGTTGACGGACCTTTATTTGTTTAATTTATGTATTTGTATGTGGTGCTGAGAATCAAAACCAGCGCCTCACACATGCTAGGCAAGCACTCTACCACTGAGCCATAACCCCAGCCCCTTCTTCTCTTATTTTACTCACTGTTTTGAATCAACACATGTTGTTGGATTTTGCCCAAGATTTTCTTTGTGTCTATTAAGTTGTACTAATGGTTTTGATCTTTTTCCCCTTGATCAGTGATTTTCCTCTTATCTCAAGTGATTTTCATATGACCCAGTGGTGTATTCTTGGGATAAATCCCATGTAGACGTGATGTATAGTTCTTTTCATTTGTTGCTAGATTTGGTTTGCTACTATTTTGTGGAGGAATTTTTATGTTGGAATCTTAAGTGATAATGCTCTATAGTTTTCTTATGATGCCTTGGTCTGGTTTTGATATCAGAGTACTATCATCTCCACAGAATGAATTGAGATATATTATCTCTTGTACTTTTTGGAAGTTTGTAAGTAAAGGAGATCAATTTTCTTTATGTATTGGGCAAAATTCACAAGTGAAGGTATCTCTTCCTGGAATTTTCTCTTTGTGTTTTGTTGTTTGTGTCAAGTTTTAAAATTATTAGACTATTTTCTCTATTTATAAGGCTATTCTGATATTTTATTTCTTCTTGAGTCTGTTTCAATAGTCTGTGCCTTTTTGATAACTTTTCACTTTTAAAGTGAAAAAATTACAAGTTCAAAGCCAGCCTCAGCAATTTAGGTTGGCATCAGCAACTCAGCAAGACTCTGTCTCTAAATAAAATACAAAAATGGGCTGGGATGTGGCTCAGTGTTTAAGCACCCCTTTCAATTCCAGGCACCAAAAAAAAAAAAAAAAAAGACTTAGTGGGTCTTCTCTTTCATTTTGGATTTTAGTGATTTGAGATAGTAGTTTCTCTTTCTCTCACTCATTCTCTTTCTCCCTTCTGGTCCAACCAGCTAAATTTTAATTCTTGATTTTTTTCCTCTACTTTTTCATAATCTGCTTTAGTCTTTTTTTTTTTATGTTGGGGATTAAAACTATGGATGCTTAACCCCTGAGCCACCTCCCCAGCCCATTTTTGTATTTTATTTAGAGACAGGGTTTTGCTGAGTTGCTGGTGCCAACCTAAATTGCTGAGGCTAACTTTGAACTCGCCATCCTCCTGCCTCAGCCTCCCGTGCGGTCATGCTTGGTCTTTATTAGTTTATTACTTTTGCTTTCTTTAGGTTTACCTTCTTGTTCAATGGAACTAATAGTCTTGGTATACTACCTCCCTATTCATCATGGTTTTCAATATAGCATTTAGACTTGAACTTCTCCTACATTCTACTCAAAATGGTCAATTGTTTTGAGTAGAAATTCAAAGCTTTCTATTGTTATAACTGGCTTCTTCCCCTGTACAAAACCTCTGCCCAGTGCTCTGGAATTTGAAGTACATAAAATATTCCACTTTAGGTGGAGTGGCATCCTGTCTCTATGTAAAGAGCTATGGTCAGGGGTGGAGAGGTGGTAATAGCCTTATTGTCTTTTCTACTTACTTCTAGCATGGAACTGTAGCTGGTGTGAAGCCAATCATAGCCGCAATATTCTCAGTGTAGTGTCCTGAAGGTAGAATTTCTACCCTTTGCTTTGGCGCTTATTGGAAAATGAGAGCCCTTCCCCTCTCAGCTACTCCCTACAACACAGAGCTAGGAGTATGAGAAATGCTGTTATCCTGATTCTCCCGGGGATATACTGTGAGCCTCATTTGGGAACTGGGAGAAAATCTTCAGTTCTTGGATGCTCAATGTGGAGTTTCTATCATACCGAGCAGGGAAGAAACAGGGAATTAACTACTTGTATATTGAATGCCATGGACTATTGCCATTCTTTTAGATCTTTAATAGATTTTCTTGGTTAAATATTTGTTCGTTTGTCTGCATCTATGTACAATTTCAAGATATTATAAATGGTTGGCTGGGAGCAGTGGTGCACTCCTTCAATCCCAGTGACTTGGAAAGTTTAGGTAGGAGGATTGCAAGTTCAAGGCCAGCCTTAGCAACTTAGTGAGCCAAAAGCAACTTAGAGAGAATTTGTCTCGAAATAAAATGGACTGGGGATACAGCTTAGTGGTAAATTGCCCCTGGGTTCAATCCCCAAACCAAAAAAAAAAAAAAAGAAAGAAAGAAAAAATTAAGGGAGTAGGGAGTGGAGTGTTTAAATTAATTGTCAGGGCTGGGATTGGGATTGTAGAGTGCTCGCCCAGCACGAGGTGGGAGGGCGGGGTTGGATCCTCAGCACCACATAAAAATAAAGGCATTATGTTGTGTCCATCTACACCTAAAAATATGAACTAATAAATAAATATTTAAAAAAATAAAAATAAAATAATTGTCAGCAGTTACAATTATTTCACTTTATTTAGGCAATGGTCCATTGAGCTTTTCATGCTGTCAGTCTTACAAGTCATGCAAATCCTGTCTCTAAGAGTTCCCCCCTCCATTTTTAAGGAAATAGGTAATTTGCTGAAATTGAACTTTTGTAAAGCAATGAAGCACACAGAAAGTCAGGTAAAGAACTGTCATAGGAAATTACTATTCAGGAGGCCATGATACCTTATTGTCACTTCCTCCACCCAGCTATTGAGTCAATAGATTTCAGGAAGAGTTCATCAATTTGTATTTAAAATCAATGTTTTATTTGACATTGAATACTGTTGTCAAAGAATTCAATTTTGACTACTGTAGGGCTAGAAAAGTTAAAGGCAAAAGAGCTGGAATAGAACATCTAAAAGAAACATGGAGGGAGAGAAAAAAGGGAGTTAGAGAGATGTATTTCCAAGAAAACAGAAGAACTGTAAAAAGTGGAAAACACTTCTTCAGCATTAAATGACCAGCCCTAGAACTCAGAGACCGTAACACTTGGACTGATTATGAATATCTTGAGTTATTTGTAGTATTTTTGTGTGTGTGGATTAAGTTTTTTGAGTTCTTTATAAATCCTGGAGATTAATGCTCTATCAGAGGAGCATGTGGTAAAGAATTGTTCCCATTGTGTAGGCTCTCTCTTCACAGTAGTGATGATTTCTTTTTTTTTCTGCACAATTGTGCAATTTTATTTAATGTTGCCATGTACATAGTGAACAAATTCTTATATGAAATATCTAGTGTTTCTACACATTTAGAAATGTTTGATGTAAAATTATAAGTAGCAGAATAACACTTTGTAAATATATTTTTATGGTAAACCACTTCTGTAAACAGTAAAAAAAAAATCTGATTATTTCTATGATTCAATCCATATTAGAATTTCCTCAATTGTCCCTGAAAGCTCCTTTGGAGTTGGTATTTCAAAGAAGGATCCAGTCAAAGTGCATGACAGCCTTTATTTTTCTTTGTTATATTTTAACCTATATCATTTTCTTCATCACTTTTGGGTGTGTGTGTCACATTGACTTTTTAAAAAATTTATTTATATGTGACAGCAGAATGCATTATAATTCTTATTACACATATAGAGCACAATTTTTCATATCTCTGGTTGTACACTAAGTATTTCCATATCAATTCCTGTCTTCATATAGGTACTTTGGATAATAATGCCCATCCCATTCCACCATCATTTCTAACTCCATGCCCCCTCCCTTCTACTCTCACCCCTCTGCCCTGTGTAGAGATCGTTTATTCCTCCCATGCTCCTTCTCCCTATCCCACTATGAATCATCCTCATTATATCAAAGAAAACATTCAGCATTTGGTTTTCTGCGATTGGCTAACTTAACTTAGCATTATCTTCTCTAACTCCATATATTTACCTGCAAATGCCATAATTTTATTCTCTTTTACTGCTGAATAATATTCCCTTATGTATATGTGCCACTTTTTTTTTTATCCATTCATCTATTGAATGGCATCTAGGTTGGCTCCACAGTTTAGCTACTGTGAATTGTGATGCTATAAATATCGATGTGGCTGTGTCCCTGTAGTATGATGTTTTTAAGTCCTTTGGGTATAGACTGAAGAGAGGGATAGCTGGGTCAAATGGTGGTTCCATTCCCAATTTTCCAAGGAATCTCCATACTGCTTTCCATATTGGCTGCACCAATTTGCAGTCCCACCAGTAGTGTATGAGTGTGCCTTTTCCCCCACATCCCTGCCAACACTTACTGTTGTTTGTTTTCAAAATAGCTGCCATTCTGACTGGAGTGAGATGAAATCTCTGGGATAGTTTTGATTTGCATTTCTCTAATTGCTAGCAATGATGAACTTTTTTTATATAATTGTTGATTGATTGTATATCATCTTCTGAGAAGTGTCAGTTCATGTCTTTGGTCCATTTATTGATTGGGTTATTTATTTATTTATTTTTGGTGTTTAGCTTTTTGAGTTCTTTATAAACCCTAGAGATTAGTGCTGTATCTGATATGTGAGTAAAGATTTGTCCCAAGATGTAGGCACTCTATCCACCTCACAGATTATTTCTTTTGCTGAGAAGAAACTTTTTAGTTTGAATCCATCTCATTTACAGATTATTGATATTAATTCTTGCACCAAAGGAGTCTTTTTAAGGAAGTTGGGGCATAATCCCACATGATGGAGATTAGTGCTTACTTTTTCTTCTGTTAGACACAGTGTCTCTGGTTTTATTCCTAAGTCCTTGATCCATTTTGAGTTGAGTTTTGTGCATGGTGAGAGATAGAGGTTTAAATTCATTTTGTTGCATATGGACTTCCAGTTTTCCCAGCAACATTTGTTGAAGAGGATATTGTGTCTCTAATGCATGTTTTTGGCACCTTTGTCTAATATAACATCCAATATCACCCTATTCCAAAAGGAGACAAAGACACATCAAAACAAAAAGAAACTGTCAGACCAATATCTCTAATGCACATAGATGCAAAAATTCTCAATAAAATTCTGGCAAATAAATACAAAAACATATCATAAAGATCATGCATCATGATCAACTGGGATTCATCCTAGGGATGCAAGGTTGGTTCAAAGTACAGAAATCAATAAATGTAATTCACCACAATAAAAGACTTAAAGACAAGAATCATATGATCATCTCAATAGATGCAGAAAAAAGCATTTGACAAAATACAGCACCACTTATGTTCAAAACACTAGGAAAAATAAGGATAGCAGGAACATATATCAACACCGTAAAAGCTATCTCTGCTAAGGCCTAGGCCAACATCATTCTAAGTGGAGAAAAATTGAAGGCATTCCCTCTAAAAACTGGAACAAGACAGGGAAGCCCTTTTTCACCACTTCTATTTAACATAATTCTTGAAACATTGGCCAGAGCAATTAGACAAAAGAAATTAAAGGGATACACATAGGAAAAGAAGAACTTAAATTGGCATTATTTGCTAATGATATTATTCTATACCTAGAAGACTCTAAATGTTCCATCAGAAAACTTCTAGAACTAGTAAAAGAATTCACCAAAGTAGAAGGATACAAAATCAACACCCATAAATCAAAGGCATTTCTATATATCAGTGACAAATCTTTAGAAAGGGAAATGAGGGAAACTACCCCATTTACAATAGCCTCAAAAAACAAACAAACAAACAAAAAACTAAAACACTTGGAATCAATTTAACAAAAGAGATGAAAGATCTATACAATGAAAATTACAGAACCATAAAGAAAGAAGTCAAAGAAGACCTTAGAAGATGGAAAGATCTACCTTGCTCTTGGGTAGGCAGAATTAATCAATATGACCATACTACCAAAAGCACTATACAGATTTAATGCAATTCTGATCAAAATACCAATGGCACTCCTCATACAAATAGAAAAATCAATCATGAAATTCATCTGGAAAAATAAGAGACCCAGAATAGCTAAAGCAATCCTTAGCAGGAAGAGTGAAGCAGGTGGCATCACTATACCTGAACTTAAACTATACTACAGAGCAATAGTAACAAAAACAGCATGGTATTGGCACCAAAACAGACGGGTAGATCAATGGTACAGAAAAGAGGACACAGAGACTAACCCACAAAATTATATTAGTGATGAATTCCTTTGCAGAAAAGAAGCTTTTGATTCCATACATTTCTTGATTCTTCATTTTACTTCTTGCATTTTAGGAATCTCGTTAAGGAAGTCAGATCCTAGGCCGACATGGTGAAGATTTTTCTTCTATCAGCTGCAGGATCCTTGTTTTCCTGCCTAAGTCCTTGAACCATGTTGAGTTGAGTTTCATGCAAAGTGAGAAATAGAGGTTTTATTTCATTTTGTTAGATGTGGATTTCCAATTTTCCCAGCCCAATTGTTGAAGAGGCACTTTTCTCTGAATGTTTTTGGTGCCTTTGTCTAGTAATGAGATTACTCTATTTATGTGGATTTTTCTCTGTTCCTTCTATTCTGTAGCATTGAGTTAAATGATGGATTTTAGGTTAAGTCAAACTGTTAAGTCTTACTCATATTCAAAACAAAACAAAATGGAAATCAAGAGCACCATCATCAACCCAGAAACATATATGAAGAAAGTGAGTCTAGAATATAGATCAATGACCAAAGATCAATCTGAGGGGAAAAAAATAATAATGATGTGAATATTGTGCACAGCCAAAAAAAAGCCCAATATATGGATTATTAATAAATCTGTATATCAAGGTAGAGAACAGTAGGAGTTCAGATGACATGAAATCTCCAAAATTTTAGAATTAGAGGAGATTTAGACACTATAAAAATCATTAAAAATTGATATAACTTCATTAATTTATTAGTTCATTTATTAAACAAGTGTGTTTTTGAATGTCTCATGACCAGGCACTGAATAGGGGCTTGAAGTATATCTATGTGCAAAATGAATGACATTTCTTGCCACAAAGATATTTAAACCTTAAATGAGCTTAATTATTGGTATAAGAAAAGGTGGAGCCCCAGAGTTATAAATAGCAGTTGCAGATTCTAAGCTACAGTGAGAATAAACAGAAAATGGTTCAGACATCAAAGAAATACTATGTAAAAATGGTAAGAATTAAGGTATTTAGAAACTCACCTATCAGGTTCAAAAGGAACCACCAAAATTTATAATTCAGTGCCCAACTAAAATCTACTGTTTCAAGATGACATTGGCTTCCCAATAATGATTAGAGGTTACTTCTCCAACCACCTAATTAAAGGAATATTGGACCAGAGTGGTAAACCATGACCTTTTGGAAACAAAACAAAATAAAAATTTTGTTTAGTTACTTACTAGCATTCCTATACCTGATCCAAAATTTTTAAAGAGATAAGTGCTTGAGAAGACTTTGGGAAATGGAAATTATGATCTGAATGAGCACTGACTATGTGTCAAGCACAATGGTCTGGATTGTACTACATTTTACCTTAAAACCAATTATGGTTTTGATCTGGACTATCCCCTGACAAGCTCATTTATTGGAAGAATGCAGCAACACTTAAAGGTGAGGCTTTTAGTAAAGGGGTATATTGTTAGGGTTGTTACCTCATTAATGGTTACTCTATTTGCTGGATAAATTCTTTGAGTAGATTACTGGAAGTTAACTATAAGCAGGTAGGACACGACTGGAGGAAGTAGGTCATAGGGGTGTGGCGTTGGCAACTATATCTGTCCCTGGCTTTTTCTCCCTCGCCCCACACACTCTCTCTGCTTCCTTATTTCCAGGAGCCAAGCAGCTTTTCCCTGTCATGCCTTTCACCATGATGGTTCTGCCTTGTAACTGGGTGAACATGGACTTAATAATGTAAAACCCTGTACCAAAATGAATCCTTAGTCTAAGTTGTTTTTATCAAGTATTTGGGTCACAGTGAAGAAAAGCTCACTAATACAATACCAAAACAGTCAGATGTGCTATGAAATGGTATTTCTCTAACTTCACTGTTGGGAAAAATTGTGATTTATTTCTCCATATTACATGTAAGCTAATGGCAGAGGTGGGGCTGGCAAGAGAGCACTGTCCCCAGCATGTGGCATGAAAATAAAAATAGTAGATGATACTGGACTCAGTAATAGGATGAAAATAGAATATTAGAAGAATGTAAATAAACAACAACTAAATAATATAACCATTGGGTTAAATATTGGGATATACAAAATGTGGAGTAGTCTACATATTTCAGTAACTATGTGAAATACTGACATTTTAATAACTATATAGTATATGACTTATATAAATAGCCCTGTGGTTATATGGTTATAAGAATGATTAAGATGAATCTTCAAATGGTTAACTATTATATCCTTTAAATTTAATTACATGCCTTAGTGTATGTAGAGAAAGGGAAAGATCAATTTATTTTCTATACTGGTAAATATTCATAATTCATTAATAAAGTTTGAGCAGCTCCTGAACTAAGTAGTATATTTCAGACCTCTGAAGATTTTTTCAGTTGATTAAACCATACGTCCTCTTTTGTTTTTGTTTTGTTTTCATAAACTAAAAACTTGAGCACCTTAATAAGTGTGAGGCAATTTCAGATTCCGTTGCAGGAGGAAAAATTACATCCATCTCTACCTACATTCTGGGGCTAATTGCAACTGTTCAGGGAATTGGGTGAGTACTGTGCATTATTCAAAACTACTAGTTTTAAACTAAGGCTGCAGTTTAAAATATGTCAACAAAATTAGGTATATACATGTAGTAACATTCCATTCCCTGAGCTGGAGAAGGATATTAATCTTAGAAAGTGAGGTCAGTCAATTTTGTTACAGTGTACATGGTAGACTCCATTTGGTAGCAATCTTGGGTTGGAATGGGATATGGGACTCATTCAGAAAAGTCTGCTTCCTCTAGAATTGTTCTATACAATTTTACTGTCTATGTAAATATGAACTTGAGAAAATGATTCTGGTTTCATGTTTGCCATTTTTAGATGGCAATATTGTACAAGGATGTTGATTCTTCTCAGTGATAATGCTGAAACATGAAGATCAGACTTAGAAGATGGAGAGAAAATGTATCTAGGAAAATATGTTAGAATGAGATAATGACACTACCGCCACGGGCACGTCAGATTCATGTGATTTATCCTATTTATAGCCCTCTGTGTAACTGCAGTATTTAACAGCAAATAATTGTATAATGTTTTTTTCCCTGTTCAATTTTAGGATAGAGAATCAAAGATAAATTCTGCCTTAGTGTATTGTTGTAGCTGAACTGAGGACCCAGATGGATGAAGAAGCCTTTCTTTCCAGCCAAGGTCATGGCACATTTGACAGGAGCACACCTGCTCTGTAATGTAGCTGAGCAAATGTGTAACTACAGCGAGGCTTCACATACTGTATATCCAGCTTTGTTAAAACAACAGCAGTGAGAAAGCAAGAGTGTGTTATGGACTAGAACTCAGGATAAAGAATAACAAAATAAACATGTTGAAAAGCTTTTAGCAGATGGAAGCCCATTTTGAATTTATAAGGATGCCCAAATGATGTAAAGAGAGCAAAAATGATAAACTCAAGAGACCCAGATGTTGTTTTATAGCCAATCTAGTGTGAGAAAATAACCCATCTTACTTTGTAACTGGGGGAAAAAAAAGGCAAGTAGTGTGAAGTGTGGATATTATAGAACTCCACCAAATTATTTCTTTATTCTATAAATGAATCCTTAATAGCAGAAGATAGAATAAGACACATAGTAGCTAAACAAATTATTAGCCATTTAAATAAACACACTTTGAAATGTCTTGTAAAGCAAGAAAAGGTCAAAAGATTACACCAAAAACATTATGTCTTAAAACCAATATCTAACGTTTACAGTATTGCTTAGTTACATTTGTCTCTGATTAAAAAAAAAAAAAAGAGGCACAAGGGCCATTGAATTTACATCAGTTTGTCCAGTCTTTAAAAATAGGACAAATAAAATTAGAAAATGAGTCAAAACTCTAAATTGTACATTAGCAATAACTGCAAATATGTCAACTAATTATACTAGATCATCATGAAGTTAACAGATGTTACATTCACACCTATTATTAAATAAGAATTATTCACGTATCAGAGTTTGTTGATTCAACAAAGCATATGTCAATGAGTACAGTCCAAAAACTGAGAAGGTTCTAAGGTTGTTAATGACAAGGAATCAGGCCATTACAGTCTAGCTTTCTCATTTGTCACATATTTACCCTCATTTTTCCTTTCTCAATCAATAATGAAAAAAAAAGACCAACAAAATAGGTGCAACTCTTGTATACTTCAATTCAATTTGTCTTTGATAGAACAGAGATTCTGAGTTATCATTGTTTCCCTCTGCCTTAAACAACCTCATTCAATTCAGGCAACAACTCTTCAACTTTCAAGAACCAAACCATTCAATTTAGGTCAGACATCATATCTTATAGAATGACTTTCTGAAATCCATAGGTCATGTTACAGTTTACAAACCTACTTCACAGTCCTACCACATTATTTGAAAATTGGACGATTTTTAGTTTAATTGGGTGAAGCAGATCATCACCTAGGTGAAACAGAACAATATGTTGGAAGGGCATGGTAAATGGAAGTTTCTCAGGTCATAGCAACTGGAAATCAAAGAAAGAGACAGTGGGAAAAGCCAGTGACAAAATATACAATCCCTAAAGTACCCCTCCAGTGACCCATCTACTCTAGCCATGCCCTATACTAATCCATTAAAACTATTAGTCCACCAAGTGGATTAATCCACTAATCAGGTTACAGCTCTCATAATCTAATCATTTCAGCTCTGAACATTCCTGCATTAACACATGAGCCTTTTCTTTTGGAGGGGTGGGGGCGAAGAGATACCTCATATCCAAGCCATAACAGAGACTATGCACTTCATCATATCTACATCCATGGGTTCCAGTGATTGGCATATTACAAACCAGTCGGGCCTGTAATGGGTATTACAGGCCACATTTTGGTAAATATTTGTTAGACAACATTGAAATTTAGGATAGTCTTGTGGGAAATAATTAACCCCATATTAAAGTATTTTAAGTGTTAGAATGACATTAGGCTTGATGCAAATTGTAGCCATTTGACTGAAAAAATCTAGGTTGTTAGGAATGAAGCAATATTCTAGGATTCAAATTCAACATCAACATTTAAACTATTATGTTGAAGCTATAACTCTGAGCTGCAGGATTTTCATTCAATATTAATATTGATAATACTTGGTTTACTATATTCCTTATAACATAATCAATAAAATGATTACTTGACTCATTGTAAACACCTATTAATAATATCTGCCATTGTTAATAAGATCATTGTTGTTAGGACTGATAGCCAGTGTTCCACAGGTAGCAGGGTAATTGGAATTAAAATGAAGTAGTTAAGAAACTAATAACACCAAGTGAGCATCCAAGAGGGATAATGTACTTGTTTTACCTGCTTATTCAGAATAAATATAAACATAATGCCCTGCTTTTTTTTTTGGAGATAGTTTTCCAGATTTTGCTTTCTGATTGTGTATAATACATTTCTCTTGCCAAAATAAAGTGACCAAACATGTTCACCTTCTTTAATAATATTATTTGGATGTTTTAGAAAGTTTGAAAATTTTTAAAAGAATCCATGCTGTCCTCACTAATTAAACCATAAGGCAAGCATTGTGGCACACACCTGTAATCTCAGCTACTAGAGAGGCTGAGGCAGGAAGATCACAAGTTCTGAGACGCTGTCTCAAAATGAAAAATAAAAAAGGCCAAGATGTAGTTCAGTGGTAGAGCAACCCTGGGGTCAATTCCCTCTACCACCCCAAAATAGACTATAAACCTGTGCATTCTCAATTTGAAATTTAAAGAAATAAAATTAAAGACACGTTGAATTTGATATGTATAGACGAGTCAATGTTTTAAAGGCAAGCTAGAATTATTTCTAAGGGTAATTACTGTCTAAGAGATGCCTGTTTTGGACTAGCATTTAATTTGATAAAACTATTAAATTAATAATGCACTATTGTGTGAGGTTTGACTCAGTCTGTATATGAATATTCTCTAATTTAAAATTTGTGAGAATATTTCAAAACCTGAATTTTTACTAGTTAGACTTAAAAGATATTTAATTGAGCCAGGTGTAGTGGCACTCTCCTGGAGTCTCAGCTACTTGGGAAGCTGATGCATAAGGATCATGTGAATGCAGAAATTTCAAGGCCAGCCTGGACAACACACAGCAAGACCATGCCTCAATTTAAAAATATCTATATATTTAATTGGAAATTAAATTGCAAAAGCAAGATGCTAAGCAACTCAGTGAAACCCTGTCTCTAAATAAAATACAAAATAGGGCTTTGGATGTGACTCAGTAGTCCAGTGCCCCTGAGTTCAATCCCCAGTACACCCTCCCCACCAAAAAAAAAAAAAAAAAAACCCTAGGCAATTGTGTCCCTTCGTAACACAACTTGGTTTATTAACAAACTATTTATTGTAGTAAGCTTGAACTCACATTTGAAGTATGATATGAAACAGAAATACCTATCTTTGGTTTCAAACATATTGGGAAATAACAATTCTGTGCATAACTGTAAATTTATTTTATTTGCATTAATCACAATGGCATGTTCCTGCCTATCTAGTCTTAGAAGACATAAACTCAATGAATTTATACCCAGTTTCATTCACCAATGAAATGTGCTCCTGAATTTTAACATGCTATTCCTAAAACTATTAGCTGTGTGTCTGCTTTATGGGATGTTCCTACATAAGCTGGCTGTTCATCAATTTGGTGTCCATACATTTCTTTGAAAGCTATATTATAATTAGAGTTTAGGTTAATACTATTCAGTAACCATAAAACAGACATAAAATAATTATAACTCATTTAGTGAAATTAGAAAAGGAGCAATTATTAGACTCCCATTGTGAAGCTTTGCTGTGAGGGATAGATAATCTATCTGCAAGATGTACTTTAAGAACACCATTTTCAAAGAAATAAACGAGATAGATTACTGCTATGTTTTTGTGCACTTGAGGCAGAAGGGGTGGAACTGAAAACTAGTGTTGTATATGTTAGTTTCCTGAACTTTTCTGAATGTTTAGGCAAAATTAAAAAAAAAAATTAAGAAGAGTAAAGCCCTCAAAAAGATTTCTGCTCATTCTATTACTTGAGAAGCTAAGAAAAATTTTTATTTGAGAATTTGTGAACATGTTCCATGAATTGATTTGTATTCATAAAGTATATTTTCCATAGATCTGCAAAAAACAACTAATATATTTAAACCCTCTGTGAAAATCTTGATGATCAGTCTTTTTTTTTTTTTAGTATGCTCCAAATTGATTGATTTGCGTCAGTGTCATAGGAAGCATTTGGTCTTTATGATTTCCCTTCTTAACCAATCATCCAATCATCCACCCCCTGACAAGGTATGTTCATTCATCCAGAGATAAATGATAAGAGATCATGTATGACTCAGAAATTTAAAGTAGAGGCAGTAATGGTCATTTTCTTCATTCTGTTGTATAATATCTTGTTTTGTCTAAATAGTTTTATGGTGATATGACACCTTCAATGTCCAAGGAAGAAAAAAAAAGCAATCCATCATCTATTATCTATTTTATGTTTTATAAAAATAAATCAGACAGATACAGTATATCTGTACACTAAATTTACTCCAAATGTTGCTAGGAAGCCTATCTTGTGGCCAAAATTCATATTTATAGGCTAGGAAGATGACACATTTTGTGAAATAGAAGGACACAAGATAACTGTGATGATGACACAGAATCACCCACCCCATGTTGCACTGAGAAGAAAAATAAACTCTCTTTACATTGACATTAAGAGAGGCAAGAAGAAATGCCATTTTTACTTCTTTATTATCCTCAATTATCAATTAGTATTTGCCTTATATTATACAATTGTCATATCTGTAGTATAATCCCAATAAAACTGAGAATAAATTTGACAGATATTGTAGTTGGGAGAGCACTAAGAAGTAAAGCAAAAATCAAAACAAAATAGAAAATGTGGGGATAGACTGTTTAAAAACAGTTGAGTTTATCACTAATTTGATTTGTATAGTAATATGTAACTTCTGTTTTGATTCTTGCTTAATGAAAATGAAGATACACCCAGAGAATTACCTCTGACAGCTATGCACAATAAAACAAGAAAGAAAAAGGTTTTCTTCCGAGAGTACTTTTCTGTCATTTAAGCTGTTTACATGTTTCTTTGCTTTACCTTTCTTGCTTGCTTCACAACCACTAGGGATCCCATGTTAGTAAGGGGTCATTGGGGCTCTGTCCAGCTCTAGACAGATGTTGCTATAGTCAGGGTTTTATGATGACAGAATGAGATTTCCAGAATGCACTGGTGAATTCTGTGACAATTGTTAAGCTTGTCATTTAGAGTAAATAAAAGGCAAGTCATTGATTACTCTCAACAGTCACTAACTTTTCTTTGAGTGTGTGAAATGCTTTTGCTTTTCCCATCCAAAAATAACAGTTTGATAGCAATCCCCAAATAGGCCACATTATTCATAGTCCTGGGAAAGACTCTCAGGCATCATAATTTACATTGAGCTGAAAGGAATTAAGAATTTTAAGATGAGTTCAGTCTTGCTAGACAAGTAAGGGGAATTAATTGAATGAAAATGCAAAATTAAAAGCAAATGATGAATTTAGCTAATTTCTTCCCTTTCCAATGTTCCAGTATATTCCTCTGACCATTCCCTGGGAACATTGCTTGAACTAACAGCTGTGAATTATAGGTTTCCAGTAAAGTACTGAGGTTTCTTTCTTTCTTTTTTTTTTTTTTTTTTTAAAAAAAA
>NW_026000037.1:35489665-35529627 GCF_001458135.2 Marmota marmota marmota
GGTTTTTTTTTTTTTTTTTTTTTTTTTTTTTTAAGAAAAAGCAACTGATGAACAGTTGTCTCCAAGATTTAGAGGATTCATTCCAGTTTTTAATAATCCCATGTGGCTTTAAAATATTTTAATACTTTCTCTCAACATGTTTCCAACTATACAGCTGTGAAATTAGTAGGGCAATTGACATAGGACTAACAGTGCTCTTATTTTTCCATGTAAGTATTTTTAGGGACCAGGTAAGAATTAAACAGCAAAAAAGAATTATAGTTTTAGCCAATGCTTATAGTTTGCTATAATTAATTAATCAAGTTGAATAAATTATTTGTTGACAGTAACCAAACTGATTTGATTTTAAAAATTAAAATTACTTTCTATCTTTAAAATGTCAAGTCAATTTATTCAAAATCATCAAAGAGATTAAGTATAAAACATATAGCAGAGAATTAGAAAATCCCTTATTCTGGCAAACTGCTTTATGTTTGCCAAGGAGACATCCTCTGCCTCATTTCTCTTAGATAAATGAGATAAATGTTGTAATATTGATAAAATTTCACCATCAGGTGGAGAGGTGTTCAAAAGAAAGGGGGTACAGGAATATATTGATCATTCAAATATATTTATTAATAGCTTTATATAAATCCATGCTAAAAACTTTTAATAAAATACCTAAATTAAAATAACCCACAATATTTCATGTACATCTTGGTGGCATTAACTTTAAAAGGTAGATATTTTAAAAATCATACTGTAAAAAAATAAACATTTTCATGAAACATCTAAATAATTTTTCCTACCATTGGTATATATTTCTTATGTTTGGGCTCTCACGGTCTTACCACAGGTAGCTTTTTACTAATAATTAACAATGAAGAAATAACTGATTATATGAAAATGATAAAAAAAATTGCTGTATTTGGGAGTGATTTTGAAAATAATATATACTCACTTTTCTAAATTTTCAAGTAATTGATCCTTCTCAATTTATAGGTCAGAAAAATTAGGATTCAAAGATCTTAAAGATGACACTATAGTTTCCTTTTTAAAATTAGGTGTGTTCTAACCTTTAAATATGATATCTTTCCCTAAGTATAATAACATATTTTACACATTTTCTGTGTGATATTTACTTGTGTAATTTATAATGTATATAATTTATTTGTACTACATCTGGCTTTTAGGCTCTTAGATCTTTCTTCTTAATATTCATGAAATTTATATAGAAAAGAATATTACATATAACATATATTTCCAATATACACGGAATAAAAAATAGCACCTTAATATATTGCCAACATATTATGAAATGTTGACATTTGTCTTAAGCAAAAATGTGAAAGATTTTTGCATAAAATAATAAACAACATTAGTTTTTATTGCAAGTATGTGGAAACTGTGCTATGTATATTTTAACTGCAGTCCCAACATGATCAAATAAGCATGACCTTCCTCTGTTTTCAGACCACTTCAGTCCTAATGGTGCCCTTCAACCTCCACCTTGAAGGACTTTTTATTAATTTATTTTACCTTCCCAATTTTGATTTTTTTTTTACTGCCTGCTATACCTCAGTTTAATATTTGTTATTTTTAATATGAAAAACAAAGTTCACTCATTTGGGAATCTACTGCAGTAAGAAGAAAAAGTTGTCATGATGTTTAAGTCCTAAAAGCTCAGTGAGCCTTTAAGATTCCTAGCAAAAATATTGTTAGACTACAAATCTAAACCTATGCCATTCTTGAAACCAAGCAACACTCCCATCCTTTCAGTGTTCTTCAGTGTTTTTCTTCTCTAAAGAAGAATCTTACTTTCTGGGCTGACTTATTAAAAGGTAAATATGAAATTGAAGCCAAAACAAACCAAGGTGTAATTTTAATCATCAGATATAAACACATTTCCAATTTCATGCCATTATTATTCATTACTAGCTTAGAAAGCCATATTATTTTAGCAGAATAAAATTCACTTATAACATAGATAACTGACACAAAAATTTAAAATATGCTTAGCTAATCTATATGTAAAACTACATATTTAATCTGGTAAGAAGTAAAATAAATATGCAGACACATGCTGGAAGAAAATCCCTATGTATTATGTTATCTTGCAATAATACAAGTGTGTGACAAAATGTAGTTAAATTTTCACATTTTGGTGACATGATAATTTTTTTTTTTTCTCCAGAGTCCATAATGATACCAATTTAATTAAAATTTATGTTAGGTCCACTAAAAATGTAAAGAAAGAAGAGAATAAACTAAGGTTTGGAGTGAGAAAATATATAGGAAAAGAAAAGAGAAAGAAAATTGAAAATATGTAAGAATTAACAGAAAGCTAAATAAAATATTACTATAATTTTGATAGACATAACCAGTTGGTCAGGGTAAAAGCTTTTATTGCATCAAACCTTAAAATTTGTCTTTCTAGGATGGTAGTTATGATGGTGTTTAACTACTTTCCTTTTCTAAATCAAATATGTATACTGTGTTTAACATATATTCTTTCTATAACCCCTCTCAATTTTTATAGCAATAAATTAGCACAGATATCAGGAACAGAAGGAAGCTCTCCAAAAAAAGAAGACATCTGTCTTTTTGAAGTGGGATAGAGAGCATGAAAGAGGAACGAAGCAAGAATAAATAACTATGCTTCCCATTAAAGAGAGTGGAGAGAGAATTGCCCCAGCTACAGAGCAGTTCAGACTCCATTGGCTTCAATGGGAAGCCTGGTTATTGTTGCTTTGGTACCATTATGGGAAAGTCAGAAAATTGGGAAGGATCTCTCTCTCTCTCTCTCTCTCTCTCTCTCTCTCTCTCTCTCTCTGTGTGTGTGTGTGTGTGTGTATCTCTCTCTCTCTCTCTCTCTCTCTCTCTCTTTAAAAATATTTTTGTTTTATTTTTTAGTTGTAGTTGGACACAATACCTTTATTTTATTTATTTATTTTTATGTGATGCTTAGAATTGAACCCAGGGCCTTGCACATGCTAGAGGAGCACTCTACCACTGAGCAACAATCCAGCCCCCACCTCTTTCTCTTTCTCCCTCCCTCCCTCCCTCTCTCCCTCCCTCCTCTCTTGCACACACACACACACACACACACACACATTATTCAAAATAGAATTAATGAGGAAACATATTTCTAGGCACAGGTAGAAATCACCTTACATTTGAAAATTAATGAGTTACCTGAATTTAAACCAGATTACAATACCAGAAGCTGGATATTCATGTGTTAATATAATTCTGATTATGTGTTGTACCAAAAGAAATTGTTTGACAGTGGTATAAGCAACTCAATAAAATGAACACTGTTATTGGTTATGTCCAGAAATACTTTGTTTAAAAAAACATACTTTCTTCCTAAAATCAATAAAATAATTTTGAAGAAACATTTTCTTTTTTTTTTCTTTCTTTCTTTTTTTGGTACCGTGAATTGAACTCAGGGCCCTCGAACACTGAGCCACATCCCCAGTCCTATTTTGCATTTTATTTAGACACAGGGTCTCACTCAGTTGCTTAGTGCCTCGCTTTTTGCTGAAGCTGGCTTTGAACTTGTGATTCTCCTGTCTCGGCTTCCTGGCAAACAGGGATTACAGACATGTGTTACTGCACCCAGCTTACAAACAGATTTTCATGGAAATTTGTTGCAGTAGAATCTGCGTTAAAGAGACAATCAGAGTTTAAAGAGTTTTAAAGGAATAAATATTTTAATTTTTATTTAATTCATATTTTAGACATAAGAAAATCAAGACTCAGTGGTCTAAACCTTTCCTATCTAGAAATCTCTTCACCACTGATATAAGTTGAGAGATAAGATTTGGATATACTAAATAAATAACATGTAGATAGAAGATAAATATTCTATGATTATTGTAACTTTTCTATGTGCATCATATTATGATTCTGTGATTTTTGTAACATTGTAATTCTACTTTTACTTTAGCACACACTATAAGTTGCTTTCTTTCTTTTTAATTGTTGTAGTTTAGATATTTGAAGAATAAAAAGTTCCCAATGATGTCATAATACATTTTCTTTTAAAGCAAACACTTAACCTGATATATTTGCTAAAATATTTTCCACTAACTGTTTTCAGAACAGAGCCTCATTAGAACAAGTTACCCCAGTCTTTATAAATGTTTTGTAAGTTTATATGTTTTATCAGAAGGAAGCCAAAGATGAATATTTTGGAAGTCATAGAAGTTTTTCTTTCTCCAGATAACACACACACACACACACACACACACACAATTTTTCACATGTTCAAATCTCCCATTTCCTCAAGGTATAACTGATGCTGTGTGGTATTTTATTTAAGCATCAGTTGATGTGTCTTAGGCAGCGTATAGCTCTTCTGTGTCAAGCACATATTCTTTAGCTTATTAAAGAGAGGATTGAATTTTAGTTTCTAGAATTTTTCACATTCCTCCTCACTCATTTGCAATGCTAGGTCCAATATATATCATCTCTTACCTTTGCCTATTAACATCAATAGCACTTCTTTCTATTAGACTCTTGGTACTCACTGATGTTTTATGCATAATGATGCTTAAATTTAATTGAGTGGTAAGTTTCAGTTTAATTATGAGTCTCCTTGTACCTTTAGCACTTTTTACTACTATGATTACTGTATTTTTTTTTCTATAAGCTCTTTAAAACTCTTCATCTGTTACACACCTAGTAGACAGGCCATATTTAAGAGAACAACTAATTTGAATATTGTGATTATCTCAATGTATTTTTGTATTTAGCAAAAAACTTTCCTTAATTGCACCTTATGGAATAGGCTAACCACTTGCCTGTAATGAACTAGAAATGTCTTTGGTTTGAAAATCAGAGAATATGTCTGTGACTGCAAAGATGGTGTCATGTTCCAGTTGTGCATAGTTTTTCACCCTAATTCTGTTCTTTAACTGATGACTGCTATTTTATCAGTGTGAGAGCTAATCTGATGGTTCAGAGGGTTGGAATTGTCCATTGCAACAGGTGTTCAGTCAACCCCTTCACAAGTTTAACTGTAAAAACTTCATCTGGCTAATATCCACAGGTAAATTTTCAAAAGTATTGCTAAATTGCCAGGCATGGTGCTGTGCACCTGTAATCCCAGTTTTTCTAGAGGCTGAGGCAACAGTATCGAAAATTCAAAGTCAGCCTCAGCAATTTAGCAAGGACCTAAACAACTTAACAAGACCCTGTCTTAAAAAATATAAAGGCCTGATGATGTGGCTCTGTGGTTAAGCACCCCTGGGTTCAGCCTCTGCTACCAATAAGTAAGTAAGTAAATAAATAGATATTTGATACATTATCTGGACAATTTGTCTTTACCTTAGTTCTATCCCAACCACCTTGTTATTTAAAGTGTTTTCTATTCTTGTTAGAGTATAAATGTGCAGATATTCAACAATGATAACTTTAAATTTTGAGTTTTCAAACCAAACTTTGAAAGTAAAAATGGCTATAGAGAAAATAATGATTTTAAAATTCTCTCATGCTGGAGCATAATTCAAAATCTAAGGCACTTTCATTAATCTGTCTAGTTAACTAGGCTTGAGGAAACCAATATGGCAAATAAGCTCTTTTCTGTTCCTTTTGTGATAATTGCCAATTATTTAAGCTATTTCTTAATTTTTTACCTGAAGACAGAATTTACAGTGAATTGGATCTTTCTTACTGAATAAAATCTGCAGATAATATTTTATGACTTTTGTGTGATGGAATTTTCTCATGAATTTATTACTTTTATTCCACCATTTGGGCAAAAATGCCCTAAGAATGAATTGAATATGCACGAGTAAAATTCTTCACGCCTTCAGTTTGGTTTCCTAAATGCAGAGCCTCAGAAAGGAATCCAATTACACAGAATTCTTTGAGTGAAAGTTAATCAGGAAAAACCTGTAAAGAAGAAGGATGCAGTACAAAGAAGGGCACAGGGAATAGTCCAAATAAATAGGTGTTAAGTTAAGCTATGGCTTACATCATAGTGTTAAGTTCCTCTTCAGTGTTGCACATTTAGTCAAGGAGATCTCAGCTGTTTATGGCCTTTATAGATTCTTACTGGGGCATTTGGAGAGGTTTGCAGCTTTTGAAGTATCCTCTGTGAGGTGGTTTCTATCGAACTAGATCAAGTGTCCTGAGAAGCTCATAAGTATATGTAGTTAGTCATGACCATTTAATCAGATAGAGGGAAATATGAGAAAGGTGATTATAGCAGTATATAAACCAGGCTTTTATTATTTTAAAGCAATAGTCTCACAATGTAGCCTCTGGAATGACAGCATCTATAACACCTGAGTACTTGATAAAAACACAAATCTCTTGTTCCAACCCTGCTCAGTAAATCAGGGACTCTGAGATGACCCCCAGAAATCCATGTTTTCCGAAGCATTCCAAGCTACTATGAAAAGTTTGAGTGACACTATTCTAATGTAATCTTTGTAAATCCATAGCAAATAGAATAGCTCTGGAAGAATATCTGCCCACCTTCCACACTCCCACTTTAGAAAAAGACAAGATTACTGGCTTTAGAAATAAAGAATGTTTAGAAAGAGTAAGACACTAGTATTAAATACTGAATTTGAGATCCTAAGTTTGGTCTCCCTGATAAGATCAAATAGCAAGAGATAGGAATGACAGAATCCCACAGTGAATACAGAATAATCCATAGTAGAGTAGAAGGTTCTCTGGAAGACAAAAACTGAGCAAGTTCCTGAACCTTGAAAGTGTCTACAGATTTTTCTGTTATTACAAAATATCTCTGAGAAATTTACACAAAAATGAAAACCCAACACTCATGAAAAATGTTTAGGATTAAATAAAATGATAATCAAAATTTCATCATTGGAAACTCTTAGTTTCAGTAAAGACAGAGTAACAGAAAAAAAATGTACCAGAATGAAAAGAAGCCTCACAATATAGGAGCCATCAGATCAAAATTCTAAATAATAGTAAGGCTAAAAAGCAAAGATTGCTCTTTGTCTGACATAACACATCTTAAAACCAAGTTATCAAGGGGATTCAAATGACTGAAAGCAATCAAACTGATCTGCAGAAATAACAGTGCTGCTACAATTATCAAAACATAGTTGTCTTAGTAAAAGGAAAGGCATATAACTCATTATAAACAATAATTCAGAAAGATATACATTTATGGCAGATTAACTTTTAGTCAAGGTACTTAAATAATGAAAAGATTAAAAGAATCTTAAATGAATAGTAGTGGTGTAACAGACATATTGGTTATTGAATGCTTCATAACAGTTTACCCCCAAATGTTGGTTTAAATCATTACTATTTGTTATATCATTATTTTTGAGATTCAGCAATTCCAGTTAAATTTAGCTGAATGCCTCTTCGTCTCCTGGGCTGCAAGCAGCATGTCATGTGTGAGTATAATCTACTTGTCAGTAGAATTTAGTTCCTCATGGGGTACTGGACAGAAGACTTCAGTTCCTCAAATGCAGTTGTCCAGAGTCTGTGCTCCGTTCCATTTCATGTTGAATCTTTCTATTAAGGAAGCTCATGGCACAGAGTAGGATGGGGATAGAAGGAAACATTTCAGGAAAAAAGGAAGATAGCCTGTTATATCGTAATCACACGTGTGACAACCCATCCCTTTAGCCACACCCATGTTTTTTGAAAAATTACTTTGACCCATTCCTGAGATTTCCAAAAGTCTTATCCTTTTACAGTAGCAGATTAAAATCTGAAATTCCACTATTGCTTTGTGGCGTGGATGAGCCACCCCAGGTACATAGCTCCTTAAGTACATTTCTTAGACAGTCATTCCAGTTAAACAATAGATCTATAAAATTACCTGTAAAAGTTATCTGTCTCTCCGTGTACAATTTTGAGACAGGAACGGGATAGCTTCTATAAATGGTCATTGATATAAAATAAAAAAGAAGCACATACTCTTATCTTTATTTTGGTACCATATATAAACGATTTGTTTAAGGTGGTTCATAGACACAAATTCAACCATCAAAATTAAAGAAATCCCAGAAGAAAACATAGTAGAAAGTTTTGATGTCCTTGAGGCAGGCAAATATGGTTTAGTTATACATATTTATATTTTTACATTTTTATTTATATTCATATAAATTGAACTTTATCAGTCATAAACTTTGATACTTAAAGATTTACTTTAAAAAGGCCATGACAAACTGTAGTAATTTCAAACTATAGTTTAGAGAAGACCTTTTATGAATTATGTATCTAATGACATATATTTAGAACAAATAAAAATTTTTATAACAAAAAGAATGTTAAAACATCCAGTGAAAAACACAAAAGCTTGCATTGCCACCTCACTGAAAAAGACATATAGATGTCAAATCAGCATATGAAATATTTCTCTATATCGTTAGATATTAGGGAAATGCAAATAAAACCACTATATAATAGATAGACTTGTTAAAATTAAATATTAAAGATATAGAGTGTTGATAAAGATGCAAAATGGGCGAAACCTGCAACCGTTGTCAGTGGGGAGGGGTAAAATAAAACAGCCCTACTGGAAAATGGCTCATCGGTTTCTCATGAAGTCAAACTTTCAATTCAATAATTTCACTTTCTGGTATTTACTCATAAAAACTAAAATATGCCCACCCAAATACCCATATACAAATATTTATAGGCACTTTCTTCAAAAGCTAATAAGTGGGAACAACTGAAGTGCCCTTTAACCCTCTCCTAAAGGTATAAAAATATGACCTAAACGTGGACTTCCTTCATAATCCCAAATGTAAAAGCACCACAAATGTCCATAAAATCACCTCCAATTAAACATATTCAATAATACTAATGAATGAACTACAGATGTATGTAATTATATGGATGAGAATCTATAAACCTTATGCTACATGAAAGAAATCATACATAAAAGACTATGAAATATATAAACCCATTTATATTGAATTTCCATTTTGGAATAGGTAAAGCTCAACAAAGAGGAATCCCTGTATGCCAAGAGCTACTACTGGAAGAAAGTCATTGATGAAAAAGTACACAGGGAAATCTCTGATAACTCTGGAAGTAATCTATATCATGGATGTGGTGGTGATTAATGGCTATATGCACCTAAGTTTATTGGAGGATATACATATAGAGAGTTTTACTGCTTTGCTGAATTTTATTGTATTTCAATAAATATGACTTAAATAGATGAACTACACTGAAATCTCCCACTATAAGAAGGATATAATGCATTACAATAGGCAATATTCTCACTGTGACAATTAGAAAAATATCAATATATTTCAAAAATAATTTTTATACACAAGAAATTTTAAAGAAAGATGAAATAGATGAATTACAGTTTCAGAAAATAGAGAACCTTTTTAAAGAGGCTTCCCATGTATCAAACAATTTCTTCAGGAGAATTTGCCAAATTATGGACAGTTTCCAGTTCAATGCTGATGCTTAGGCTTACCCAAATTAATGTCCTCTGATGGGATAAAGATAAAGCAACCCTTAACATTCTACCCGTACAGAAGGAATGATTTGGAAATTTGTCCAGCATCATCAATAGGCTAATGTTTCCTAAAGGATATTTTAGCATTTTAAGACTGTGCAAAGGATTGGAAATTCATTTTGAAGTTTCTAAAAGGCACATAAACTATCTCATTTAGATATTTTAGGAAACAAAGATCTGGTGGGGGAGAAGACTGATTCAAATGCTTTTCTGTTTTCTAAATCAAGATATTTGCTTTATCTTAGTATGTGTGGAATTGGAAGCTTGAGAGCTGAGTTGGAAAACTCCAGAGGGTAAAATTAAGTTTCCTATAATCTCACAAAAGGTAAAGACAGAAAGAGCCACCAACTTTCAGTCAAAATCTCGAAAAACAGAATAAGAAAAGAAGCTGTCAATCAAAAGATGGGAAGAGAACAACTATATAAGTAAAATTAAAAAATGGCCAAACAAAAAATTAGGAGTATGGTTATAGTCCTATTCTTAAGTATATCATTATTAATTTAAAGCAGGTAGACTCGTTACTCAAGTAAAAGTCTAAGATGGTCAAACATATTTTTAAAATATACACTTGGTAATCTACTCATGAGATTTAGTAAAAAAGCATTTGAAAGTACAGCATACAAATACTGACTAAATCAATATTGGTACTAGTATACTAATATCAGACAAATGCACCTGAAATCAAAGGTGTTGCTAGGAATGATTTTCTAATGGTTCCATTATAAAGGGGATAATTCAGTATATAGTGATCTTAAATTTGTAGGTATTCATTACATACTGTAAAATATATAAAGTATAATACATAGACTTAGGTAAAATGGGAAATAGATAAACCCATTATAAAGCGAGAATTTAACACTCTTCTTTCAAACTGAGAAAAATTTGAAAATATGAGAATGATATATAAGATTTGGACACATAGATCATCTGATCTAAGAAACAAATCTTACAATCACACAAAATGTCTGAAATTTTACCTCAACATTTGGAAATAAAACAAATTAATAGAATCCAATTCTGCTCTTGATGTTTAACTGCTGAGAGATTTTACACCCTCCTGCTTCTCCTTCCCCTTATGCTTCATATTTGAGCAAGCTGATAGAAGATCCTGAAGTCCCGCTCCCTCTCCTCTCTCTCATGGGAACTTCAAGGCACGGAGACCCAGTCTGCACAAGGGAACTCTCACCTTATTCCCATTCTTAAAGCAATATAAAACTTCAAACCAGCTGCTTCTACTAGATCTATATCAAGCCACATTTTACTTGTTTGGGTGCCTGCCATTCTTTCCCTAGACAAAAATATTATTATGACAGTAACAATCATTTTTGTCTCTCTTAATGCATATGGCATCATTACTCTCAAAATCCAAATCAAACATTTCATTTGGTACCCATCTTCTTTCAGGGAGCAAGGATATTTTTATCACTATTTAATTTCATTAAATATTTTACTGGAGATCTTATCTAGTGGAAACACATATACAAAGAAGGAAAGATAAATAAAAAATATAACATTTCAAATAGAAGAAATAACACTTATAACTTAGGGATGAAATGGTTTGATACCAATGAAATTTAAAAGAGTTGATTAAAATGCTTTAGAAAGAAAATCTATGAATTAAATGAGGTTGCTATACATAAAATGAGCAAAGAAAAATAAAGTGTACTTGTATATACCAACTACCAAGTAGAAAATTAAATTCTTTAAAAATATAGCCATTATATTAGATCAAAGCCATCATATCCTACCAAAAGTTGATTTCCATTTTCCTACACAGAAAGCTATAAAATATTTCTAAGCTAATTTTAAAACTATTTAAATAAATGGAGCACTACAGTATGAATGTAGAATGAAATGGAAGACTCAATATGCTAAAACGTCCATCCCCTTTTGGCCAAATTAGCCTTTGGTTTCATCCCAGTTCTACTCAAAATAAAATGGTGTGTTTTTGTAGCAATTCACAAGCTGATTCTAAAATTCATATGAAAATTAAAAAAGAAAGGATAAGAATAGAAATGCAACGATATAGAAGATGAATAAAGCTAGAAAAATTTTACTATCATGAATCAAGCCTTAATTAAACATTTAGTAACTAATGCTAATTAAATTCCAGAGTTTTGGCACAAGGAAAAAATACTGGCCAAAGGAACAGAATGAAATGCCCAGAAACAGATGGGTATATGTCTGGTCACATAATTTATAACAAAGGTGATATGTGGTTGGTACAGTGAAGGTGAGGTTTTCTGTAAATGGAGCAAAGTTGATTTTTAAAACCTAAATTCAGACTGCTTTTTTTTACAATAAATACATAAAGATATTCCATATGGATTACAGATCTTAATGAGGATATGAAGCAATTAAATTGGAAGAAAAAATAGAAGAACATGTGCATGACTTTGAAGCAAACAGAACTTTTAGCAGGACTCAAAAGTGATAACTATAGGGCTGGGGTTGTAGCTCAGTGGTAGAGTGCTTACCTAGCATGTGTGAGGCTCTGGGTTTAATTCTCAGCATCATATATAAATAAATAAATAAAATAAAGGTTCATCAATAACTAAACATATTTTTAAAAAGTGATAACTATAAAACAAAATGTTGAGAATACAATTAGACTATAATTAAGAATTTCTGTTAGTCCAAAATTTAGTGAGTGAAAGACAATATATAGATTTATAGAATGTACATGCAAAATGCACCTGACTAACTATGAGTGTGGAATATATAAAAGCATAATAATCAGAAAACTTCCATATTTTACAATATACAGACTCAAGGCAACCCATCAAAATATCAATGACATTTATCACAGAATTAGAAAAAAAATAATTCTTAAATTCATTTTGAAGAATGAGACACCCAGAATAGCCAATGCAATTGTAAGTAAGAAAAGTGAGGCAGGAGGCATCACAATACTTGATCTGAAATAATCCTATAGAGCTATAGTAATAAAAAAGCATGGTATCGGCATCAAAACAGACAGGAAGATGAATGGAACAGAACAGAAGACACAGAGACAAATCCACATAGCTACAGCTGTCTGAATTTTGACAAAGTTGCCAAAAAATTTTTTTTGGAGAAAACACAGCCTTTCTAACAAATGGATCTGGGAAAACTGGATAGGTATATATAGAAAAATAAAACTAAATTCCTATTGCTGACAGTATACAAAACTGAAGTCAAAAGGGATTAAAGACTTAGGATAGACCAGAAAATTTCCAACTGCTGGAATAAAACATAGGGTCAACACTCCATCATATTGATGCTGGCACTGACTTTCTTTCTTTTTTTAAGACTCCCCAAAGCACAAGAAATAAAACCAAGAATCAATACATGGGATGCCATCAAACAAAAATCTTCTGCACAGCTAAGGAAACCATTACAAGCATGAAGAGAGAGTCTGCAGAATAGGAAGAAATCTTGGCTAGCTACTCTTTCAATAGAGGATTAATATCCAGACCATATATAAAGAATTTAAAAAAAACTTAATGCGAAAAAAAATAACCGGATTAAAAAATGGGCAAAGAACTAAAAAGAAACTTCTCAAAAGAAACAGCACAAATCACCAACAAATATATAAAAAAAAATGTTCAACATCTTTAGCAATCATGGAAGTGCAAATCAAAACTACACTAAGATTTCATATCACTCCATTGTCAGAAAGGCAATGATCAAGAATATAAACAATAATAAATGCTGGCCAGGTTGTGGGGACTTGTACATTGATGGTGGGACTGCAAGGTGGTACAACCATTCTGGAAATCAGTGTGGAGATTTCTCAAAAAAATAGGGATGGAACCACAATATGACCCAGCCATCCTACTCCTTGGCATTTTCCCCAAAGATCTAAAATTAGCATACTACAGCAATGCAGCCACCTTAATGTTTATAACACAATTCACATTAGCTAAATAATGCAATCAACACAGGTGCTCATCAGTAAATGAATGAATTAAGAAATTGTGGTATAAACACACACATACACACACACACAAACAAACAAACACATGCACACACAATGGAGTTCTTCTCAGCCATAAGAAGAGAATGAAATTATGGCGTTTGCCAGTAAATGGATAGAAATGAAGAATATTTTGCTAAGTGAAATAAACCAAACTCAGGAACTCAAAGGTCAAAATTTTTATCTCAGATTAGCAAACTAGAGTAAAATAAAGTAAAGGGGGAGGGAAGGATAGGATAACATAAAGATCAAAAGAAGATCAGTAATATAGAAAGAGATGGACAGGCAGAGGCAAAGGATGGGTAAGGGGAGGCAATGCAGAATAAATTCTTTAAAAATCATATTATGTGCATATATAAATATACCACAGGGAACTTCACCTTTGTGCAAAGGTATAAAGAACCAATCAAATGTAAATAAATAAACAAGCAAAAGATGTCTAGTAGAGTAGAAGAAGGAGGATGGCAGAGGGAAGGGAGGTCAAGAGGGTAAAGAAGACAGGATCATGAACTGAAATTGAATTCCATTCATGTATGAGTTTGTCAGGATGAACCACTACTACGTATAAATATAATGCCCTAATAAGAATAAAAGCACATTTCTTAAAATTAACTAAAGACTTAACCACTATGACCACTTAACAAAACAAATACCCACACAAGCAGTAAATGTTAGAAAAAGGGTTTAATTTCATTAGTTACTGTGGAAATGTGAAATAAAGTTTATTTAATGCACCACTGCCAACTCACTGGAATGTCTAAAATTAAAACAGCAGAATATACCAAGTGTTGGTAAGACTATAGAAAAACTAAAAATTCTGATAACTGCTCTTAGAAAGAAATTAGTAGCTTTTAATAACATTTTCACATCATTTAATTCAAATAACTATATATACTATGCAACATAGTATAGTTATTTCATGCTGCCATAACAAAATACCCGAGACCCAGTGGCATAAACAGCAGAAATGTATTTTCTCACAGCTCTGAATAATAGAATTTCAAAATCAAGTGATATTAGGATGGTATGTATGAAGTCTCGTTCCCTGGATTGCAGAGGGGCCACTTGTTATCATGTATTCTTCTCATGGCCTTTCCTGGGGCATTTATCTGAGGAAAGAAAATGCAAGTTCTCTGGTGTCTATTTTTATAAGGATATTAATCTTATCAGATGAGTCCCCCTCTCCTATGACCTGGTTTAACCTTAATCTTAATTCTTTCCTGAGCAGTTCCATCTCCAAATATAGTGACTTAGAGTTTCATGTGTGAACTTGTTGGGGGACACCAATATTCAGTTCATAACATTTCAAAGTTGACCCACCCCAAATCCATGTAATTCCTTTTCTTCTCGCATGCAAAAATTCATCTCATCCCAACAGCTAATAAATAAATTAATAGAATCTCCCACCTTAAATTCAACTCTCACTTCCAAAGTCTCATCTAAATATCATCTAAATCAGATATGAATATAGACTCTAGGACTGACCACCCTTATGACAAAATTTCTCTTCTGCTATGAATCTGTGAAACCAATCAAGTTATGTGTTTCCAGAGTACAATAAAGGGAAATGCTTGGGACAGATATCCCCTTACCCAAAAGAAGGAAGCAGGAAGGAAGGAAGGGATAACAGGTTCCCCCCAAAAGTTTCAAACCATATAGATAAAACAACACTACATCATAAAGTGGAGAATCATCCTCTTTGGTTATCTGTCCTGCCTTTCTCACTACTGTGTTCTCAACTCTGACCCCAAAGCTGTAGATGGTGGGGGTGGTGGCAAGTCCCTCATGGGCCTGTGTATATGATGGAATCTCATACTACTAATTAAATTAGATGACAAACTGAGAGAATTTTTTTCAGATACATGAAGGTTCCTAATCAGTTTGAGTCAATAAAAACTTATTATGTCTAACCTAGCTTAATCAGATAAGCCCTCTTGGAGAAGATGGAAGAATACTGTGGCATGAAGAACAGTGCTCTCTCCAAATCCCTGTGTTGGAATTCTAACCTCGGATGTGATGGTATAAGGAGGTGGGGTCTTTGGAAGCTGATAAGAGTTTCTGGGGAGCTTACCTGTCCTTTCTGTCATGTGAAATTAGAGTGAGCATATGGCTGTCTATGAACCAGAAACTAGACACCGACTATGCCAAAGCCTGATCTTGGACTCCCCAGCATCTTGGCTATGAAAAATAAATTTATGTTGTCTATAAAACACTCAGTTTCAGGTAACCCAAGAAAAATTATCAAGAAGAAGTCAGAAATATTCCAAGGACAGAGATGTTCTCAGCCATGTTTTAGAAAGTCTCATGGCAGAAAATGGTAGGCAGATTATTGCAGCTGAGGGCTTCAATTCTACAAATGCAAGGAACTGAATCCTTG
Organism: Marmota marmota marmota; assembly: GCF_001458135.2. Classification (NCBI taxonomy): domain Eukaryota; kingdom Metazoa; phylum Chordata; class Mammalia; order Rodentia; family Sciuridae; genus Marmota; species Marmota marmota. Next base: position 35,505,461 of record NW_026000037.1, read on the forward strand.
GGAGAAGATCCCAGTCCTCAGATGAGATCACAGACCAGCTGACACCATGAGTTCATCCTATTAAGAACCTAAACAAAGAACTCAACTAATTAGTGGGAGGAAGACTAACCATAAAAACTGCATTCTCACCTATAAAATAAAGGCAATAAAGTTGCTTTATGCCCCAATTTGTCATGAGTTGTTGAACAATAGAAAACTAACACATATGTCTTTTAATTTCTTTTTCTTTTTTTTAGGAAAGAGAACAATGAATTTTAAGATACAGGCATATATTCTCAAATCCCAGCACTATATGTGCAAAAACCATAGCAGAAAACGTATTTTCATAAAAACAGATTTACCACTCATAGAAAACTTAATGATTATTTTGCTCAACTGACCTAAAAAGGTAACTAAGTAGAATTAGTCATTGATACAAATTTCCAAATGCTCAAGACAATCACTTAGCCTATATCTTAAAATGAATGTTCATTAAAATATCAGAACTTAGAAGCAGGCCATTGCTTATTCTCATGTACCAAAAGAGAGTCTATGATGATAGGTATGATATAGGCCACTTCATTAAAATTTGATATCCATAGGGAATTCCGTAACAACACCAGCAATGTCCATGTGTTAATCAGCTTTTCATCACTGTGACCAAAATATCCAACAAGAACAACTGGCTCACAGTTCTAGAGATTTAGTGTACCATCAGTACTTCTGGTGCTCTAGTCCCAGGGTGAAGCAGAACATCATGGCCATAGGGTGTGAAGGAGGAGGCTGCTCCATTCATGGAAGCCAGAAAGAGAGGATGAAGGGGGAAAGGGGTATAGGGAAGATGCCCCTTTCCAGTGCACATGCCCATTAACCAATCTCAACTAGCCACATCCCACCTGCCTACAGTTACACCCAGTCAATCAATTCAAATTACTATGAACTGATTAGGTTCCAGTTTTCATAATCCAATCATTTCACTTTTGAACATTCCTGCATAAACACAGGAGTGTTGGAGAGACATCTTATATTCAAACCATAACAGTCTATAAATGCCATTTTTACTGTTTTTCGCCCCTTACTCTCTAATTTTTATTATTGAGTTTCTTTAGAATTCATTCATTATATCAAATTTGTGAGATGATTAATTCTCCTTTAATGTGATTTCTAAAAATAAGAAAATAAATGTTATATGGATAGCATAACTCTTTTGAAATGAATCTGGTAGCTGTTATTACTAAAATCACTCTATATATGTATAATGTGTCAAAACACATTGATACCAGAAGGCCAAGTCCTTTCTTCTTTGTTACCCTAGTTGTGAAGTGAGCGCATATCAGAATTACTTATCCAATTTTCAGAAGGGTTCTTTATTCTCCTATACCTGAATAAGTGTAGGTTCTAGGGCAATAGGGTAGAGCCTTATGACTCAAAGTGGCACAGGAACATGGAGTACCTGAGTATCCAGTAGAGATGTAGAATCTCAAGCCCACCTTTGGCCTAGTGAGTTGAAATATGCATTTCCACAAAATTCCCAGGTGCCCTGCAGGCCCTGTAGAACTGTCATTCTTAGTCTCAGTCATCCATTGAATTACCAGGAAATTACACCTCAAAACCAAGTAATCAAAAAACCAACCAACCAAATAACAAGAGGGAAAAAAATTCTTAAAATCCAAGTCCCACATAATTTAACTGGTCTTGTGGCAGGTGCCAAGTATCTAGATATTTTAAAGTGATGGCAGTTTATTCTCATAGGCAAAATTATTGAGAATTTCTCTTCACCTTCCCCCCTGCACATATTACACTCTTAGAATGAATTCCTTCATCTGAATCATAATGCAGCAGTCTTCACTGATAGCTCAGAAACACACTGCCACTTGGTCTTCAAGTACCAACTTCTCTAGAATTCCTCTTTCTATGCTCTTCTTGTGTATTAGGAATTAAAGTAATCTTGCATCCCTGAAACCAATCATCATGCTAGAATATAACAAAATATTTCCAGAATCTGCCCACACCAAGGGCTTTCTTTTACTATCTGCAAACAGTGAGAAAGAAGAAATCCAGGTTCTAGCCCTTGTCAGACTCATGCACCACTTTTGTACTAGCATTAATATTTATCCCATGGGCTGGACAATGACAATCTATTTTGTACTTCTGCTCTTCTGAGCGTGTGTGTGTGTGTGTGTGTGCATGTAGTTGGGTGCACGTGTGTTCATAAGTGTATATATGTGTTTAATAAGGTCTTCTTAAGGTTTGGATATTATTTATGGATTACACCATAATCAATTATTTTACATGCATTTATCACTTTATTATCTCTAAAACAAAAGTCTATCTATTGTTGATTCTGGTTTAGGATTCAGGGCTAACTCACAAAAAAATGATATTCCTTCCTGGATCCTCAATGAAATTAATAATATTATATTATTTTTTAAAAATTTTCTCTACATGAACCTCATTCTTACAATAATCTTTATTCATTGCAAATAAAAAAAACTACACAATATATTTTTTAAAAAAAGTTTGCTTTCATATCAAAATAATTTGGTCAAATATGGAACAAGAATATTTTATAATGAATATATTTGTATACACATAATATAAAACATAATTCTTCACTCCACTGATAGTGAAGTATTGAATAGTATTTCTGATTTAACTTACAAGTATTTAACTTTTAAAATTCTACAATTAATGTAAACCTACTCCCTTCAAATGAGTTTAGATAAATGCTTTTATCCATGGAATACTTTTCATTGAAAATGTCAACTCAATTCTGCAAACATCTTTTGAGTGATTTTTGTATGTTCCACCAAGTATATTTCAACAAGTAAAGCACTCTGAAACCTTTGTAACTTCCACCACTGTTGAGGACCTAGAAATCTGATAGAGAAGAACTGGGTAGAGCAGGCACTGAAAAAATAATAAAGAAAATAACTGCCTTAGATATGATGGAATAAAATAGACTATATAGAATTTCCTTTGCTCAAAATTGAGGGTTTTTTTCTTTTAATAAAAGCAAGGGACTAGAAAATTCAGACTGGGCCTGAGTAAATAGTAATACTTATATGCATTCTGTCTGAATGTTAAGAGAATTTGAACATTATAGAAGGGGCTTTTCTGAGGCACTGGAAGATTGCATCATGATAACTGCTTGATTGGTCTATTTATGGTAAACAAAAATGAAGATCTACCCCATCATGAAGATGTTAAGATTGACTCTGAAACAAACAAATGAAAAAAAAAAAAAAAAGATCCTCCATAAGTATTGTGTTGGGTGTCCTTCACTTCTAAGAGGCTGTTAAGACAGGCACTGATGATATAGAGTCAGTAAGATAAATAAATCATCCTCCCTGCCTCTTAGGGTCTTTTAACTTAGGGAGTAAGATTCATAAATAAAACACCCAGCAACTTAAGATAACTTAATATAACAAACACACTATATCATTTGGAAAGTAAATACCAGTTTTGGTGGATATCAATACCGAACTTAATAAGGGCTAGTTTAAGGACTGGATACCAAATACAACTAATAATATTTTCTCTACAAAACTCCCAACTGTTGTAGTTTGTGGTGCATTAATAGAAGTCTGAGAATATTTGCATAATAATCAGAATTTTAATATTGGCATTTTTTACCTATATTTTTTAAAAGAAGGTCTTTGTATTTAACAAATACACCATGGTGTTGAGGGGACAAATTTCTTAATATATCTGTGCTTAAGTTTCCTTGTTCATAAAATAGATATAACAATAGTAACACTCTTGGGATTCTCTTAGAGTTAAGTGAATTAACATATGTAAAGAGCTTAGAATTATTCCTGGCATATAATGAAAGCTACAATAACATTTGATGTTATTATTATCAGGTAGAAATAATAAATCATGCATTAACATAACCATCTTAAATCATATTTTTTACAAAACCCCCCATTTTGGTAATGCATCTTGAAAATTATCTCCCTATGAACATTTAAAACCACTTTGCTTCTGAATAGCATTACAATAGTATTTTTTAAGCAAATCACATTGCATGACATAATATTTTTACATTGAAATTCAATTTCAATAAAAATGTCACAAATGTGCATACTAAAAAATTAATCAAACAAGAGCTGGTATGATAAAGTTAAGTCAAAACATACTCAGAAACACAAATGGAGGAATTGGGAAGTAAAATCAATTTTAAAAAATGAAATCCTTTAGGAAGTTTTTAGAAATTTTTGTTTCAAAGTCTGCTCAACAAGAGGGAATGTAAACCAGTGGCTATACTTTTTGGAATAAAAGAGGAATAAAGGATGAAGGAAACCCTCATAATTTATCCATGCAGATCCTGCCCTTTCAGACACCTTAAAAGCTTCTGACAATTTTTCCTAATGTAAATTCTTGGGTAATGTTGCAATAGAACAATTTGGATCTTTAGTTTTGAAGACTAATATTTTATCTAGGTTCTCTTTGGGTCAAGTGTGGTATGTAGGATGAGCTAACTTCATTCCAAACCACATTATCAAAAGGTGGAAATAATAAGAAGTCTGCCTTAAAAAATTCATGAGCAATTCAAATGCCAAAATAAACTGGGTGGACAACTCATAGAGCAAAAGTATTTTAGGATTAGCTGGGGCTGGGGTTTTGGCTCAGTGCTAGATTGCTTGCCTAGCATGCATGAGGCAATGGGCTCCATCCTCAGCACCACATAAATATAAAATAAAGATATTATGTCCACCTAAAACTAAAAAATAAATATTTAAAAATATTAATAAAAAGATTATCTGGTACCATTTTGAAGAAACAAAGGAAAAGTGAAGAAACAAGTTTCCTGATTTCAGAAAAATGGTTGCATTCCAATCCAGTGAGAGGCATGTTTATCAGTGTTGATGGCTCTGAGCAGGGCAGTGATTTTATCAAGGTTGAAAGGATGAAACCTCACTTTGTACTTCACTTAAACAACCCCCCATGATTCCAAACCTTGAAATTAAGAAATCAGAGGGAATATTTTGATTTAAATAGCCCTTTGCCTATTAAATGACCTGTCATATTTCTGTCATCTAATGTCTAGTTATTTGGCATAAAATTTTACTGGGAAAAGCCTTTATTATCCTCTCCTATGCTTAACCCCTCCACCCCCCCCAAAAAAAAAAACCCAGATTCATGTAACAGTTTTTTCCTAGGTGATCCCTTCAAAGATCAGTATCTTTTGATAACTGGGGTTTAGGCCTTGCTCCTGTTAAATGCTGGCTGTGTGACACTGTGGCTCTTCTTTAATTCTTGAATCTTTAATACAGGATCTAGACTGAAGGCTCAGCTCCTTTCTGGAACATTCTATCCCTGTTCTGGAGGCAGAGGAAAAACACAATCGCTAAGCCACTTAATGAACAATGAATGTCTGCTCAGATCTGCCAGCACTTCAGTCTTTTTTCCCCTGGCCAAATTAAATCACCAGGATACAGCTCATATTAATGAGACACAGAAGTAAATGCCACCTAGAGCGACTCACCTTCATTTATCTGGTATTGTTAGAAAGATGTAAAGATTAAATTTACATGACAATTTGAACTAAGGGATGACTGGATAGAGAGTACATATTATTTCTAGGTATATCTGAAGGGTGCTTTGGAGAAAAAGTTGGCATTGAAATGGCATACTAAGTAAGATTGCCTTCCCCAATTTGAGTGGACATCATTTGATTCACTGAGGTCCCAAGTAGAGCAAAAAGTCTGAGAAGGGCAAATTCTCCCTATTTATACTTGGGCTGGGAAATCCACCTTCTCTAACCCTGGGACAGATATCTCAGCTTCTTGCTCCCAGGCCTATGAACTCGGGGAACTTACTATTCTTACTAGAGGAATGTGATTGGCAATAGTAATATAATCTAAAATACCCTACCATCTTTGTTAAATATGTTAAATATGTTTATGTGCTTTTAACCTGCACCAAGATAAAAACACCTTTTCCCAAAGAATACACCTTAAGATGTTTCCAAAAAATCTTTGTCTTTCACCTGAAAAAAATCATGTCTTTAACCTGAACCATGTCTTATACATACATGATTCAATTACTGGCAATACATTAAGTTTTATTTTTACCTCATGTTAGGTTAGCAAAATAGCAGACAAATGTATGACTGAAATTGTGTAATTCTATATAAATTAATGGAAAAATAAAAGCATTCAGAATTAACATAAAGTTCAGAACTCTAACTCTTCAGCTTTGATGATAAACTGTGCCTAAATCTTGTATCTGCAAGGACTTAGAAACTGAATGATATATAGAAGGCTAAGAATTTACCAGACACCTTTTCTTATACAACTGAAAATGTTTAATAAAAAAGTGCATACATTATGCCACTCAAACAGATGTGCCATAGAAATAGAAGAACATCAGCTTTGGATTAAATGAGTCTTGTCCCAAGGAAAGGAACTAAAAAATTCTCTCCTTGCCTTACCAGCTGTGTGAGCCCTTAACAATGTTAGCAGTTAATGGAAAAGGTGACTTAGAGGCATGATTCTCACGGGAGCACCTGTGGGACTTATTCTACCCTTGATAACCACTACTAAATATAGTCTTCACAGTTCTGAACATACACTGAATGTAGAATCCAACAAAAGAGCACACTCAATTATATCAAATTAGCATCTGAGTGTATGTAATCATGGAGTTTAGACCAGAGTTATTAAGCTGTCCTTTGTAGCACAGTGACAACGATTGAAAATGATCCCATGGAATAATGTAAGGGGTTTTATGAATGCACACTGGCATCCATTATAATGTTTGGATGCTGACACTGGAGTTTTATAGAATATTTCCACATATGCAGGGCTGAAAGAAAGAAACAGGTTTCCTCTTTTCCAAAGTAATTTCTGATCATTTCAAAATTTGCCATCTGAAAAGATTTATATTTTTGATACAAATTCACACTTAGAAAAATGGAAGTATAAGTAGGAATAAGATAATGTTTATACTACCTGTATATTTACATATGATAATAATAATAATAATAATTAATAATAATAATAAAGGACACTCCAGAATATCCCCAAATTTATATATATATATATATATATATACACACACACACATACACACCAGGGGTACTAAAACACACACACAGCCCTTTTAATTTTTTATTATGAAATAGGGTCCCACTAAGTTGCTTAAAGCCTTGCTAAATTACTGAGGCTGGCTTTGAACTCGAAATCCTCCTACCTCAGCCTCCGCAAATGCTAGGCTTATATGTGTGTACCACCTCATCTGAGCCCAAATTAAAATATTTATAGTCACCAACAACATTTCCTGTGCACCAAAGTGGGGAGACTTTCTGGGCAAACACTGAAGAAAGAGAAGGTTTGGGATTAAAAATCCTGGTTTTAATATTTTAGGCAACATTTCTAAATAAGCAGCTGCTTCACTTCTGTGACTTCTGTGACAGTATCTTAAAATTTCCATCTGAATGCAGGGCCAATTCTAAGAAAACTGATGATGAAAAATCTGGTGTACCTTTGAAGTGTATAAGGAAAACTAAGGCCATAGGTTCAACAACCCACCTGACATCTTTGTAGCAATGCTGAGGTATTGCCATTGTCTCTGTAATTTAGCTTTTTCTTAATATACTTTGGGTTCTTTGAGAGCAGAAGCCATTTGTTAGACATTGCTGCAATGTGGAAAATGCTCTGGAGTCAGAAAAATCTGGTTTTGAATTCTACCTGTTCCACTGACTAGCCCTTATCCAAAACCAAGATATAATTATTGTGTACAATGTGTGTGTGTGTGTGTTTCTCCTCACCTTCTCTTCACCATTTTACACTCTCATCTTTGAGACTCACCTGCAGAACCACTTCAGTGAGCTTTTTAGTCATTTAAGTTTTAGAAATTAGGTAGTAAAAGGAAGTGAAATATGAGTCACCTAGGGTCACCGAGGACTGTGTATTTTAGTCTTTGTGAATGTTCTTTTCTGCAGTAGCCCTTTCTCTCTGTCTTGGGATTTGGTTGCCACTCTCTCTGCTACATCAGACCTAAAGGTGGCAGAGTTTAGCATGCCTCTTCTCAACTTCAAGTTACCAAAATTTTGCTTGTTCTTTCAAATTAATCTGTTTATTAATTAATTGAATAGTCTTAATTTATATGGGACATCTGTTTCCTTTGAAGATGCTGATTGATAATGGAGCAATATATTTTTCCCCTAGATTTTTAAAAGGTACTGAGATTTATATATGTGCTTTTATTCTTTATGTAAAGATAATTATCAATATATTATACATGTATTAAATTTTCAATGACGAAATTAACAAACCAGTTAAAATAGAGATGGAAAATATAATGTTTCCACAAATATTGGTATAGCATATTTTCCAGTGATGATTCAAAAAGTACAGCTTTTACTCCTCAAAAGAATCATCTGCTGATGGCCAATGAATGTGCTTAACATCAGAAAATCATTGTGAATTCTTAGAAGAGCCTGGATATTCAGGTCCTTCTGCTCATTTTTCTTTAATAAATTAGTCCTAGATAACTAGGGCAAATTTGATGACAGAGAGTTTGCCTTTATTCAGAGATATTAACCAAAGTAGTAGGACTTCCTATAACCCAAAGCCAATAATAAGAATAGTAATCCAGATCACAGTTGACAGCTGGTTCTTGAACCTCATACACTTTAAGACTTGTTTTATTTTTTACTAACTTTAATTCAAGAGGCAGAGAACTCCTTTATTGCCAGAACTTCTGATTGGAAAACTTTTCTCAATTTTAAAAATCCATCACAGTTAAATAATTATAAATTTTTATTACTGTTATTTTCCTGAATTACCAAAGCTATCAGATCAATATCCCTGAGGAACATAGATGCAAATATGCTCAATAAAATTCTGGCAAATCACATATAATATATTTTGTTAATACCTTACATAAAATGATATGATTACTTTTACTTAGTATCAAAGCAATCAATTATAATAAAAATAGTTTCAGTTTTTAGTAACAATTTGTTACTTGAATATCTTGAAAAAGATTTGTCAAAAGTAAATTTATTTTTCACCTTAGTTTCAACTCATTTTTTAACCATAGCCTTCTACAACCACATGACACAAATATGATACAAAAAAGTGATACCATCACTTCTAAAATATTTTGTTGTTTACTTAAGTATGATTGTGGAAAAATTATGAATGCCCTGAAAGATATTTACAAGTAAGAGTGAGATACTGAAAATTCAAGGGGATTTGAGATAATTACTTAAATTATTTTAAAAACAAAATTGATATCCATAAGTAATCATAAGATAATTTGGTTTACTTTGACAAAATCTTAAATAAATTCTGATGTCAAAATCTATTATGACCAAAGACGAACTATCAAAGTCATTAAGATATGCGACTTAAACTTAGAAAAGTGAAATTTACATGGTAATAGAAACACCAAAATTCAATACATAAATTCTGCCTTTCATTTATGGAGTTCTCCAAAACCCATCCCTTTTTGCCTCAAAATATGATATGACATATTTATGATATGACAAATTGAATCTTGGAAGAAATCTTTAAGTGTTTAATTATTTTAAAAAAAGCAATATCTTGTTCCAGCAAAATCTAAATGGTAATGAAAATTCAAGATGGTACCCTAATATACCTTGCTAAGCCTACTGGTGACCTTACCTACCAATGTTTATATCACTCTTGATATGGGTTCTATATTTTAGGAAGTTTTACCACTTTTTATAAGATCTCTGAATTAAAGGCAAAATACTCTATAATCAAATTTTCACTTGTTAATTCAGACTAATTTATCCAACAAGAGCAGAAGGATCTGAATTTTATGAATGAATGTCTTTGTATGTGTGTGTGTGTGTGTGTGTGATTTCTGTCTAATTATTTGACTTAGAGATTTAACTGAATTTCTAAGAAAAAGTACTACTTTTAGATAATAGAACCTACCCATTTTTATCAATGTCCTAATCAACTTTCAAACTTATTTCTACAAAATATTCAAAGACACAATTCTTGTTGAAAGTCCTATTATGTATTTAGAATACTTAGATGAAGAAGAAACTGTTGTATTAGGGTTAGATGAACTTGTGCAGAAAAATTATACTTTACTATGATATAAAATGAACACCATAATAAATGTATTTTAAAAATATTTTCCTTATTGTAACTAATTCTTAATGTTTGGATTTTGAGCACCATATATGCAGGATATGCCACAGTTAGAGAACCACTAGGTTTTCAAAAATATGAGGTGTGTTTTGGGAAAAGAGAATAAAATAATCAAAGTCACAGAAGCTGAAAATCACAGAATTTGAGAAATTAAGCAAGCCTGTTATATATAGAATGAATGTATGGCAGGGAAGTGGCAGAAATGTAGGGAATTTGATATGGGCTTTGGAAGGAAAGAGTTTTAATTTTATTCTGTAAGCAACAGAAATTCACCAAAGCTATCTGAGCAGTGAAGAAACAGAGAAAAGGCATGCTTTGTAGAAAGTACCTCTGATGGCTAAGAAAATGTATTGGAAATAGAGTGTTAGGAAGAGTTTAAACCACTGAAATATGTTGATCCCATGCATTGGTGTGTAAAATACTATAGAATTGTCTTTCTCTTTTGTGTTACAGTTCAGGGCAGGACCTGGGAGAACTTGGGACTGGGAGAGGTAGACATAGGTTGACAGTACCTTGTCCATCATCAGCAGGTGGCTTTTAGAAGCAGAACATCACCATTTTTCACCTGAGGGGAAGGGTTGTGAGAAGTAGATGGAGTACACATGGGAATTTTTAAGTTAGTGACAAGTATCATACCCACACATCTTCCATGAAAGACAGGTTAGTCACGTGGCCCCAGTTAACAGAACAGGAAGTGGGACGCTGAATTGTCTGGCTGGGCAGTTCATCTCAAGTACAATTTCATAAACATGGAAGAAAAATAACATAGATTATTCTGGGTAACAGTTAGACTTCCTTACAAACAGCAACATCTCTCTCTATAGTGAACTTTCCCATTTGAGAACAAAGTGATTCTGAACATCTTCCCTCTCCACTTAGAGACTGCTTGGATTTACCCTGTCTAGTTGTTTTGTTAATGAAACTATCAGCACTGCTCTGATTTCCCTGATGCTGATCCTACTATAACTCCCACCTTCCCTCACCCCATTTTAGAAATAGAATAAAACTTTTGGAAAAATGTAAAAGTTACAGAAACAAAGAAACATATAGGCCTGCAGTTAGATGTTCTCATTTCAAAGCTGAGCAATGAGACAAATTTGATAATTGTAGTAACAGTTATAAAATTTTTTATTCTTCCTAGAGCATCCCCATTCCCTTTGAAAGAATATACATTGCAATTCATTCTCCAGTGACCAATAAAGCCTTCCTATAATTGACATGTAATATAAGAAATGTATAAATTTGATGATTACTTCTTACTGAGCGTAACCTAGCAAAAACTAATACTCAAAAACATGTCTCGCTATTAGGTGTTTTTCTTGATTTGTAATTAAATACTACAATGTGAATTTTTCATTGGCATACACAATACCAAACTGAAGATATCACTCTTTGCTACATAGAATGAATTTCATTGAAACAAGATAAATTTGATGTGTTAAAAAGAAAAGTTATGACCAATGAGAAAAAAATAAAGAAAACATTTTCAAGCTAAAACCATCCCATTTGTTTTTAAAACCCAAAATGTGATTTTGATTATTTCTGTTAATTTTATAGTTCCATGTACCTTAAAATGAGCAAAAGAGTGAATTTACTCTACCCTTGCTATTTATAGACTCTGTGTGTTTTTCAAATATGATGATTAAGTTATGATTAATTTTCCCATTGACAGCATAGTTCTTTCAATTGGTTGACTGGAATCCTCTTGATTTTTTTCTACTGCCTTTCTCTTTCTAAGTAGATGTGTGCTATATAGATTGTAATTTTCTTTTGAAAATTCTAACAACTTTGTCTCACTCTATTTCTTTCCTCTACAATTTAGTTCCTATATTTATATGATTTCTAGTTTAAAAGACTTTGAGTATACTGGTTATTTTCTTAGTTCTTCTGGTTTCTCTGTGTTGTTTCCATGAATTTTCTATCACCAAGTTTTTATGTTTTTCTTGCAGCAAATTAAAATAAATGCAATGAAAACCATTTATTTATAATTCTTCAGTGGAATAGAGACTGCCAGTCAACTTCCTACTATCCATAGCTATTGCCTTTTAAAGAGGATAAATATCACTTTAGTCAATTTGGAAGACTTTTTAATATATCACAGAATGTTTAAAATCATTATTCATAACAACAATATAAGCAATATCTATGAACAAGAAAGAGTTATTAAATAAATCAGCAGCAGACATTATTAAGATGAGGTCTATTACACAAGCTTAATATCTTATTGGAAGTTCTTTGCATTTAATTAATCTAATTTTAAATGATCCTGAATTTTCATTCTATCAAATTCTGTATGCGTTTTACATGGTCACACTTTGAAGATCTATAGATCATTTGTTGTATGTGCCAAAAAGTAATATTGCCACAGATTTTAAAAAGATATATTTCCATAATATCAAGTATAAAATAAAAATTGTAAAATGTTTTACATATATATGCATTCTCATAAAGAATTCTGTGCATAAAATGATAAAAATGGGCAGGGATTGTGGCTCAAAGCTGGAGTGCTTGTTTTGCATATATTGGGTACTGGTTTCCATCCTCAGCACCACATATATAAATAAAATAAAGGTATTGTGCCCATCTACAACTAAAAAAAAGTCTTTAAGAAAATGAATGATAAAATTGACTATGTACCCATTGGCTAGTAGGGAGTAAAATAGAAAATAAAGTTGTTTTGTTTTTTTTATTGTCTTACATTTTTGTTAAACAATTTTCTGTCTACATAAAAATATACATTTCTGACTTTGTACTAATTAAAATTTACTTTGTCTTACTTTATAATGTATTTTTGGAGTGTTTGAGGTCTTAAAGTCATTTTTATAAATTATTTGTACAAATCGTATTATTTCTTAGATTTTAGAATAAAATATTAGAGGAAAATCGAGAAATTTCTAAGAATAAGACTTTTTTCTATTTAAATTATCAAGATTGCACTGTATATAACTATATAAAAATATAGAGTAAGTTTATAACTTCTAAATACAAACTTTTCAGAGAACTCTTGATTGGTAAAAGTAATATTTCACCCATAAACTTAATATTTAATTATAAATTACATATTCACTGTCAAAAACTTTCCTTATATACTTAAATCGTTATTTATCATTAATACCTACTGATAATTTCTGGGTCTTTTTCTTTTTTAGTTACAATTTTTCACTACATTTTGCTAGAGAGCTACTAATAAAACTTCATGTTTTACATATATTTTGTAATATTCTAAGAAGCCCAAAACACTTTACTAATTTAATGACTATATTAGCAACATTGGTTTGCCATGAATGTCCTCTGAGAAACATTGCATGTTAAAAATAAGGTCTAGTTTCTATTTAATACTTTATTCAAGACAAGTATATCATTCTCTGTGCATCACATTCTCTCTTCCCATTGCTAATTTAAAAGAATAAGAACTATCTGTAGGCAATATTTGTACCCATTGGCTAGTAGGGAGTAAAGTTTTATTTACTCTTTGGAATGATAGACTTCCCTGAAAACACACACACACACACACACACACACAATCAAAAGAATGCATCTCTCATGGAAAATCTTATCTGATAATAAACTTTCCTAATATTTTCCTCCCAAAGATTAATAAACTTCTCTTGAAACTTATATCTAATTTATGTGACTTTAAGGGTCATGCTTTAATAACAATGATGAAACACGATTATTACTTCCTAATGCTGAAATTACAGTTTTTACATTGTAAATTTTTCCTGCTATGCGCCCTGTGGCACTAACATCTTTATCACTCCATGTGTTTCTAGTTTTAAAACCTTTACCCCTGCTGTTTGAAAAATATTTCTCATTTTCGTCCCCTATGGAGTACAGAAATCCCTAAAGGCAAAGCCATTAGTGATCTCTCTGCCTTTCCCCAAACACGTATTATGATCACCAGTGCTGTTCCCCCTGCCTCATTGGCTTTTGGTAAAGTATGCAAATGAGATGTTCAAAATACACACTTTTTGCAACTGTGCAAGTTCATACTGATTTATAAAATGGGCAGGCTATTAAAGTGACTGAAAATGTCAGCAAGATTTATGCATGGGTGACAAATTGTATTGGAAATGTTCATTTTTAACATGCTGCCCTAGGTTTTTTTTTTTTCTTTTTTTTAACAACCTAGATATTCTCTGTGATACATTTGTTTTAAGGCTATTTTTCCCTCCTCAAACATACTTTTGACAGTGACTTTTTGACTGGAAAAATAAACAATGCTACTTCACAATCATACAAATTGTATTTTATCGCAGAAAGCAGTACTTGGAAGATATAATAAATTTCCTTTGACACCCATTTTCCCTATGTACCATTAGTCCACTATGGTTAAATAGTTTCCCTTTATAACAGATAACTTGAATTGCGTGCATAAATATTTCATCACTAAGATATAAAATTATGTAACTATCAAAACAATTACCCACTCACCTCTGAGGAAAATATTTCATTCATATTAAAAATCATGACTTAGGGAACAAAAGATAGAAGTGATGGCTAGCATATATCTTCTGGAGTTTATGATTCCATTTTTGGAAAATTCTTCATCGAAAATGGTCTAAACAATATTCAGATCACTTTTCTCTGTTATTTGTGAATATGTTCAGGTATATGGCAACTCTGTGATTCAAGGAAGCAGTTGCAGTACTTTTCCCAGTCCAAGTGTGGTCTCTAAGCAGAATGGTCTTGATATTTTATATCTCTGAGTAAGAGCCATTCATTCATGGAATAAAGCAAAGGAATAGGAAAAAATGATACCGAAACCAGTTTATGCAGTGTTATTGAAGAGAATAACTAGATCATTCTGACAGATCTCAAAACATGCATACACACAGCAAAAATATCACAGGGAAAATAGTGTACAGGGTATCACAACAACAACAGAGCAATGCATTTAGAAATCAAATTTAGTAAATGAAGTACCACCTAGGATTAATTTTACAAAGAACACATCTACACAGCATTACTATCTAGCCTTTCTAGTTGGAAAAGTTTGGTATTAGAATTCTAATTCTACTTTTTATATTCAGATCAGTTTGTACCAATACTATTATTGCAACTGATTTTCCTAATTAGTTCATTAAGTTGCATAACAATTGGTTTATAACTAACAACTCTTCTTGATGTTAAAACAGTGGAGATAAAATTGATTTAAAGCCCACTTCTGATCATTCATTCTTACACATTCATATGTCCTGGTGTTTGATGAAGCTTTCCTTGTAAGCTTGTGCCAGCCTTTCTCCCTGTTTTCACTTAAGTGCCATGGCTATGTTCTTGCTTATTAAAGAGGGTTAATATTATGCATTGTACTGAAAAAAAATCCAAACACTCTTAAAATAAAAAAGAAACAACAAAAACATCTGCTTTTCATCAAGGGGCGCCATCTTATAGCTTATACAAGAATGAAGGTTTTAAGAGAAAGCAATAGGAGTTATGAATACACAAAGATTTGTGAAGGTGATGATGCAGTTGGAGAAAGCAGAGAGAAATAGTTTTATTATTTTTTGCTGTTTCTATCTAAAAAGTTTTATTTTCAGAGAACAAATGATAAAATTGTAAGTTGTTGTTTGTTGAACCATTTTCTAAGCAATGTGAATAATATTTTATTTTAATACTGAAATAACCTCATAACAAAATTTGCCTTTAGATTTTTAACTTTGCTTCCATGACCATTAGGAACCATCAGACTATTCCCAGTGCTTTCCAGTTACTATCAAGAAACAAGATTTCCTGATTTAAAGTCATTCCCGTAGAAACATTTTTACCCCAGAGGACACAAGTAAGAAATATGCAGAACAGAGGAAAAGAAAGTGCATTCAAGAACATCTGGTAGAGTATCAAGAAAATCTGTCTAAGAGAGAAGCAAAGTCTATCTTCTTACCTCTTTCCTGCATTGAGACACATTAGAGGAAAAATTTATTTGAGTGATTCATTCAGAATTCTAACTCATGAAGCTTAAAGTTAACATTTAAAAAAGCATATAGCATACAGGTACATTTATGTATATAAATATAACTTCTTGCCTATACTATTTAATATTACTTCATTTTGTTATTGTCCTTAAATTAAGTAAAATGAAACAATAACCCCACCAGTAGAGCCTTTACCTTGCATTCAGACTGCTAAAAGCTCCTTGTGCACAATTGGAAATGTCCCCATTTTCTTAACTGGGTTGTCTCTTCCACCAGAAATCTCATATTGATTTATTTCCCTACTAATAATTCCTTATTTGCAAAGATAACTTTACCAAAGCTTAATGGATTGGTTTAGTTCAAGAGACATTAACTGAGCATGTTATAAATGTTAAAAACTGAGCTAGGCTATGGTGGTACAAAAATTTTTAAAAAGGCATGCTTTTACCTCTGAGGGGGTATAGGATAGCTGTAGTGAGTAGAGAGCCTAGGGTGTCCCTTGAGTAAAGATTCCTTTGTCAATGTTGTTTGTGGAGGGTGGAAAGATGGGGATATTCTCACTGAGACTTAGAATTTTGTGGTTTCATCCCTTAACAAGAAAGAGTAATTTTCCTTGCATAAATTGGTTTAGCTCCAATAAGACCATCTATTTTAACTATTTCTGTATTTTTAAAATATATCAGCTCTCAATAATATAAATACATTTCTAAATTCTCCAAAAACTGTTCATGTAAAAACAGGCCTTTTAACAAAGTCCCACTCTACTTATATCATCCTCATTTATCTTTTGAAATTTCAGCCTTGATGTTATTGGACAGTAAAAAAGGCTGCAATGGGACCCCTGTCAAAAGACAATTTCCTTCCTTGAATGATAAGCAATGGGACATGTAAGAACAAAAAGCCAACTGATTAATGGCATGCAATTCATCTACAATTATCCTGCCCATGTTATACAGTCATTGTATAGATTGGGCTACATCATTAAATTATGTGACAGCAATCAGCCATCTAACTTTAAAAGAGGTGGGAAGAGCCAATTTAAAAACTTAATATCTCAGGATGATACAGTAGCCTGAGAAAACCAGCCAATTTAGAGAAAATTACCATATGTACCAACCGGAATGATAGATGTGAGTTTAGCTAAGCATTTGTCCCTGTGCTGATGATGTTTGGAAGTGAGTAAAGAATCTTGTTCTTTAATGGTGGTCAAGGGCATTAAACACTTAGAAAACTGAAATGCAGACTCCCAGAGAAAATACGTTCTAATGATAACTTTCCATTTTCTGTTTTTCCTGTCCTCATGAAATTATCTAAATTTAAGTATAAGCCAAATGTCCCAACTCCAAACACCAGGATATTGACGGCTAGCATTTCAACATACCAAATTTTCAGGGACACAATTCAATATACAACACATACCTTATCTCAAATGAATCTATTTCATTGTTATTTAGTGATAGTTTCATTATTTGTAAGATGATTGCTTTTTCTTTATCTTATATGTACAATTAAACCTATGTTGAATGACTCTCACCAAATCTGTATATTGAATAAATAGGCATCAGAGATGTTTATGAGCTGTTGCAGAGGTAGTCAGCATTTGATTTCTCATCAATTCAGGTATAATGGTCCCAAGATCATTCGGACTACTAATTTCTGCTTCCTTTTGATGGAGAATAATTTGATTACCTGGTTTATTGTGGGTACACTGTTAGTGGGTTCAGAGAAAATATGATTTCAAATGTCATGGTTTTAGTGTGAATTGTTTTGATAGTCTAAAGGAGGGAATTACACAATATGACTTTTTTTCTCTTTTCTATTACAAAGAAAATGTCCCATAGAGAACAGCAATCACTTTAAATCAGCAAATACATGTAGTTAAAAATGGACGAAAAGCCACCTTTGTTTTCTAAAATTTGAAAGAACTCAAGACCTAAAAGTCAGACTAAATGCTGACTGATTCTCACACAAAGCCACCAATATGGAACATTTGAAGTCACACTTTCCAACATGCTGCTTTATTAAAATCTATCTATCTTTATGTTGACACTCTCACAATATAACTCCTAATTGACCCAGGAGATGAGGAGTCTCACCTACTAGAACTTGTATGGCTTACTTAATTGGATTAAATCAGGTGAATTTTTGGCTTAATGATAACACTGATAATATTAATAACAGTATTATTCACAGTTTATGGAGAATTTATGTGTTAGCTTTTCTGCTAGATTGAATGTGTTTTATCACTCAGTCCTAGCAATAGTCTTGTGTACTCCACTGAAGCAAAAAGGAACCAACAAATTGCCTCCACAAGAATGGTAAAAAGAGAATGGGGTGTGGATCACCAACAGGCAATCAGCCCCCACAGACAAGTCTAACCAGCACACCACAGTAGTTGCTGATTCAAAGTGAGTGTTGCTCTTTTCCTGAGAACTCAAAAGAATCAAGACCTAAAATAAAGATCCAATATAGTATGCAAGGGACTTTATGAACTTGTAGAAAATGAAACAATCTTCATACCAGTACATCAAGCTTAGTTTTTAGACATTTGGTAACCCTACTTAAGAGGAAGTACACAAATTATTAACATATAAATATTGATTTAAAATAAGAAAGCATGCACAAATACCAATTTGTAGCAGATGAAATTATAACAGAAAAATCTTGAAAAATAGTACTTTAATTTTTTTTTCTGTATATTTTTGGAGTGCACCTTCCTTGATCATCTCCTTAAATGATCCTGATTTATTACATGATTCTGATTTTCTAAACAGTGAGGAGGCATGTAAATATTTATCTGTTTTATTTAATCTTTATTTTTTAATTAGTAGTTTTAAACAGTTTCTTTCAGAATCACAGCTTGCTCTTTATTGGCAAAAGCATTGAAACTCCTTGAATTGTTTTACCCAAATGTGGGTAAAATTTTCTCAAATTCTTTTTTGAAATTTACTTTTCGTTTTTTAACATGGGCCACAAGATTTAGGAAAGATTTCGACAGACTAGTTTCTGATTTAGGAAATTCTGAACATTGTTTCTTTTCCACCACCTACATTCTTTCTGTGCCAGGATTTCATAGACCATGGTCCTTCTGCAGTGTGACCTCTACCACTGCACCACTGAGTGGCCCTTCTTACATTGAGAGCAGGAACTGTAGGTGGAGAGGCACACTTGATGGTTATCCCATGCCAGGATGACTAGCAGAAATCAAGGACAAGAGCGTTAATAGTAAGATTTAACATGAAAATATAGGATACCCAGCTAAAGTGGGCTCTCAGATGAAAACAAAATTTTATTTTAGTATTTAGGTATTAGTGCTGGTTTTATGGAGTGAATTTTCCCAATAGCAACTTATTATAAAAGAGCAAACTTGGCCACATAATCACTCTCTAGATTCCCTTTTCATCATATGATTTTCCCCTCTCATGTATCTCCTTGTTGGATGGTATCCCCCATTGGACCCTCACCAGAGGCCAGATAGGGTTGCCAGATCTTGAACTTTCAGCATATCTCTGTGCTAAGTCAGCTTCTTTATGTCATAATTAACAAGTCTCAGTTATTTTGCTATAACAACAGAAAATTAACTGATACAAATGCATTGATATTTTTGTATAATTAGGCAGCTGTATAATTTATGTAAGGTGATATGGCTTTTTGTTTAGGTAGTTTTCTGAAAAATCTCCTAAGATATTTAAGACAAGTCTACAAACATATGATATTAGGGAGGAGGGCAATACAAAAAATAATAACTGAGCCATTCTACATAATTGTTGGAAAAGAATAATTCAATAAGCAACCCAGGATAGAAAGGGTCAAGAAAGCAATAAATGTGTAGAAGGACTGAGTGACAATGCAGAGCCCAAGTTTCCCATAAAGATACCAGAGTTCTGTGGGAATATAAGGCCAGTTGTATTTTCCAAACACAAAATGGTAGATATTTTTCTAGATATGTCAATGCATAGTAGTTGAAATCAAAGATTTTTTTTTTATTCCAGTAAGTTCTAATAATTCTTTCATATTCAATTTTTTTTCAGCCAAACTCTCATGCACACTGTAAATTTGAGCTAGTGATACTTTGAAAAAACTAAAGAGGACAAGGCATAGCCATTATCATAGGACAAGATGGACCAGTAAAATAAGAAAATTGGGATTTAATTCCAAAGTAGTGACTTTGCCTAAAGCAGACTAGATTTTGGAATGAGGGGGCAAATTGATCAAAAGGCCAATTGAGCTCCATTGAAAAACTGATGGAGAGTGCAGTATGTATATGAAACACTGGTCTACAGCCATAGTTTTTGAGCAATGTTTATTGTAAAAAGAAAACTGGAAATAAAAAAGGATGTGAAAATACTATAAAATTTTAAATCATACAACAATCTGTACCTATTCACTTACCAACTGCCCATTCTTTCTGTTGCCTGCTAGAGCTTCTACCACACTTATTTTTTGTTCCTTTATCCCTAGCCCATCAATTAACTGGAGTAAGGCAGGAAGAAAACGTTTTTGCTAGCTCATACCACCTCAAGCAATGTCTACCACGTATTGCATTTGATTTTACTCTCAGTCCTGTTGAATATCTCTTTTGTGTCCTTACTGTCCTTTATTCATATGGCTTTCAGCTGTGTGACCAACACAGGTAAAATGTCAGGCAGTGTAAACCTTATTTCCCTGTAGCCCTTTGGCCAGAAGATTATAAAGAAAGCACCTTTAATTTATCATGTCCTCCTTGAATGGCCACAGCTGTTTCACTTAGCAGAGCAGGGTCCTTCTGCAGAGACCATGGAGTGATGTGACAAGATTATAAAATGAAGGGGTTGCATGGGGTGATCCCTTCGGGTCCTAAAATTCTCTGTTACTGTGACTGCTCTCCACACATAAATGTTCAACTCAGTACAGAAAGACACTGCCATACTTTACTCTATCCTTTATTAAGGGCAAGACCCGATGGTAGTTTGCATAAATCCTGGCTAAATATTTGTCAAACCATTCTGTAATATATATCTTAATATTTCTAAAACTGAAGTTAAATTTCTAGAAAAGTCTATCATACAGTGTTATCCATATACTTATTTTTTGAGAGAGAGAGAGAGAGAGAAGAGAGAGAGAGAATTTTAATATTTATTTTTTAGTTATTGGTGGACACAACATCTTTGTTTTTTGTATGTGGTGCTGAGGATCGAACCCGGGCTGCACGCATGCCAGAGGAGCGCACTACCACTTGAGCCACATCCCCAGCCCCTATGCATATACTTTCTTGAGGAATTTTAATTGAAGAAGTAAAGGCTATAGTAAAGGGCATGCGTATAGGGTTTCTTAAAAGCATTATTTAACATGGAGTGAAAAGAAGTTGAAAAAAATAAATATATTCTTAAGGGTAATTTTATATTTATTGCACTTAATTTAACAAATTATTGCAGGAAACACATAGACAGCATTTTCCCAGTAAAATTATTATACTTAAATGAACTTTTGACAATGTATTAATTACAAGGACATGACCACATTTATTCTGCTGATCCAGTAATTACACGCATTAAAGAAATATTTATCCACAAACCGTGCAGTGTACTTCAAAACAGCATTTATTGCCAAATTACATTTCCTGGATATCTGTGCCCTATTTCCAGTTACTGGTAATTTTTTAATTTTAAGAGGAAGAGGGAAGCGATGAGAAATTTGAAAATACTGTATATATAAATGCTTACTGATGTGAAAAATTTGAAATGTAGATCTTTTTAATCATAGGCCACTTTTATTTGGAGAAGTAATTCTGAGACACCTACATTCATGTGTTTCAGATGGAAGGATGATAACAATAATCACAATATTTCAAGCTCCTTTTTTTTCCTGCTAATGATTTCCTGTCTTCAGTAATGAATAAAAACATAATGTAAATTTTAAACCACAATATGACCTCATTCTAGATGACAATGGAAGGAAAATTAATAAAATTTGCAGCAATATGAAAGATTCAAATATTCAGTTTATTTCAGAATGCATGAAAACTTTTATGCTGTTAATCAGAGCACGATCAGAAAAGTCCTACATCTGTAGCAATTCCTAGAAAAAACATGCCTACAACCTTGGATATTGTAAAGCATAAGAGAAAGGAGGAAAGTGTGCCTGGCTTGCAGTTCCACAGTGAATTGTGAACTGAAGAACTAGCCTGATAAACTTAACCAGAGATTATCTCTTTCCTAGTGGTATATTTTATTGTGCTTGCCTAATATTGAAAATCTTTATCTCCATAATGGCATTTTAAGCTCTGATATTCAATTCACTTCCCCATATCTTTGGAAGAACTCTTTTTAACTGAGCACCCTAAACATAACACTTATTAAGCATTTTAAGCCTTTGGGTAATTGAAAGAAAATGCAATATCTACCTTGATTTTGAATTGTCAATGAAAGGAAAGTCCACAGTCTAATATAGTTTCTTATTCCAGGTTAAAAAGGAAATAATGTTATTAAAAGCTGGCACTTATAGTGAAAATAATAATAGTGAAATTAGAAAGAAAAAAATGGAAAAACATAATTCTTGTTAAATACTATCTTTCAGCTAGCATTTTATATATCTTAGTTCATATAATCATGACTTTCTTAAAAATGGGGTTAATTGAAAAACACACATCTTATTAGGAAGGTTGAAACTAGTGTAATGCACATTGTGAGCTGACCAATCTGAGGGGCATTCTTAGAACACAAGACAACTCCAAAATACTCGGTTTATTCTATATTTAAACTTTTCAAGAATCATTATAGACATCATCACATTGATTTCTATACTAAAAGTGGCAGTGTATGTATTCCTCCTAAATTCCTGTATCAATTCCCAAAAGCTATTTGTGCATTTTAATTCTTAGGAAGTAGAGGAGAGTTCTTCTTCAAATACTGAGAAGAAAGGCATGCAAAAATTTGGGTTATAAGAGTAATATTTGAAAGCACTAAATTTTGCCTAGGGCTTTAGGAAAATATATCACCTGGTTTGTCTATGGTAGTATTACATCAGAACAAGACAGAATACAGAGCAATGAGATGGCTGGCTGTAGGGCTTACACACAGTCAAGTATCTCTGACTATCTTTCTGCTGTAGGAACATGGAAAAATTAGGGCAAAGTGAAGCCTAAAGTATGTTTAGCTCTAGATTCAATGAAGACATTTCATACATTATAAAAGAGTTCTTAAGACAATTCCTTTTATAAATTTAAACTACTCTGTAAACCCTCCTTAGCTACATGTTCCTCATCCACAGATTCAACCAAGTGTGCATAGAAAACATTTGAAAAAAAAAAAAAAGCATCTATACTGAATATGTACAGATCTTTGTTCTTTCTTTAGTGGCTGCAATATACAATAGAACAACTGTTTTGCATACCATTTGTGTTATTACATATTATAAGTAATCTAGAGATGACTTGATGAAAACAGAAGGACTTGCAAAAGCTTTCTGCAAATATTACACCATTTTATAGAAGGTACTAGAGCATCCACGGACTTGGCATCCACAGAGTCTTGAAATCAATCCCCACAAATACTAAGTGAAGACTGTATTACCATTATCAAAACACTGAAGGGTGTTATTATTCAAAAGTTTGTTTTGAAAATATATTTAGGCATAGAGAAGTTCAATTTTAACTTCAATAGAATGAAGAGAAAATAATAGGTATCTATATCTAGTATCATATGTACTAGACAAGAACACTCACCCAAACCAAATTTTACTAGAATATCTCATTGTATTTCTGCCTAAGCTACTAAAAAATGTTTCTACTGCTGGCAGTGATTGAGAAATAAGTTGAACTAAAGTGTGTTAGATCAAAAAGATAAATGCAGGTATAGCAAAAAGAAAAATGAAAGATTGATACAAATTATCTTCATTTGTTTTTAAATCCCTTATTTTGATATCCCACTTTCTGTAAAATTATGTGTAAATGAACAGAAAAGAGAAAACTCAACAGTTTAAAAGATTTCTAAACCAATCCACAAAACTACAACTATCTTATATTTGATAAAGGGGCTAAAAGCATGCAATGGAGGAAGGATAGCATCTTCAACAAATGGTGCTGGGAAAACTGGAAATCCATATGCAACAAAATGAAACTGAATCCCTTTCTCTCGCCATGCACAAAAGTTAA
>NW_026000037.1:35531006-35722170 GCF_001458135.2 Marmota marmota marmota
GAAATCTGAATGCTAAGCATGCTAGGAAAGGCCTGCATGGGTGGATGAGCTCTGCTGCTTGGTAAGACATTGTTGCTGACCAAAGAACTTTCAAGTATCCATGCCCCAATTTATCTGTGAAACAAAGTTACTCATTTTAGCTCTACAATAAGAATTATTATATAAGTGATAGAAATTATCCTAAGAGCAATAGTAACTGAGAAATAAAAAAAAGTGCATGCTTATGCTTTTGTTTCTAAGGAAAAAGAGAAATTTTGTTTTGAAGCAGTAGCTGTCAAATATTTGTGTGCATGTGGCTGGGGGTGGGTGTGTGGGTCTCTGGACCAACATCCTTAAAGCTTTTTAAGGATCCCAAAGAACCTTTGTTTATGGGAGGCAATTATAAATTTTAACATTGGATTTATTAGAAATAAATCAAAGCTAAAAATTATTAAGTTATACATTCATGGAATCATTTGTAAGCAACAATGAAGAATATGTCACCCGTTAACATGAAAAAAACCTTGGTATTGTTTAGAAAATTGATATTTGACCTTTTAGACTCTGAGTAAGAACCATGGTCCTCAAGTAAAAGATCAATTTGTATTAGATTTTGACAACCATAGTGAAAGAAAAAGTTTGGGAAGTAATTTGCCCTGAAATATAATACCTAAGTCTGTAAAGAAGTGATGAAAAGCATTAAAATTTTGACAAAGTTCACTTGATCTTAATAGGCTTTCTTCCTTGGTTTCATGATTAATGCTTTTAACCACAGTATGAAAAGTTTTTACCTGTTTTACTCAATCCGCCTGGAAAGCAAATGTTACAAATCTTACCAGAAAACTTTTTCTGTGCTTTATGTTGACATAATTATGCCCTTAGTTATTTAAAAAAGGGGGGAGGGGGCTCTTTTACTTAAGAAATATTTAGCATTCTTCATAAAAATATTACCTTCCACATTTATTTTTAAATATTTCTTGTCACTGTGATTAAACAGAGAGCTAAGTGTTGTTTTCAGGCAGCAATGATTCCACAAGTGTCTAAATCTTTTCCTAAAATAATTCAAAATTGTCTTTCCTAAACCATATTTTAAGTATGAAAAACAATAAGCTATTTTATTAACTGCAGCATAACTTTGACACCTAGAATTACCTCTAAAATTTCCCAGAGAACTCATGAGAAAGTTTTAAAGTATCTGTTTCATCATTTTATAAAATAAAAGAGACATTAAATAGTATATCTGATTCTCACTGACCCCCAGAATCTAGAACTTATTAGTAAAACTTCTTTATTACTTTAAGAATATAATTATGTTTTAGGTTCAGAAACAATCTGTCTTCCATTATTTCTCAGGATATAGTTGGGATATCAATTGTATAACCAAGGCCTTTCATAGAATATTACATTTGAGAATTGCCTCATTTTGTGATGTAGCATAAGGCACATTTAAGGAAAAGAATTCAGTTTACATGTGGAGTCAGTGCCAATAAATTTCTCCTCAGGTAACTGACCTGCTTCTAGTTTATTCCATTCCAAAATTACAGGGACAGGTCACTTCAGGGCAGACCATGAAAATTGTAAGAGAGGAAGTCATCACAATTTTCAGATATAGCTGATTAAATCTAGTGAAGTTTCTTGGGTCTAATTTCTTTATGTTGTAAGAGTACATTTCCAAGCTTTTAAAAGTATAATGTAAAGTTGGATGCCAAGGTGGTACACACCTGAAATCCCACTGGCTCAGGAGGCTGAGGAAGGAGGATTGCAAGTTCAAAGCCAGCCTCAGCAAAAAGCAAGATTCTAAGCAACTCAGTGAGAACTTGTCTCTAAATCAATACAAAATAGGGCTGGGATGTGGCTCAGTGGTTGAGTGCCTGAGTGCAATCCCCAGTACCCCTCCCTGAAAAAAAACGTATAATGTGAGATTCTTTATGAAAATGTCAAGATAGAATTCAGTTGATGCCTTTAGACATTTCAGTAACTTAATTATTAACTCGAGATATTCTTTGAGATTTTTATGATCATGAGGATTTGGTTAGGAAATATTGTGAAAGACTTTGACATTAACATAAAAGATTAGTAGATATCATGACTAGGGCACATCTCAAGACTTTCTACCACTGCCTGCTGTTGGAACGCTTCCGGAATTTAGTGAACTATAGAAAATGGTAAGACAAATGATTCTTGTCCAAAAAGATGCAATCCAATTTTGTACACTGGAATGCAATTGATTGTTGCTGTATGGATATTGGCCCATAGTGTATTGATCAGTTTTAAATGTATTTGTAAATTTCTTTCGGCAGTCTTCCTTATCACTTTTTCCCTCTTTCTATCACTCCATTTGTTTACCAAAACCCATACTTGTATATAAGTATATAATGTATTATTTTAATTCTTAGTATTTTTTGCATATATATTTATATAATATGTTGAATTACCTTGGATGAAGCTATAATTTCTTTCTGTTTCTCTCATTCATCAACTAACTAAATAAAACCTTGCATCTAAATCCATGAGAGAAATAAACAACAGCTCTGCAGATCATTTGTACAGATGACAATAGGAGACAAGAGGAACAAATTGTGTTCAGAAAGATAAAATTGCATGAGCAAAATCCCTGCAGTGAGACCTATTCAAGAAACTGAAGGAAGGGGAGGAGGCACACGGGTCAGATACTATGAGAAAAGGTTAAGAAAGGTTGGCAGGACCTTGTGTTAGAAACTTCAGGGCATATTGAAGAATTTAAATTATATTTTTTATCTCAAAAGCTATGGAAGTCTATAAAAGTTCATTAAGGTAGATAAGGGGAGATTTTAGATATTTCTATCTGACTTCTAAAAGAGAGTTTGTGCAATATGGAAAATAAATTAAAGAGGACACTGTAGAAGAAGGCTTCTATCATTTAAGTGAGATATGGCATTTTTTTAAAAAAGTGGTAGCCCATGGAAATAAAAATGGATGAAGCAGAGAGACATTTCTTAAAGCAAAGACTCATCCACGCATTAATTTTTCCACTTTTGAAATTAATATACTCAATTTTGCTTTATAATACAATCCACTGATAAATGAGAAATGTTTTAAAATTTCAAATATAAATTAAATATACATTTAATTTTGTATGTGAATTTGAGTCACTATTGATTTGCGTGATAGAGAAGGAATACAGAGGGAAACATTTAGCAACTCACTAATGACAGGCAGCATTCTGGAGATGGTTTTTTGAAGAACAAGGATTGAGGCAGAGTAACAGGGCTATTGTCATTGACCAGATAAAATAAAAGTTTATCATAATGTATGTACAATGTGGGCTGTCTTCTTAGTTTCTAAGGAGAGGATATGTGTATGTATGTGTGTTTATGTTTGTGTGTGTGTGTGTGTGTGTGTGTGAGAGAGAGAGAGAGAGAGAGAGAGAGAGAGAGAAAGAGAGAGAGAGATGGGTAAGGGGCTGGGTGGGGGTACCCTGTTGACAGTGCTGGGACTTCTAGTCAGTTACTGAGATATGAAATAGGATCAGTGTCACATAATTGAAGGAGGTGGAGCTGTAAAGGTTGTGGCTCTGAGTCACAGCATACCATCACCCATCCCAGAGGAATCTGGAACTTCAGTTACCAGATTCATTCACCTTTAACACCAGCACTCTGTTTCATTGTTTTAAATATATCAATATTCAAGAACTCACATGAGTGTTTATTTTAGAAACAGAAGTCTTAAAGATTTCACCCCACATATAGAAAATAATTTCATTCGAGTTTCTAATACCTTGATATAAGAGGCCACCTTGATACTTGTAGAATGTTCCCTGGGTGTGTCTAGAAGAACAAAACAAAATGCAATTAAATCACAGAGTTTGGGTTTAGGGGAACTGTGCTAATTCAGTTAGGAATAGGACAGTGAGAGTAAGAGATACTACATCTAAACTAGCATGTTTCATGTTTTGAGGGTTTTTGTTGTTATTGTTTAAGCATCCTGGATAACAGAGATAAGGAGGAAACTACATATAACTATTAGAGATTCTAAGCTTTTAAAACTTATCTTTTAGGGAAATCTGTAATGCCCTTTTTAATAAAATCAGTATGTTATCACTATCATAGGTCACAGATAATTTACAAAAGAAAAGGTATCATTATAATTGAGAAATATGGCAGGCACTAACTTAAGTAAGCAATGATTCACCCTCCCCAATAATGAGATAAACAGACATTGCTTCTCTCCACATTGATGAACTGAGGACAGACACATCATCTGATTGGAGCCTTGCTAAAAGGTTTAACTAGACTCTGTCATGAAGAAACAGTGTAATGAATCCAAGTAGAGAAATACTAAGCCGAGTATCTTTTTTTTTTCTTTTGAGATACAGTCTTGTTAAATTATCTAGGTTGGCCTCTAAGTAGCCATTCTCTAGGTTAACTATAGAATCTTAAGGTATCAATGTTATTGATTTTTAAAATGCTGAGGAACCAATAAATGTGATGTGTGATCCTTGATAGCATTCTGGAATAAAAGCACAGTGAAAAATAAGGAAACAACAAAATAAATTACAGAGTGCATAATATGATAATCAGGAAAGCCAAATGTGGAATACATATTAGATAATAGAATAGATCTGTGTTAATGGATGTTTTAGGGTATGTGCTTATGTAGATGAATGCTCTTGCTCTTTCTAGATGCACACAAAGATAGTTTAGGATGAAGAGTGAACAGGAGATGAACAGGGAAGACTGTTAACAACTGACAGGTTATGTGTGTTCATATTATTATTGCAGCTTCCTGTATGTTTGAATGTTTTCAAATAATAACTTAGGAAATATGATTATTAAAAATGAAAAACCAATATTTTTTAGTGTGTAGATTTTTGTTTTGTTTTGTTTTGAAACAAAAATCAGTGCTGGGTCATTTATTTGGTTTAAAATGCATTATTTGGCAAACAAAGGTGCTCCTTTATTCAGAGATGAAGAAACATAAGCTAAAGCAAGCTGGAGCCACTACCAGCTCCACTTCTCCACACTCAATGCCATTGGTCTCTATGCCTTTCAGAAGAAGGAAGCCCACCATTAAGCTCACACCAGTTTATTGACCTTTCCCAAGACCCAGATTAAAGAAAATTTCATAGAAAAAGTGAACACTTTTCAGAAAACTAGGGCAATGATTGGTCTCAAAGAGAAAATTTTGTTTCACTTCTATGCCATCTTCTAATCCCTAGGTCATCATTTCTACTATTTTTAAAAGTAATATTCATTCAAGTCCTTTGTACATAAACAACAAATATTTTTTTCTTAACATTTGCTTCAGTTCCTCCTCCAGAATCTTTAATTTTCCTTAAGTCCTCAAGTTCAAGATTGTCTAGTGAGTTTATCTACTAAAATATCAAACAACTCTTTTTCCAGTTCACATTTCACTGTGGCCTATGTAATTGATTTCACAAAAGCAGCTAACAGCCACGTGACCTCTGGTGCACACCTTGCAGATATTATTGTGTTATTCTTGGAGGCTTCCCTCCAGGGCTGTTCCACTACTGCTAACATTAGACCCCACCATTCTCCTTCCTGAGGATCAGCTGCTCAGAGCCACTGGCACTGTGGATATCAGAACAGAGCAGCTGCTGTCAGACACCTTTTGCCCTCTTCTTATTTTGTAAATTTTGCTACCAACCTGGCATATGTATAATCAGCATTATTTTTTTTCCTACTTTCAACATGATACTCGTATGTGTTTCTTTTTCTTTATTTTCTTTTTTGAGGGGAAGGAGGAGGACTTGTTTGAGAATAGTTTTTTTTTTTTTTTTTATTGGTTGTTCAAAACATTACAAAAAAGCTCTTGACATATCATATTTCATACATTAGATTCAAGTGGATTATGAACTCCCATTTTTAACCCAAATACAGATTGCAGAATCATATCGGTTACACATCCACATTTTTACATAATGCCCTATTAGTAACTGTTGTATTCTGCTACCTTTCCTATCCTCTACTATCCCCCCGCCCCTCCCCTCCCATCTTCTCCCTCTATCCCATCTACTGTAATTCATTTCTCTCCTTGTTTTTTTTCCCATTCCCCTCACAACCTCTTATATGTTATTTTGTATAACAATGAGGGTCTCCCTCCATTTCCATGCAATTTCCCTTTTCTCTCCCTTTCCCTCCCACCTCATGTCTCTGTTTAATGTTAATCTTTTCCTCCTGCTCTTCCTCCCTGCTCTGTTCTTAGTTGCTCTCATTATATCAAAGAAGACATTTGGTATTTGTTTTTTAGGGATTGGCTAGCTTCACTAAGCATAATCTGAGATAAAACAGAATGAGTTATTTTCAACTCCTCCCATCTTCTCTAAGTTAAGGATTCAACTTCAGCTTGAAATTATATAATTCTAGAATTCAAAGATTTCTATATTTATCTGAAGACCCTGAAGACCAAGAAGAATAGGCTCAATAAAAGTGAATTTGGATTAACTGTTTGAAATGTTGTTATGGAGACCAAGGATACCTCAAAGACAAAGAATAGAGCTGGTTCAAAGTCAACAGCTAGATCAATAAAGAGTGATTCGTACCAACTCCCCTAGTGCTTCTCCTGTGAACTCAGGCCTTATTCTTGAGAAGAAGGTAAGTAAATGTATAAGCTCCTTTCTCTATAATCTTCATGGTTCCTGAGAGCACTTTGTCAGTGTAGCTCAGCATTGGTGAAAGTGCTAGTGGCTGTAGCACGCTTGTGGCTGAGATAGGGGATGGCCTTGTATCACCACCTGTAGTAGATATACTCATGATGACAACTATCTCCTTAGGGGATTTAGCTGAAAAAAATGTGCCAAAGTACCCATAATTCTGGTCTTAAGCAATAGAAGCCTTCCCTTAGCTTTCTGGAGCACTAGAAACCCCTGTAGGTATTGGAGTGGTCCATCCATTACTGGCAGCTAATGCAAGAAATGAGCCACAGGAGAAAACAGGGAAAAGTTTCCATGCCACATACTGGTAGAAAGAGTAAATTCCTAGAACACATCTGAGTTCACAGTGGAATTTCCAAAAATTAATTGAGACAATTAGAACTTCTAGCATTCCTACATATTAAGTGAAGAGGGGAAAGTCAAGCAGAAAAATAATAATTTGCTCCACTTTCAAGTTTGGATACTCACAGGTTCAAATGTTAAGCAATATATATTACTAAGGATGTAAAAGACTTACTGACATCTATTCTAGTCCCTGTATCTTTTCACCACTTTTCTTTCCCCCACAATATATGTGTATATTTGAGGGGAAGGTACTGGAGATTGAACCCAGGGTCACTTAAGCACTGAGCCACATCCCCAGCCCTTTTTTGGTATTTTATTTAAGACAGAGTCTCACTGAGTTGCTTAGGTCCTTGCTAAGTTGCTAAGGCTGGCTTTCAACTTGAAATCCTCCTGCCTTCCCCTCCTGAACTGCTGGGATACGGTGTACTACCACACCCAGCTTATAAATTGCTTGATGCATTTACATACTTTCGTTTTAACTTCTCTCACTCTTACTTTTAAAAATTCATGCAAGACCCTTCTCAGAAGAAGATATACTCTTGATCAACAAATATATGAAAGAATGTTCAATGTTTCTAGTAATTAGAGAAATGAAAATCAAAACTAGCTAAGATTTTATCTCATGTCAGTCGAAATGGCAGTTATCAAGAATACAGACAACAATAAATGTTGGTGAGGATGGGGGAACAAGGCACACTCATGTATTGCTTGTAGGACTGCAAATTGTTGCAACCAATCTGGAAAGGAGAATGGAGAGGTTTTAGAAAACTTGGAATGGAACCACTCTTTGACCCAGTTTTCTTACTCTTTAGTCCATACCCAAAGGACTTAAAATCAGCATACTATAGTAATGTAGCCACATTAATGTTCATAGCAGCTTAATTCACAATAGCTAAACTGTGTAACCAACCTAGATGCCCTTCAATAGATATGAATGGATAAAGAAACTGTGGTATATATACAAAATCGAATATTACACAGCATTAAAAGAGAATAAAATTACGGCATTTGCTGGCAAATGAATGGAGTTGGAGAATATACTAAGTAAGCCAATCCCAAAAAACCAAAGGCTGATTATTCTCTCTGATAAGTAGATGCTGATCCACAACGGGGTGGGGACTGGGGGGGGAGAGGCATGGGAAAAAAGGAAGAACTTTGATTGGGCAAAGGGGAGGGAGGGATGGGAAGGTGCATGGGGGGCAGGAAAGATGGTGGGATGAGATGGACATCATTACCCTAGGTACATGTATGATTGCACATATGGTGTGACACTATGTCATGTACAACCATAGAAATATAAACTTGTGCTGCAATTGTGTAAAATGAATCAAAATGCATTCTGTCATATATACCTAATTAAAATAAACAAATAAATTTTAAAAAATCATGCAAGATTTTACTTTTTAAAAATTTCTTATCATTGTGGAACAACAGTAAAAGCAAAACCAGTCTTCACCACGTATCTATCTACTCTTTTCTGGTATTTTTAAAATTAATCCTTTATTATTATGTTCTATATTTTCTTTTTTGTATTAAAAAAATTGCTGGAGTGCCACTTTTAGAATTTTAGTCAGGATCAACCATGTGTAGTTAATTTTTCTAAATCATTACATTTTTTGGCAAGATCTATTGTGTTCAATCGTAAAACTGTTTTCTCTTAGGACTTCATAGGTATTGCCATTAAGAAAGCTGATGCCATTGTCATTATTGTTCATTTGTTTAAATTTAATAACAAGATGATTTTCCCAAATAAGGTATGGAAAATAGTAGATATATTTGCATTTCCTTGATAATATATTTACTTCCTTGCCCCCTCTTTTTTCCTTTTCAACAGTGTGTATAACAACAAAACCTTATCAGAATCCTTGTAAATGTTAGGAAACTTAGTCAACTTGTTAGAGCAGTAATTAGAGTCCTCGAAGTCAGAGGCAAAGGAGGCACTACTAAAGCAGTGAAAGTGTTGACTTAGATCAAAGAAAGAATGGCAAGAGCAAAGAATCAAATGTTGAAACTTAGGACAATTCCACAGCTGGGGAGAAAGTGCTATTCCTTTGGGAGTGTGAATAGGTGATGGTATTTTCTTCTGTGTCCTCTGCAAATAGCCTCATTGGCCTAAAAAGGTTAAAAAAAATCACATGTAAGTAGTGGTACATTGAATTTGTTTCTCCAGCAGCCTATTTTGTCCAGAGTATTTTCTTTTGCCATTGTTTTGTCAACAAGCCTAGGAAATAATAGAGGAGTTTTCAACCTCAGCCTTGATGATTTATTTGTGATACAAAAGTTGATTTTTTTCTATGACACCAGAGCTTTGCATTTGTAGGTCTTAAATAGTTCTTTCAATTATTAGAGTTATCTGTCAATGTATAGAGATATACAAAGAAAATTACTTTTGAACTTAAATAGTATAAAATACTCAGTTCATTTTTATAATTTATATTGTTTGTATTATAATTATATCACACCCTGATTATTTTAAAAAGTGAAACATTGATGTAAACAAAAGGAAGTGAAAATCACATGTATTCTATTAATCACTAAGGTGCTATAATATTTTGGTGTACACATTTTCCATTCTTTCTCAGAGCCTAAGTGTACTAAGATTTAAAGAGAAGAGCCTTGTTATCAGCAATGTTTCAAGAATGCATTTGAAATCACATTTTTATTTATGTTGTATTTGTTTCCCTAAATGAAACTTAAATGTGTTTTAAATTTAAATCGTTAGAACTTAAATTTTAAATGTAGCTTAATGAGTCTTAGACTATGGTATTCTATAAAGGAAAGGGACTATGAATCTCATCTACTGTGAAGAAAAATTTACAGAAGGAAACTAAGGGGCACATCTTCCCGACACTGTGCTCTGATAAGATGAATGCCTATTTAGAACTTCTGAGGTGGTTTTCTCTAGGAACCCAACTGACCACCTCTGAATGTGTGGTCTACTTGGTGGGCAGAGCTTTCAAAAATACTCCCCTTTTTTTGGAGATCTGTGCAATTATAAAATCCCAGTTCACCCTTTCTGTCCTTACAAGACTCTTACCCTGGAGTCATTGTGGACTCTAATGTCTGGTTAGTTTCTCTCCTGGTTTCTTGTATTTTCAAGTCAACATAAAATTATTGCTTGTTGAGACAAATTCTGATACAGTATAGAAATTCTCCTTCAGAGTGAATTTTCTGGCAGATATGTAAAAAAATCATTTTAAAAATTTTGATATCTTAATCCTTATGATACATTCATGTTATGTTTTTAAGGCTGAGAAAACTGAAAAAAGGAGGTTATATCATTTGCCCAAGGTCATATAATTGGTAGCTGGCAAGGCTTTCTAATTCTGAAAGTGAGAACTGTTGAGAGAGACAGTTTCTAGAATCAGAAAGCTTTGCCTACTATCAAAGTTAGGATGTACTCACTCTTTATCTGATAAGAACTACTCCAGTTACATGTCACAAGAAAATTTCCCACCTTGAATGTACGCTATGCCCTCAGTTGTAATCATGGTAAATTGGAAGTGAACTCAATGCTCAATACAAGGCAATATAGTATGTTATACTTACATATAGAATACTATCAAGCTGCTACAATGTATGACAATGCTATAGATACTGAAATGAATAAATCTCACACATAAACTAAGTGAAAGTTAGGAAGATACAAAATGATTGCACTGTTGAACCATTCACTTAGAATTTCACACTTGTGAAATCTTAACTAATAATTTTTATTTCCAACCATCTTGACCATATGTATTAGAAATATTGAATAGGTGGGTATTTTCCTAGGGGAAAGAATGGAGAATGGATACATAGGGGTACATAAAGGGATCACAACCTTACTATTAGATCTGCATGGTGAGTTCTCATGTGTCCAACAACTCAGTTCATATAATGCTATCCAACATTATAAAAGAGGAATGAAAAGAGATAAATGCAAAAAATTTTATAATGATGGGACACCACTAAAAATAAAATGAGCCAGACGTGGTGGTATATACCTGCAATCTCAGCATCTTGGGAGGCTGAGGCAGGAGGATTGAGAGAGTTGAAAGAATTAATAACAAGAATCAACAAATGGGACTTACTTAAACTAAAAAGTTTTTTCTCAGAAAGAGAAACAATAAGAGAGGTAAATAGGGAGCCAACATCATGGGAACAAATCTTTACTCCTCACACTTCAGATAGAGCCCTAATATCCAGAGTATACAAAGGACTCAAAAAATTAAACATTAAGATAACAAATAACCCAATCAACAAATGGGCCAAGGACCTGAACAGACACTTCTCAGAGGAGGACATACAATCAATCAACAAGTACATGAAACAATGCTCACCATCTCTAGCAGTCAGAGAAATGCAAATCAAAACCACCCTAAGATACCATCTCACTCCAGTAAGATTGGCAGCCATTATGAAGTCAAACAACAACAAGTGCTGGCGAGGATGTGGGGAAAAGGGTACTCTTGTACATTGCTGGTGGGACTGCAAATTGGTGTGGCCAATTTGGAAAGCAGTATGGAGATTCCTGGGAAATCTGGGAATGGAACCACCATTTGACCCAACTATTGCCCTTCTCAGACTATTCCCTGAAGACCTTAAAAGAGCGTACTACAGGGATACTGCCACATGGATGTTCATAGCAGCACAATTCACAATAGCTAGACTGTGGAACCAACCGAGATGCCCTTCAATAGATGAATGGATAAAAAAAATGTGGCATATATACACAATGGAGTATTACGCAGCACTAAAAAATGACAAAATCATGGAATTTGCAGGGAAATGGATGGCATTAGAGCAGATAATGCTAAGTGAAGCTAGCCAATCCCTAAAAAACAAATGCCAAATGTCTTCTTTGATATAATGAGAACAACTAAGAACAGAGCAGGGAGGAAGAGCAGGAGGAAAAGATTAACATTAAACAGAGACATGAGGGGGGAGGGAAAGGGAGAGAAAAGGGAAATTGCATGGTAATGGAGGGAGACCCTCATTGTTATACAAAATTACATATAAGAGGTTGTGAGGGGAATGGGAAAAAAAACAAGGAGAGAAATGAATTACAGTAGATGGGGTAGAGAGAGAAGATGGGAGGGGAGGGGAGGGGGATAGTAGAGGATAAGAAAGGTAGCAGAATACAATAGTTACTTATAGGGCATTATGTAAAAATGTGGATGTGTAACCAAGGTGATTCTGCAATCTGTATTTGGGTTAAAAATGGGAGTTCATAACCCACTTGAATCTAATGTATGAAATATGATATGTCAAGAACTTTGTAATGTTTTGAACAACCAATAAAAGAAAAGAAAAGAAAAGAAAGCCAGCCTCAGCAACTTAGCGAGGCCCTAAGCAACTCAGGGAGACCCTATTTCTAAATAAAATACCAAATGGGCTGGGGATGTGACTCAGTGGTTAAGTGCCCCTGGGTTCAAATGCCTGGTACAAAAAAAAAAAAAAAAAAAAAAAAAAAAAAAAAAAAAAAAAAAAAAAAAAAAAAAAAAAAAAAAAAAAAANAAAAAAAAAAAAAAAAAAAAAAAAAAGAAAGAAAGAAAGAAAAAAGAAAAGAAAAGAAAAGAAAAAGAAACACAAACAAATACAAATGAAACTGGAGAAATCTGCATTGTACCAGTGTCTGTATCCTGGTTGCTGTGTTACTACAACTTTGTCTTATTTTCACCAATGGTAACATCTTACAAAGTGTATTCAGGACCTTTCTTTGTAATTTCTAAACTAAATGTGGGTGAAAAATATTCTCAAGAAGAGTTTCGGGGGCTGAGGTTGTGGCTCAGCAGCAGAGCATTTGCCTAGCTAGTGTGAGGCACTGGGTTCAATCCTCAGCACCACATTAAAAATAATAATAATAATAATAATAATAATAATAATAATAAATTAATTAAAGGTATTGTGTCCAACTGCAATTAAAAATATTTTAAAAAGAAGAGTTTCAATCACAAATAAAATAATATAAAATTTAAAGTATAATATTTACATAATTAAATTTAACCTACTGACTTTAAAAAAAATTCCAACAGTATGTAATTAAATTCACAGAAATCAAGAAAATCTGCAACAAATGTCAACTACAACACACTGATTTTGCTTTTCATCTTTTTCCTGATATTTGATAGCACCTTTGTCCCATATCCATTAGGTTTGCCTATAAAAAAAAACAAAATGGCAAAATAGGTAATAAAATCACCAAAGTAAGTTATCTGCCTTCCAGGAATTATAGAGTAAACTTGAACCTTAATAAAACCATTCAACACATGAAAATATGTTACTTTAAAATCCATATATATGAATAAATGACATATTTTTGTTGGTAATGATTAATAAAATTGGTAGTGAGTCTATATCAAATAATTTTCATATGAAAGTTTGCAGAATGTCACTCGCCTGGTCTTGGGCTAATTCATAATAATCTTTGTTTCCCATGAACAGCACAAAATCCCACTCAGGACTCAAAAACTTCCAAACTGGAATCTTATAATGGTAACAAAACTTTATACATTTACATAAACTTTCCCTGCATTGTGGTGTGCAATGAATGTTGAGAACTGCTTCTCTGAATACTTGAATTACTGTTGTTGGTTGCCATAATTTATGACACCAATCTAGTCAGTACTTTCTATATAGTTTGCATTTTAAAATTGGGAAACCCATTCCACTTTACTCTGGTAGGTTATTTTGTGTCTAACTGTGCATGGGTAAGTACCAATCTGTGGCCAAGTGATGCATTCAAGCTGCAGTGGTGTAACCATAGGTGAGCTTAAGAGCAATTTAAGGGGCAAAGGGTTTGGGAGCATTTGTATTAGTACAAAATAACTTGTACATGAAAACAATTGTTGCCTTGTGTGAGAACAGGAAAACTTATCTTTTTGTCGCTAGCTATATCTAACTCATGGTCTCATTCAAAGTAAAAAAAAATAAATAAATGTGGTTCTTTTAAGTACAATACTATGAGAACAGGGGTTGGAAGTTATTTTCTAAAGTACCTTTTAACTAGACTTTGGAATAATTAGGTTGTTCTACTGGCAATCTCACTAATAATTGGAGGTAGATGTCTAATTTCAATGTCTTTTCACATCCCCAAACTATTTTGAGATCACCTGATTTTAACCCATATCCAGAGCCCTCTTGCTGGGCTAATGGAGAGGCATGTGGTACTCCTCAGGAGGCAGTTAAATAGGATCACTCCTGCCGCTTCTCTCATTGCCCAATTACCTGATTGACTCTTGGAAGTTACAGCTCATGGAATCCTGGAACTGGGCACACCAGGGCACTTGATCAGACAAACATGATTCCCCAGACTCAGAAGTCATATTTGAACTCTATCTCAGACTAAAAGGCCTGCTAAGCTCCCAGGATGATTGAACCTAGATCACTTTTTAAAGTGCTTAAGAGAATACAAAACTTCCTGTCAGTTTCAATGGTTCTTGTCACTTTCTTAGAACACCTGGCACTCAAATATTTAAATTACAATTCCAGCTTTAATTTGAAGGAACTAACAATAAGCCCTTTTTGTTCCCATAGTACTTTAGGTCTGACTTTAATTTTCTGAAAATGCAGATTTGGGAAATGAAATTAGCAATGCAAGGTGAACCTAGTGTGAATTTTACTGAAGATTATGCAAATGCAGGAAATTATAATTCTATCAGGATGTCATTATATGTGTCTACTTAGACACACATTTTCTGCTATGTTTAAGTTAAACAAAACACTAAATGACTATGTAGTATGACATCTCATTAATATGTTTCCATTCACATCTGTGCCTTTAGTATAAAAAAACCGACTGCTTCAGTGATAAGAGATTAGGTCCTTTAATTAGAAACAAATGACAAATCACTGTTAACCCCATGTGATGCTTTCTAAAACTTCCATCAAATATTCCTCTTAAAACATTATTAAACACAAGTTCCCCAGATCTACTTCCTAGAAAGTGCCATTTAACAAAACCCAGGCAGGATGTTAATACTGGGGCCGAATTACAGGTTGCCAAAGCATTTCCTGTGAGGGGATTGACAGGGGATCATTTTGTTATGGGGCCACCTCCAGTGTGTTGTGACAACCACTCATTACACCTCTAAGCAGAGCACTCAGCTGTAGATTTCTACAAGATGCAAATAGCTCCAAATGGGTTCAATTTAGAGTGAGTGGATAATGTATCACTCACTTCTTTAAGGTAGAAGCTTTTAATTTCTCAAGAACAGGGAGAGAAGAATATTTCAGTTTCAGGAAATAAGGATTTAGTTAACCAACTATGCCTGAGAAATGGAGTCACAATAGCAATATCTGTTACATTATAAACAAAAACACTTCACCTGCCTTGTTTCCCTTGGCCCGAAACAAAACACCAAGTGGTCAAGTGAGCATCAGCTCTCAATAAATATAATTATCCACTTAAGAGCTCAATGTCAAAAACTAGTAACCTCTAAGTGATGGTAGGTTTTTCTCTTACAAAAGGAACTGCTTACAAAGCTACTGTAGTTAATTATAATAATACTCAAAAAGTGTTTTAAACACATTTTTATATGGAAAAAAATATCATGGAAAGCTTTTCACAGTTGGACTTTAATATTTTAGTGTGCTGGCTTTTATACCCCTCTGTGATTTTACTCCTACTGTTCTATTACTGATTTCAGTAAGTGTTGCTAACAATGGAATACAGCAGTTTCTACTACCAGCTATTTAGAAGAAAGGTATGCTGATGTGGATTGGAAAAAGTCAATAAGCCCATTTAAGATTCCTGTGTTTAACAAAGCCACGGGAGAAACCAGCAAGCTACAAAACTTGTCCATGTGAAAGGCATGGTTGTTTTTTGCTATGAGTACATTAATGAGCAGAATGTTCTTTGCTATAACTCACCAGCATCACTCTGGCCACAATGACTAAAATCCTCTGGATGTTAATGTCCTTTCACTTTGGGCACTTTACTAAGAAATTAATTATCCACTAGAAATCCATAGAGATGGTTTTATACCTGACCTATATAAAAATAATAATGAATAATAATGAAGCTGTCTGAAAATATTTGAATTCAAAATACAGCAAAAAGTTTTCTTTTAATCTACTATGGATGAAAAATACTTACTGAAGCAATGATTATTAACATTTTCTATTCACTTTTCTAAAATTAAACTATAAAGATCATTTTTCAGAGCTACGTGTGGTAATACACACCTGTAATTCCAGATTCTCAGGAAACTGAAGCAGGAGGATTGCAAGTTCAAGGCCAGCCTTGGCAACTTAGTCAAACACTGTCACAAAATGAAAAATAAAAAGGACTGGGGATATAGCTCAGTGATGAAGTACCCCCTAGGTACAATCCCTAGAATAACAACAACAAAAAAAAAATTCCAGGGTATATCATATATTACCACATATAATTTTATGTTGTAAAAATTATATGTAATATATAATAATATAATGCTATATATAACATATATATGCACATACATATGTGTATATGTGAATTCTCTCCCTGAATATATACATATTTGGAAAGTCATCCCCGGAAATGTTGGTAGGAGAGAGCGAAGTTATATAGGGGGAAAAAATGACAAAATTATTAAATGTGAAGCAAGTTGGCATTTCTGCTGAGGAACTCTGGGGGTCAGTGTAATATGCACCTAGACATATCCAGCATGCAGCAAGGGAGGCAGGAATTTACAGACCCATGTACATCAGTCACTGGCTGGCTGCTTCTAGGTTGTAATAATCACCAACTTTTAGATAATTCAATTAAATAAAAAAGCCAAGAAATGAGACCAGTGGCTTTAACTATTGTTTCTTCTTTCTTTATTAACAGAATGAGTTCTTTTTAGTTTTATGTGGCTATCTAGACAAAAATTATATTCCCCAGCTACTTCTCACCAAGATTTATCCAATGAAAATGTCAGACTCAGGGAAATGAGTACTGGCATCTGAGTACTTTGAACTAAAGGTCACTGTCAAGAACTCAGAAGCAAGAAGTTCTCCTGCCTTCTTCTCTCCCTTCTTTATTCTGCTACACTTTCTTCTCCCAAAGGCAGGTGACAGCATTTCTTTTTCTCAGGGTGGGCCATAAATACTAGAATACTAATCCCCAAAGCTAGCCATAAATCCTGGAAATATTACTCCAACCTTCCTCTACTCTTCTCTATGAGAAGTCATCTTACACAGGAGACTCTCTGACCCAATATATGTTATCATTTAAAATGTTTTAATATTTTTATTATTATTTTCTACAGATAGGAATATATCTTAAATTTTCTACATATATATATGTATATTTTCTACATACATATATATCTTGAAGAAACTCTTGCTCAGAGTCCTTGGATACATATAGTAGAATGTTCAAAACAGCAATGCTATAATAAATACACAGCTTTGCAGGGGTGGGGGGCAGCCTATAACAAGATGATGGATAACTGTTGACTTTTTATACATTAGAATGCTATACAAAAGGAAATAAATGAAGTATAGTTATATCCAGACACCTATGTAAATCTCTAATATTGAGCCAAAAAAAATAGAAGTAA
The DNA here is from genome assembly GCF_001458135.2 of Marmota marmota marmota. Taxonomy (NCBI): domain Eukaryota; kingdom Metazoa; phylum Chordata; class Mammalia; order Rodentia; family Sciuridae; genus Marmota; species Marmota marmota. Next base: position 35,548,494 of record NW_026000037.1, read on the forward strand.
GCCTGATTCTATTTATATAAAGTTCAACATAAAAAGCAAAGGAATAAGCAGATTTCCACTTCTGTCCCTGAATTATTATTGGCGATGGGAACTGGCATTCCATTATAAAAAGTAAAATCACATGACCAGAGATGTAGCTTAGTGGAAGGGTACACAATTGCCACGTATCAGCCCTGACTCAATCCCCACTACCACTCCTTCCAACAACAACAACAATAACAACAACAACAAAACCTATAAAATTCATAGACCTGTTTTCATGTATTTGACAACAGGTTGCCCTGAACTGTGATTCCAGACAGAAAAGGAAAGAAACAAGCTGAGCCATTTCAGGACCTGGGTTTACTATCAGCATTAGAATCCTTGGTAGGAGGAAAATAGTCAGGGGCACTCACCCAGATGAGGAGGAAAAAGCAGGGAATGGAGGGAGGCTGAGGCTTTAGGAAAAGTAGTAGAGGGAATACTGAAATGATAGAACTAAAGAGCAGCAAAGCTCCCCAGGTCTTCTGAAGGAACCCTTGGAATACCTTTGCTATGTGCCGGTCTGAGACATGGCATGAACACCATCAGGTGGGGACAGACCTAATGATTCCTGCAATAGCCAAAAGCTGGGAATAGTTGGAGTTATCACTACCTGGAGAAACCTCATTTCAAAAGAGACATTTGGTTAGAATTTTCAGAAGCCATTTCCATTAGCAGCCAAATTAGCCTCAGAATTAATGCTATGCTGTTTTTTGGGGTTTTTTTCCCTAACAAAGCTTAAGTAAATGACACTAAAAAGCATTAAACTGGCCTACCTCATAACTTTACTGCATGCTAGAACAATGTCTAATTCTCTTTAAAGGAATATTACAAATGTCACATTAAAAACATAAATTTCAGAATGCCTGTAACCCAAATTACGGTACGAGCATATGGAAATACAAGAAAAAAAAATCAATTAATGGAAACAGACCCAGAGATTAGAGAGGATAAATTTGGGAGGCAAGAGTCTTAAAACAACTTTCACAAATGTTACCATAGGATAAAAAGGATGCTATAGATATAAAGAAGAGAGAGTATTAAGATACAAAACACTCAACTGGGAATTCTGGAGATGAAAATAAATACAGAAAATTGAAAATATACTCAATGGGATTAGAAGGAGATTAGATACTAGGAAAGAAGAACAATTTTAAAATTTGAAGGCATAGTAATAGAAATTATTCAAAATGAAGCACAGTGAAAAAAAAAAAAAAACACCAAAAAAAAAAAAAAAAAAAGGTAATCAGAGAATCAGTGATCTGTGGAACTGAATTCATTTTCTGAGGCCACCATAGAAATTACCACAAATTTAGTGACTTGAACAATTAAATTTATCAACTTAGAGTTATTTGGGTTAGAAATCCTACACATTCATTATTCATTAGGCTACAATGAAGTGCAGGCAGGGCTACATATTTTTTCTGAAAACTCTAGGGTAGATCTATTTTCTTGCCTTTTCCTGTATCTGCAGCTCCCCTGCTTCCTTGTCTCAGGGCTTTCTTCTTCCATTTTAAGTCAGCAATGGAGTGTTGATGTTATATTTTGTATTTATATTCAAAATCTTAAAACGTATTCATAGGTTCCTGGAATAAGGACATGGACTTTGATTGGGAGGCACTATTCTGAGTACCACAGGAACCAAACTAAAGAGTATATATTTATGTGTATGGAATATATACTTATACAAATATATGTGTGTGTGTGTGTGTGTGTGTATATACACACATACATACATATACATATATTACATATGTATATATGTATTTTCATACATATATACGTATATATACACATATATAGTATGTATATGTAGATATGTATAAATATATAATGTGTAAATATATATTTTTTTACATTTACATATATATGTATATGTGTGTATGTGTGCCTTATTCCAGAAAGAAGAAAGGGAGAGGGACAGAAGATATATAAAGAACTATTAGTCCAAATTTGAAAAATCATAAATATATAGACCCAGAGTATTGTAAAAACTGAGGCAAAATAAACAAAAATAAACTACTTAAAATATATCAAAGTCAAATTCCTAATTAATACTACTACTACTAAAAAAAACCTCCAAAGAGATCTAGGAAAACAAGAAAACTATCAGACTCATCATAGTCTAAAACCATTTGTTTAAAGACAATAGAAACAATAGAGAATCATCTTTACATATTAAGCAGTGGAGAATGGAAATGGAAAACTGTCAACATAGACTTTGACACTTTGCAAACTATCTTTGAAAAGTGAGGCCAAAAGGAAGTCATTTTCAAAAATTAAAATTCTGCTGGTGAAAATTTATCAGCAGCTGATTTAACAAAAATAAATATATGGGCTGGGGTTGTGGCTCAATGGTAGAGTGCTTGCTTGGCCTGTGTGAGCCACTGGGTTTGATCCTCAGCATTGCATAAAAATAAATAAAATAAACTCATCTACAACTAATTTTTTTTTAAATGTTAATGAAAGTTATTCAGGAAAAATGAAACAAATGCCAGATGGAAATTGGATATATAGTAAGGAATGAAGATCACCACTGATGGCAAAGAGGTGGGTAAGCTCACTTTGCAAGCTATCAAAGTCAAATTCACACACACACACACACGAAAAAAAAACCTTCTCTATTCATTTTAATCTCTGTATAAGACAATTGACTGTTTAAATTAAAAAAGTGGTATACTTTAGATTTTGCATGTGCCTAGAAAAAAATACCAAGGATAGGAGAGTAGGACATATACTGTTGAAAGTTCCTGGACACTATGTGAAGTGGTGGATGAAAGTTAGGATACCCCATAAGAATCTGCAAAGTGTCTCTTTAACCTTATAAACCACTAAACCATAAAAGTAAAAATGGGTTATAATCTAATAGTAGACATAAAATATAAACATAAAAACTTGGCTAATCCAAAAGAAGGAAAATTAGGGAAAAGATAGAGAAAAACAAATAACAAAATTGTAAATGTCAATGCAATCATATCAATAATTACATTAAATACAAGTGACCTGGATATTGCAACAAATGAAATATCACATAATGCATTAAGGAAAAATAAAACACTAAAAACAATAACACACACACACACACACACACACACAAAAGACGCCCAAATTTTCAGACTGAATAAAAAAGATTTAAAGCATATACAAAGTTTATACAGAGACTTGATTTATGTATAAAGGCAGTATCTGTTAAAAGTAAAAGTTTAGAAATATGTACGATACAACCTTTAATGAAAATAAAACTGAAAAGACTATAATGAAATTAATCCTTAAGCTAAAAACAAAAATTCAGGGAGATTTACCAAAGTAAAAACTGGTATTAGCTGATTAAAAGGGCATAAAATCCTATAATTTTATGTACTTAATATAAGATTAAGACAAAAATAGGCAGAAATTAAAATAATGAATAAAAGAAATATATTATTATTAACAACAATACTTTGAGATTAATGCTTTTTTAGAGATCAATAGAACATATATAGTCATAAATCAAGTCATAATGGGGAAATCTTGTACTACATATCAATTGATTTGACCTAATGGACATTTTAGATCACATGATCCATAAACAACAGAATATATCTCACTGTTGAATGAACACAAATATTGACAAAGATAAACCATATTCTCTACCAAAACACATGGCATATGATGTATGTTCCCTGACCATACCAAAAACAAAGAAATAAACTAAACACCTGAAATCAATTTAAGAAGTCATGACACTACACAAATATTTGCCAATTACACAACTTATTAATTAATTCATTCATTCATTTATTCATTCATTCATTTGCAGATCTAGAGATTGAACCAAGGAACATGCTACCAGTCAATCAAATCCTAGTCCTTCTTATTTTATTTTGAGACAGAGTCTCACTAAATTACCAAGGCTGGCCTTGAACTTACAATCTTCATGAGTTTGCAAACTATGCATCCGACAAGGGGTTGATATGCAGAATATATGAGGAACTCCAAAAAGGCAACAGAAAAAAAAATAATAATCTTATTTTATTAAAAAATGGGCAACAGACATTTCTCAAAAGAAAATATACCCAAGTGAGTAATGGGTAACAACAACAATAAAAACAAACAAGAAACAGTCAATATAATTAATCATGGAGAAAATGCAAATCAAAACCATGACTCATCCTCACCTTACCCCAGTAAGAATGGCTATTATAAAAAAGACTAAACATAATGTGTTTTGGTGAGGATATGAAAAAATGGGAATTCCTGAACACTATGGGTAGGAAAGTAAATTAGTACAGCCATTATGGAAATCAGTATGGAGTTTACTCAAAAAATTCATATAGTAATAGTAATTACTATATGATCCAGTAATCCCACTCCTGGGTATTTCTCCAAAGAAATGAAGTTATTATGTCAAAGAGACATATATTAAAGAGACATCTGCACTTTCACGTTCATTGTATCATTATTCACAATTGCCAAGACACAGAAATAACAGAAGTCTTCATCAACTGATTTTGGGAGAAAGAAAATGTAGTAGAGATACTCAGGGAATACTATTTGGACATTTAAAGAATGAAATCTTGTCATTTAAGACAAAAAAAGATGGAATTGAAGAGTTAAGTACAATAACTCATGCACAGAAAGATAAGTACCCCATGATTTCATTCACATGTAGCATCTAAAAAAGTTGATCTCATAGAAGTTAAGAGTAGAATCCTAATTACCAGTGGTTGGGAGAAGAGAGGATGGGACACAGAGTAGGGTGACCAATGGGTGCTAAGTTATATTAGATAACAGCAAGAAATCTAATGTGCTACTCAACAGCACCAATGGTGACAGATAATAATAATGTATTTTTTATTTTTTTAAGAAGAAGCTGGGCAAAGAGACGCATGTCTGTATTTCCAGTGACTTGGAGGCTGAGGATGGCAAGGTCAAGGCCAGTCTGGGAAACTTAGTGAGATCCTGTTTCAAAATAAATATAAAAAGGGCTGGGAATTTTGCTCAGTGGTAGAGTGTCCCTACATTTAAGCCCCCATACAAGGAAAAAAAGAAAAAAAGCTAGAAGATAGAAATTTAAGATTTCACCATAAAGAAATGATAAATATTTGAGGGAATAGATATCTTAACTTGACTTAAACATTGCCAAATATAATATGGAAATACCAATGGGTATCCCATTAATATACATGATTTTTTATTTGTATATTTATCAACTAAAATAAACTTAATTTTTAAAAAATTTAAAAATAATAATTTAATAAATTCTCTATTAACAAGGAATGTGAAGAAATGCATCCAATTGATTCTTGACCATTTATTTGATTAAAATTATAGTACTTGTTTATTTATACATTCATTTATTTGTTAATTTACCTATATTTTTAATTTTGTTCTATAACTGACAATAAAAGTCTATATACTTACCATAAATAATATGCTGCTTTTAAAATGAGATACATGGTGAGCTGTCTAAATGACCTAACATGTTATCTCACATATTTATTTTCTATAGTGAGATCACTTAAAATCTATTCTGTTAGCAATCTCAGGAATACAATTCATCATTATTGAATATAGTCAATGAGTTGCACAGTAACAACTATTTATTGAACTGTGTGGGATTTGACATAAAAAGATGTGAACTAACCTTTGGTTGGCCTAGCTGACATGAAACATGGAGTGGCTATAAGAAACAACAGTTAAATGGCCAAATGCAAAATAAAAGTAATTACAAATGACTAAGAGCATTATGAAGAAAAAACATTAGGAGCAAGGGTGTAGAATCAGGGTTATGGTCCTCTAGATAGGATTTGAGTGTGAAAAGTAGCCAGAGTAAGGAGTACTACAGTCCAAAGAAGCACTACTCTTGGAGGTCCAGAAGAATTTGGAGGCTTGAAGAATATAAAAGGTGCAGTACTAAAAAGAAATTGAAATAAGGGGATAATGAGGAAAAATCTCAACCAATTCACATGCATAAACCCTGCTTATGTAAAGTAGTTTGGATTTGGTATAGCTTTTTTCATAGACTTAATTGAGGAGCTTATACTTTGCAGAAATACAGAACAGATAGAAAATATAATTGAGATTAAAAATATAATTTCAAAACATTTTTATTTGTCTCTGAAACAAACCAAGGTTAAAAATGTGAGGAAAAATTGGCAAGCAATTAAAATTAGAGAGAATTTAGAAATGCATTCTTTCTTACTCAAGAGTAAAAAGAAATGTTCATAATTATTTGGAATGGAATATGAAAATAAAACTTCAGAGTCTTATTCAAGTGAATTTCTCTGACAGTTTACCAGTCAAGCAAATGGGTATATGCAAATATACGGTTCATCTTTATAAAATCATGTTGCAACTTTTATTATTATGATTTACAAAGAGATTGAAATCTCCACTGGAGTTCTGGATGGAAGGGGTGGGTCATTAGGTTTCTGCCTCAAGGAAATAGGTCTCAGCATGCCACCAACAGAGCTCAAAGTATAGTAATAAGGTCATCAATTATCTTGGCCTGGATATAGTTTGAAACCCTGGCTGGGGAAACTTATGCCCAGAAAAAGATAAATTACCTTTCTAGGGGATTAAGCAACATTATCATGGAAGACAGGTGGTTTGAATGTCCAATATGATCTAGAAAATGACTCAGAAAAATGAAAACCAATATCTCATTCTCTGAGAAATCGGACTGTTTAAATGCCCTTAACCTGAACCTATTTCTTGGACAACTAAAAAAGACTCATTCTCCTTCATATATATGTATATGTATCCAAAATAGAAAAAAAAAAATTGCTTATTTTGTTTTATGTATTAGTATATAAATAGGAATATGCTTCGTAATAAACAAATCACAAGTGTAAAACAAAACAAACACATTTGGGTGATACATACAATAAGAAATATGAAATTAATTAAAACAGCAAATTAAAATACCATTTTAGAGAGCCACTACCTTAAAATGTGCCCTCTTGGGGTGAGACCAATTTAAATAAATGGGCTGTGTATTCTGCAGTCAACTTCTCCCCGCAGGGTGGTCAGAATATTCCAAAGGGGTCTTGGCATGAAGGCCAGCTCCCTGGGGATGTAACCTAGCCAGTGGGATCTGTCCTCAACTAATTAGTTGAGAAGTAATGATTTCCCTTGGGTCCCACTGTATTTACACACCAACTCCCTCTACTTAGCGCCATGCCACTTACATTTCCTTGACTATTTGCACAGGTTGTAAATGATTTACTTATCCTTTGTGTCACTGAGCTCTGTCCTTGGAGGCCTACTTGGCTTTAATTCTATTTCACATTACTAGCTCAAAGGACCAGGGTAAATATGCAAAGACCTTAAGGAGCCTGATGCTGAGGGCTTATGAGAGGAGAAAGTTACATTTTTTTTTTTTTATAAATTTTGCAAGCCGGTTGTAAATAGCCACCATTATTTATGATTATATTATATAAATATTCACTTAAATGAGTTATATTAAAAATATAGAAAATAACTCATCACTTTCTAATTATTTTACTACATTTCACTAGAATGTGTACCTTTGAAGGTATTTACATCTATTTTACCTTTATGATGAAATACCATACAGTGAAGTGATCCTGTACATCTCTCACCAGCTGGACTTTCTGTGATGTCACATTAATGACTTCAAACTGACTACATAGGTAGTCACCAACCTACACCACAGCAATTAGTAGACATCAAGAGACAAAGCAAAGTCCCCAAACTACCTACCTACGATCAGTCCTTAAAGATTTATCAGCATAATATGGTAAATATGCTTTGACAGTAACTTACCTGGGACAGAAGAGAGAAAGACCTCAGTTCTTGCCTTTGGCATTAGGAGTAGATGCCACATCCATTCTATCCAATGGATGTGGACAAAGTGTTACATGAAAGGGGTTCCATCAATCATCTCCATCACGTCTCACAATAGTCAGAGGGGAATATCTTATTATTCAAATATGAAAATTTAACTTCGTAAAGGTTTATAACATACTGATGTAGCAAGGATTATCAGGCTAAAAGTTGACCTGAATCCTTAATAGGGACAGACTTCCTGGACAGGAGCTTTGCTACCATGACAAACAGAAGCTCAGGGTATTTGACTCTAATCAAAGTCTCACATCTAAAAATCAGTTCCCTAAAAATCCTCACTCTATCTCAGAGAATTTGAAAAAATACATGCATCTGAAAAGTCAGAAGGGGGCAGTCATCATGTAGCTTTTCAAAAGAAAACAAAAAATGAAATAATGAACCAATATGAAAAGCTCCTGGAGAATACAGAAAAATAAGAGAAATGCTGAAAAACTCACCTGCAAATATATTCTATTACTCAGAATGAAATAACAGCAGAAAAAGGTATGGAGCTATTTTCACGTCAAAAGGGTTTGATGAAAACTTTGTGCACATTTGTAATTTTTCATTTTCCTCCTAGGGTTACATTATACCTGCTATAAACAAAAGAAGATTGTTCATACTGAAATAATGCTGAAAATACCATTCCCCAGGGAGTTCCTTCTAATGCCTATCCTTTACTCTTTACGCAATAAGTATGTAGCAACCATTCATGCTAAATGCCAATATACTTGAAAACTGACATGTTGATTATCATGTTTGGGTGTTATTCATTTTATTTATCTTTGAAAATACAAACACATGCGCCCATTCTATAAATATTATCTCTATTGGAAAGCTACTACTAATAAAAAATCTACATTTTTTTTGGCTACCAGATCCTCTGAAACTCATTGTAAACATACAGTTCATTATAATAACATATTTTCTTCAGCACACACAAAAGACTATTGGGAAGAAGGGAGAGGCGGATTGAGGACGGGGTGGATGGGGGAATCGGTGGAAAGATGCAATTAGAGCCACATTGGCTTGGCAAAGCCCCACTGAACAGCAAGCTTGGGATTTCTTTTTTGCCAAGCCACTCCAAGCTCCTTAGGGGTCTTATGTCTGTTAACAGGGCTTCATTCCAATAAGTATCTTCTGTAGTAGGAGGGAAATAAAGATGTAAAACGATTTACCAAACTAAAACCAACATGCAAGTGCACACACAGACATATACACTTGTACTCTGGGTGGGAAATACTCCATGTGAAATAATTGTTCTTGCAGGAAGCAATAATAGCTTGATGGAGGATATCTCATCTCTGGGAGGTGGAAATTAAGAAGTCACAAAAAAATAGTAACCAGCAAGGTAATGTAAAGTATGTTTAAAAGTAGAAATATGAAATTGATATATTAATAGGTTGCACCAGCTAGGATTATTATTGACAGAGAAAGTTTTTTTTATTATTTGATGTTATTATTTATTATTTAACCCTATATTTATTTTAATGGGGAGGGGTTGGTGAGGAAAATTTCTTATAGTTGTCTGTGTAACCATTTAAGAAAGCTTATGTTAACACACTAAGTTGGATTTTGTAGAAGACATGCACTCCCCCCAAAAGAAGTTACTTTTCCAATAGGATGGTAATATCATCCTTATAATTGACATCAAAAGGACATTATCTTCATCATGACTGTGATCATCTTCATAATCACTAGCAACTAATAATGTCACCAAGCCAGACTAAAAAGTTTTGGTGTAAGAATGTGCTTGATTTTCATTTGTATGCTAAGGTATTAAAGGAGTTTAAAGTTTTATTCAAGTTGAGAGATGGAGCCACACTGAACTGCCCAGAAGGTCTCAAATATATTTGCCCATTAGAATCACCTGGGGGAAATGTAAATACCTCTTAAATTACAAATCTAGCCTGTACTTTTAGTTGCCATACTGAGTAAATAATGAGGAAGGAAAAAGACACGGGGGTGGGGCTGGGAATGGATTTTTAACTTTATTATTGTGTGATATTATAGCTCAATGCAAATCCACTGTGTTATTTTTTTTCAAACTTCCCCCCTGTGGAGCTTCCTTCAGGTGGAGGCAGGGACTGTCCCTTCTGAGCCTCTGCCCTGACAGACACACTGAGTCATATAAAGTGACTCACTTATTACTCTTATGTGGATAAGAGCAGGTGAAAAAAAGTATAAGTAAGAGTTCTAGTAATAAGATAATTGTACTTAAAGCATTTTGTCTCATTTTGTGAACATAATATATTGCAATTAAAATGGTATGGTTTACTTATTTTAAATCTTTACTAGCTGTTAAATTCTATTAATGACAATGATAATTAGTATTCTTGAAATAGAGAATATTTAAGAAAATAAATTAAATAAGCATAAGATTTGAGTGAATAGGAAGTACAGTGAGACAGAGGTAGGACTATTGAGAACTTGCTTGTACAAACAAAGTTTTTGTTTTATTTTTAACAAAAAGCACACAGATTTCAGCTAGTGTTTTAGTGAACAAGCTGAGTTTCAGCCATGGTCTTAACTGGTCTGTGAAGGGTCTAACTGTACAATCTTTGACAGCCTGCAAAAGTGTTATTTTAAAAAAAATAAAACTAATGAAGCTAATCCATTGAATCTACTTTCTCTTGTAAGATCATTATTAACCCTCTGCTGACTCCCCTCTTGTCAGTGAGTACCTCCTAATCCCCACCTCATCATATACACCTGTATGAATGACCTCTGTGGACTGAAAGGCACACACAGAATCTACATGAACCTGCTCATTGTCTGTGCATCTGAATAACCTTTTCCCTCTTGCTACCTTAGCAAGTCCTGGCTCCTTCCATCTATAATGGTTAACTCTTATAAGTGTCATCTCTTCTCTTTAGGATACGGTCAAAGAAAATTTAATCACACATTCACTCTTTGGTGCTCCCAGAAATTTTTCCATATTTCTAATATTAACATTGAATTACAATTTAGAATAACCTATTAGAATACAGAATCTTTGTAAGTAAGAATTTGCACAATTCCTTGTAGTTTTCCCCAATGCTTACCACTTTGACGATCCTGAACCCATATTTGTTGGAAGACTGACTAAAAGAATATGAAAAATATAAATGAACAATCTACTTGACAGTAATTATAGATCCAATATTTTAAAAAGCACATTGTATATGCACCTTTGGAAGTTGTGATTACCTCATAGAATATTAAACCATTGTTATTAAATTATAAATTTCTTATTAACATCTGTGAATGACACATTTAGGGGAAGACATTCTAGGTTAAAGTCAAAATAAGTCTAGACATCTCAAAATCTAGACATCTTATTGTACCTGGGAAGGTAATATATACTCATTGCTATTTCCATTAAAAATCTATATTGGATAGCATACTGCTTATGGTAAAATTAAGAATATATTACCCTATTTTTCTATGCTCATTTCCTCTTCCATTTTCCTCTACATGCATTTGTTCAGTTAATTGTATTCAGTGTCAATTGCATCAATATCAACTGTATAATCATCAGCATAGCACGAATACCATTGATGAAATTAGCACTTAACCAGTTCTTCAAATGGTATCATTGCTATGATTTATTTTAGCATATAACAAAATAATGATAGATGACAACTCTCATTTTGGAAATAAATATTTAACAAGGCATAGGTCAACAAACAAATTATTTGGTTCATTTCTTTTGCTCATAAAATTGCCTGAACTAATTATTTTCTCTTTTGTAGAAACTATATAAATCATGACTCAAAATGATAAGACATCTAAAGTAATGTTGGTGTTTTACATTTGAAGAAACTATTGTTCCAGCAAAGTGACAGGACTTTCCCAAGGACACACAATACATGGAATGAAAGTGAAAGCCCAGAGCTTTCAGTTTTCAAATGAATATTCTTTAAAAATGTTCAGAAGATTTTTAGCAATGAATATCATCCAATGTACTCATTACTGAAACTAAACCATCTCACTTTGCACTATCGTGGTTCTGCCATTAAAACAATTTATCAGTCTCATCACAATTTTCATGAACCTGGTTCACCAGAGAGGCTTGACACAATAGGAATGGTGTTGAAGGAAATTCTTGCTTCCTCACAATCTACTTCTTAGGGACCATGACCTTATCTAGAACTTTCTGAATGGGTATCTTAAAGATAGGCCTTGGCCTGCTTGTCCAGCAAATTTAGTAATTATGACCTCAACAGATCTGACCATAAGTAGAGTCTTGTGGGAAAAAAAATTATATTGTCCAAGCAGAGTCAATCATTTTTGTTTGTTTTTGTTGTTGTTGTTGTTGTTTTCAATTTAAACTTAAATGACAATTTGTGGTACTCTGGATATTCCTGATATCTTGTGGAATTGAATAGAAAAAACAGTATTGGTTATTCATTAACTCAGCAAACATCTACTGAGAGCCAGTTATGTGCTAGGCACTTTTCTAAACAATTGGGGCATAATAGGAAATAAAAGGAATAAAGACTCATGCCTCTGTTTACAATCTGGAATGTACACAATATATACAATAAAGTTATCTGATATCTTGAATACATTTAAAATAATATTTAAAATAATTCTCAAATTCTGATGCACTAACATGAGAAATATAAGTGTTTAGTGCAATGAAATTTATATATCTTAAGTTAAGATATATAAGTATTTAATACTTATATAAGTATTATAAGTATTAAAACAAATTAGTGATCCAGATGTAATCTTGGAATATGGACTAAATTTAGGCATGTTTGGTATCATGAGGACTAAATTTTTGAAATGAATAATGATGAAGATGCACAATAAAACAAAATGATTTAGGGTCTGGATTTAAGTTAAAACAATAAATAATAACCTATGGAAAAACTCAAAACCCCCAAAGGAAATATGATTCCTAGAAGTTAGTTGCCTTCTGAGATAAGAGAGTCAGGTAAACAAGAGAAAAATAATGAAATTAACAAGTTAGTTAGGCCCTTTTTATTGTCTTTGCAAAATAAAGAATCCTACTGGTTCATCCTAAAGGTCTGTTAATCACAGATACCTCTGTGACAACCAAACCTACCTACCAATGAGTTAGCAGAAACCTTATATGAAGGTTCTTTTCATGGCTAACCATTATGAACCAAGCCATTGAAGACCTAAAGAATAGAAAATAGCCAAATCCAGGGGTCAGAAAGTGTGCTTACGTTAAAGAGTTTCTGAAATGCTTGAAAAGTCTAAATACCTAGTAAGGTCAGGACCTTACCGCTTAGAAGGTATATGGAAGAATTGCTAAGGAATCTCAGATCTCCTTGTCTAAAGAAAAATGACCAGGAAACATGACCTTTGTTCTTATAGTTCACAATATTTTTTTTTTAAATTATAAGAGATCCAAAAGCTAACATAAAGCAGAACAAAACAAAGCAGCCAATCACAGTTTCCCTTATTTTGATTTTCAAGAAAAGTGTAACATTGTTTTATATCACAAAACAAGTGGCAAAGGGAACATTGTTTTATATCACAAAACAAGTCGCAGAGCTGCGATGTGAAGTCTGATCTTTTGATTTAGTGCTCTGTTTCTTTACCTAAACTCACATAGTGATTAGTGAGCTTAACAGCGGAGATCTAACCCAAATCTTGGTCACAAAGTACGAATGCCCTTTAGCAAAGTTCTGGTACTGTGAGGTTTATACTGAGGGATTTTCAACATAGAAGATGTTAGAAAAACAGTACACATATTTAAATTGAAATAAAAATATTAAAATTCTGAAATATAATAAATTAAAATTGCTGAAATAGCCAAAGATAAACATTAGCTGGAACTGTATCCTGAGTAGCTTTAAATGAAAGGAGTTTCCAGAGAAATTTAGAGAGAAATCAGTCTGGGATCAAGTTTTAAACCTCCCATCTTTTTTTGGTCTGAGGAATTTGCATGTGCAATTGCTACATTTACATGCATAATTACCCCATAGGAAGATACATATGCCAAATGGCATTTGGAAACATGTTAGCTGCACACACAGAAGAGTGGCCCTTTAAAATATCGTCCATAAGAATTTAGTCATTAAGAATGGCCATGTGAGACAGAGTAGGGAAGGAAAAGATAGTGCATTTTGAAGCAATCTAAGCATAGCCAGTTTGGATGCACACAAAAATTGATTGATGCACAAGTAGATGAAATACTGGATTTTGAGTAAGTACTTTGGAAACCACCAGAATCTGTAGGGAAAGCATTTCAGGCATTAGCTAATTGGATTAGCTGTAGTGTTTTCCGTACATCCTAAGGAATTCGTAAGCTATAGATTAAAATCATCAAACAAGTCTGGTCACAGAGGTGAGGAGGCTGTTTGCTTGTGCTAGTAAACATTTAGTCCTGTGGACTATAAGTATATTCAGTCTTCTTCTTCCTTTAAAGCAGATAGAATATATTTCTGGGAGGGTGTGTCTTTTTTTTTCTTCTGAATTTTATCAGAATAATTTGAGGGAGTTGAATCATAACTTTGAATAAATACTTCATTGTATTATAACAAAGATCTCCTGTTCTTCCAGAATTATGTGATTTCTTCTCAGCAGGAAATAATGGAATATTTCCATGGCCTAGGATAACCCTACAGAAGACTCTTCCGGCAATACAAAAATAAGAAATTGAATATTCCTTCAGAGCCAGATACAATCCTTGGGAATACACCAGTGATTCTAAATCAGTAGCTCATTTAGTGGGCAATGTAAGACTGAAACACAGATTGGTCACATGAATGCCAAAAATTGTGTGGTCTAATTTCTAGACATACATGTCTCTAAATAACCTCAAGTTCCACTGTGGAAAGTTTAACTTGAACTATTCATATATTACTCTGAAGCCTATCAAGATGGTTTCTGAATAGCCCTAACAAAGCCATGAACACATTCAATTAATTAATTTTAAATGGAAAGGGAGAAACTGAGTGGTATTTAATATACCCTGTCTTTAAAATTCTCCATGTAATATGTAAATGCCTTTCTGTAGACAATTTTTTTTTCTTTGGACCATCCTACCAAAGGTAGGCCTTTCCAGATGAGAATTCAGAAGTACTTTATTGTCCACATCATCTAATTTTAGTCATCTAGTTATAGTAATTAGACAAAGTGAATTTCCAAGACATCAAAATGTTGTTTTCCTAATTTTAAGTACTGCCTAATTTATCTTAAAAATATCCAAACAAGCATTACAATGCATTATCTTTTGTGCTCTTTTATAATGGCTTAATGGAATAGTTGGAGGAACACATTGCATCTATAAATTCTGGGATTTTATAAATCTACGAATGGCTACCAAGGCTCCTTCTTATAGTCCATGCTCAACTCAAATGTGATCAATGCTGTTTATCATCTATGTCCCACTTTTTGACTCCACTTGAGAAATATCTTCCCTGACTGACATGGAAAGTAGACCTCCATTTGCCTAGTATCCTTCCTATCACTTAGTAGGATTTAATTCCATGGTCTTCCCAGCATTACTATGCCTCTACAATTACCTTTATTTCAGTTTTTCTATCTCATAAACAACACACAAACAACAAACAGGTAAGTTCTATGAGAGTAGAAATAATTATCTTTTTCTAGGTCATTGTACTTGCTCCATGAATATTGTTTCAATGAATCCATTCAGCCTCTATCACATGCATTATCATTTTTCAAGCCTTATCCCATCTAACTCACAAGGCAAACTTACAAGAAAACACTAGAATAGGATGTTGACATTCTAAGAAGTTGAACATTTTAAAATTATATTACTGACACAGCTATTATACAGGAAGTTAGGTTTTGTTGTTTTCAGTTTATGTTGTTGGCTATATTCTATACCATGTCGTGATTATAAGGATGTTTCTAGATAAATAATTTAATATGGCCAATTATTAGTTTTTACCCATAAAATGAAAGATTTATGCTAGAAGGCTTTAAATTCTCCATTAACTGTGGAAGGTAGAAATATATGAGTTATTACTCCCATATTCTCCAAGAAAATTATCACATATATTTTACTTTTCTAAGGGACAGACATAACTATCAAAAAAACAAACATACACTTTGATTTTTTTCACAATGAATTAAATTTAGAGTAAATGCATCAATATAAAATTTACCTATTTTTAAAATTAGTCAACTCAGAACTCTCCCTGAATATGGTTAAAATACAAATATATTTTTCAAAACAAGCCAACTAAGACAAAGGGTGGTAATTCTGAGAAGTTCAGGAACCAACTTTCAAGAAATATTCTTACTAAAATTATATTACTGTCAAAGTCTTTTTTAAAAAAAAAAAATTCTTTCCCCTCAGACAAATTTTATTTAAAATCACATGTAATCCAATAAGGCTATAATGTTTTCTTCATTTTCCGAGCATATTGTTGCCAATGCTGTCTGATATTTAAATTATTCTAATCTCTTAAAATTTTTGAACTTAACATATAAAAACCTTGGTTCTTTGAGGATTTTGTTTGCTAAGAAGAACTATCAAAATGAAAATCAGTATGCCTTTTTGGCTGTAGTTAGACTATTGTGTAAGGAAATACACAAATTTCAGTTTAATTCATGATACTCTATAAAGTCTGGAACAAAGTTTTTAAAAGTAAATTAGAAGCAATTATTGATTTTTAAAAAGCTCACTTTATCCAACAGTTTTCTCTCTCTTGCTCATTTCCTTATGTAAAAGAATTTAACCAAAGAAAGCCAGCATTCTAATTCAATTTCTCCTCCAAAGTATATAATTTTATTTCGTCATAATGGCTGCTTTTATTTCCAGGGTCAGATTTTATTTAAATTTCAGTCCATTAGGAACAAAAACTTGCCATTTTCTGATAAACAAAATCAGCAGGGGAGCCTCTTCAAACGAGAAATGTATTTCCATCGACCTTTGTTTTATTTGATCTAAATGACAGGTATACACCACTTTTCCTGTGTTTACTTTTAAAGATTTTGAAAAAAAAAAAGAGGGTGACATTTTTAACAACAAAACTAGCAATCACCCTAGTAGTCCTGTGACAGGCAGATGGAAGAAATGATAAAAAGATGTAATCCATTGCTTTAGACCACCAAAGAGGCCTAATATGAGTCATTAGCAGAAAACCGTTAATTTTCTTTTTTCCCTATTGTGACTGTTGTTTGTAAAAGTGCTCAACCTCTTAGGAATTGGAACATTTAACTGTTTCTTGCTATTTTGCAAGAGGGAAGCCAAAGCATTAACAGAAGGGAATTAAGCAATATGTCATTATATAGTTTGAGAAATCTGAGTGATATAGGTAACATTTTAGATCCCCTTAGGTTCAGCTTGATAATAGCTAATAAGAAGAATTAACATTAGTAAAGCACTTCAAAGATTATAGAGGGCTTTCATAAACAGTATCTCATTTCTTGGATATCTTTGCAAAAATCTGACTTGCAGAAAGTCAATCATCTTGAATACAGAAAGCTAAAACTCAGGTCCTCTTACTCCAAAATTCAAGACTGTGTTAATCCATGCATACTAAACAATAGTGATATTCTAATCTAATAGGAATAAAACCACTTTGTCTAGGTTGTTTGACAAAATACCTAGCCTCTCTGATTGTGAAATGTATTAAGTTGCAAAAAGGATCCAGGTATATATTTATGTATCTATAATGTACTGAGTAAGCTACAACATAAACCCTTCAAAAGTAATTTCAGAATATGCCAATATAAATTGAAGTCCACCTTCAAATTATAATGATCAAATGTTTATTATAAGGAAGGTCTATTGGGAAGCTTTCTACAAATTAGCGTTAGAGAGAAGTCTTGGTGAATTCTTTACCAAGAATCCATCACTTTATTGGAATAGTATTTACTTGTCTATCTCTGATATAGATAGAATGGATATACATTAGAATAAATACAGAGCTATAGACGCACACAGGTTTTATACATATAAATTATATATATGCACACATACATACATTATATATACACTTTATATGCATAAATAACTTTTATGTTGATAAGTGCTAGTATATATCTGTGTTTTTTTCCTCATTGTGAATACATACATTCATTGTGTACTGGATTTCTTTTAATCATTCTTGGTTATATAAATGTTTCCCAATCATTCTGATATGACATGTAATTAGTGATATACTTCAAAGCACTGGAAACCTAAGTGCTTTTTCACTCAATAAAATGTGTCACTTACTGTCAACATTTAATTTAGACATGTTTATTTTAACAACCTATGGTGTGGTTAACCATTTTTTCATAATTATGTGAATCTGATTAAAAACCATGTTTTTAAATGTGAATACATGAAGGTGAATTTTTTAAAACAATGTGTTATTGGTTTACTTATGTGAGTCAAAATACTGAGTAAAACATAAATTATACAAATCTCACTGTATATGATGTATTCCTAGACTTCTCAAAGACCAGACCCAACCTCACTACATCTTTTTTTAAAAAGGCAGAGAAAATAAGATGTTCCATTATTAAAGGCCATTTTTTATATATAGATTACTTTTCTTATTCTATTTATAGTCATAGCTGATGCAGAAATTATACAAGGCTAGAGATCAGAATAGGGACAAAATAAAACCTTTGTAAAGAATTCAACCTTATTGGTAGCTCTCCTCTCAAGATTTATCATTCAAGGATTAAGATAATATATATTAAATAATTAACAGAATTATTTCTATTACCCTTTGCACAATATTTACAGGTAGCACTCTCTATATAGAGAAATGTAACATTAAATATTTAATGTGAAGTCTGATTGAAACCATGACATTTTATTTCAGTTCCATCATGCTTATATTCAAGTCAATTCAATATTTGGTAAGTCAGACCATTAAAACTTCTGAATGGTAAAATTCATGATTTTGGAGCAGACTTCAAAGGCAACTGGCTAAAAAAAATTAACTTTATCTTAAAATTTTTTGACATATTACAAATAGAAAAACGTGTAATACTTAAAGTATAATCTAAATATCATTTCGAATGTATCATGAAAAATCTAGACAAGTTCAAAGATGATCAATCACTTCATAACAATCTAAGGAAATCTAGAGCTCTTTGAGAAATTCTGTCAGTTTTGACTTTAATAATGAAGTATTTCTTACTAGAAACAATTTCTTAAATAGGGAAAATTATAAATAGCAATTTCTTTTTTTACATCACATCTGAATACTATATTAGTTGGTCTATAAAATCAAGATACTAAATCAACAATGAAAATTCTAAGAAGAACAGTTAAATTTTTATAACTTGGAAAATATGATTGTATTTGACTTTTTTTCACATACCTTCCCAATGAAATCTTTGCTATAATTTTAAAATAGAGAAAATTAAATCAAAATTATTCTGTCATATATTTTCAATAATGTAAAGACATTGCAAGTCCTAGCTAGTGGTTCCCAACTGAGTACAATTTTAACCCATTCCTTCAACCCAAAGACATATGGCAATGTCTGGAGACATTTTTGGTTGTTACAACTGGGGAGTGCTACTTGGACCTCGTGCAAAGAAGACAGAGATACTACTAAATACTGAAAGTGCACAGGACAGTTCCCATGGCAAAGAATTATCAGGCTCAAAACACTGAAGTTGAGAGACTCTGTCCTTCTCAGACTATTGGGAACTTAATATTTACTTTTAGATAATATTTTCCCTAAAGAGATTGAGGTGTTTTGTAAAAAAGTGGATCAGTGAAGTAAGACTTGATGAATTCCATGACAGAAAACAAAATATCAATGACAACTGCATATTATAATCAGGAGAAAGAGCTGAATAGGTAGCTCAGAGGTAGAGGACCTGTCTGCCTGGCATGCTTGAGGTCTGTGTTCAGTTAATTCCCAGTGCCACCAAAACATAACATAAATAAAGAAACAAGTAGCTATACTTGTTTATAAGTAGCTATACTTAGTTATCTGCTACTCATACTTCAGGGTTTTTAATGCAGTATGATAGATTTATTTTTAAATGCTTTTAGTTTACTTTTCAATTTAATGATTTGTTACATTATTTACAGGCTAATTTAGTGAACCTCCTTAAGATTAATTGCATGGTCTTTTAGGATATGTGACAAATCATTAAAACGTGATAAAACCAGGCAACTGAGAAACAAGCCGGTTGTGGCATATGAATGAAATTCCCAGGACCATTTATTAGTGCGATTTGGTGAGATATGTTACAAGATCTAAAGCAATAATAGGTCAAAATTAAACATAGCAACGTACAATATTTGAAAGTAAGATACCTGAATATTCAATAGACCAGGAGAGCTTAATGAGCTTATCATTGTAAGTAGAAGAAAACTCTGGCATACAATTTTAAATTATCAGTGTTTAGTGGCATATTTCTCTTAAGAACTAATTAGCAAAACTTTTTAGAGAAGCTATTTAGTTTGAAAATGAGAAATTCCTAATATATACTATTTTTATGCAGTTTGTGTTTTAGTATCTGGATAAAATCCATGTTAGTATAAATAAAGGGCTAGATGCTACAATAAACTTGAGTCTGAGAGTATAGTATTTGTAGCAAAAGGTTAAATAATCTTGTCTTCTATTTAAATATAGGGAAGGTTTTTATGGGTGATATCCAAATTATGATGATGAGGTGAAAAGGAAAAGATATATGTATATATATATATATATATATATGTGTGTGTGTGTGTGTGTGTGTGTGTGTGTGTGAAAGCTGCTCCTGAATTAATAGTTTTGTGTTAAATATATTAAAATCAATATATTTAGCCTATATTTCCAAATTTACTTCTAAGGCGCCAATGGATATGAAGTAGGGAGACCAACAATTCTGACATGCTCAATGCCAAGGGGCTTAACCAGGGTACCAGACTTCAGTAATAAAGCCAGCGTACTACTAATAGACAAGGATAATTGGTCACCATAGTTAGAAATTTCTTGGTAGTAAGTGTTAATAATTACAACAGTTAGGGTAACAGAAACTAACATTGAGCTAAAACCTAAAGTTGGTTTGCTATATCACAGTTATATGATGGAATTGAATAGGTGAACAAGGTGAAGGGCTAATAAGATGATATAACAGCATGGAAGATGGAGAAATCACTGGCTCTCTAGATAAGAGGATAGCCTTCCAGCTATTTGGACTAAATCTCTAAGAACTAGTCACAGATTTACCATTGTAAATGAAATAAATAACTGATATTAGTGTGAAAGCTTCAAGTTTCTCATCAATATGTATGATTGTGGATATATAGTTTTGGTAGATTTTCTTTATCAAATTGAGGAAGTTCCCTCTATTACAAGTTTCTGAGGGTTTTTATTATAAATATAATTGGATTTGATCAAATTACTTTTGTTTACTTAAAGTCTGCAGATATGACAAATTGCATTAGTTAATTTTTTAATCAAAAATTGATAGATTTTTTTTGTCAAGCCAGCCTTGCCTACCTGGGATATATCCAACTTGATTGTGTTGTATAAATCATATATACTGTTGGACTAAATTCCCTCATATTTGGTGGAGAATTTTTGCATTTATGTTTGTGAAATATGTTGTTCTGTAGGCCTCTTTTAATGTCTTTGTCTACTTTTGTTATCAAGGATATGAAAGTAACACTAGCCTTGTAGAATGAATGATGAAGTATTCTTCACACTTATATAACCTGAAACAGATTGTAGCCAACTGGTATACTGCTTTCCATAGATGTTTGGTAGAATTAGCCAGAGAACCTATCTGGGCCTCAATCTTTCAATTTTGTAAGGTTATTAATTATTGATTCAATTTCTTCAAAAGATTAAACCTATTCAGATTATTCATTTCTTCTTATAAATTTGGCAGCTTGTGTTTCTCAAGGAATTGGTTCACTTCATCAAGGTTACAAAATTTATGGGCATAGAGTTGTTGACAGTATTCTTTTTACATCATTTTAATGTCTATGAATTCTGTAGTGATGCCCTCACTTTAATTTCTCATATCAGTAAATTGTGTTCTCCTTCTGCCCCGCCTTTTTGGCCTAGATAGAGACATTGACTCTATCGATTTTTTTCTTTGAAAAAGAAACTTAAAGAACAAGTTTTAGGTTTTGCTAATTTTCTCTATAAAACATTCTTAGTCTCAATTTCATTGATTCCTGTTCCAATTCTCATTTCTTCTACTTTATTTGCATTTAATTTGGCCTTCATTATTAGGTTCCTAAAGTGGAAACAGACATTTTGGGATGGATGAACTCTTTTGTAACTTGACACTAGTAGTGGGCAACAATTCATGTGTTAAAATTGCATAAAACTATATGCAAATGTGAGTGCACACAAACACATACAACTACCTCTGCAATTGGAGAAATCCAAATAAGATGAATTAATGAATGCATGTCAATCTCTGTGTTATGATATCATACTATAATTTTACAAGATGCTATCATAGGAAAATCTCAAGATCAAATAAGATCTTACTTCTTACTACTGCATATGAATCCATAATCATCTCAAAATAAAATATGAAATTAAAAATGACATGTTAAAGTGTATTTAAATTAAAATGTATGTTAAATTATGTTTTATTAAAAAGCAAACATTTGGGCTGGGGATGTGGCTCAAGCAGTAGCGCTCTCGCCTGGCATGCATGCGGCCTGGGTTCGATCCTCAGCACCACATACAAATAAAGATGTTGTGTCCTCCAAAAACTAAAAAAAAAAATATTGAAATTCTCGCCCTCTCTCTCCCTCTCCCTCTCCCACCCTCTCTCTCTCTCTCTCTCTCTNCTCCCTCTCCCCCCCTCTCTCTCTCTCTCTCTCTCTCTCTCTCTCTCTCTCCCTCTCTCTCTTTAAAAAAATTTAAAAAATAAATAAAAAGCAAACATTTTATTGTAAAATAAATACTTTTGCAGATGGTTATGATGTGTGGTGAGTTTTGATATGAACCCCTGGTTGGGCTGGGATTGTGGCTCAGCGGTAGAACCCTCGCCTAGCAAGGGCAGGACCCAGGTTCGATCCTCAGCACCACATTAAAAAAAAATAATAATGAAGGCATTGTGTTGTATCCATCTACACCTAAAAAATAAATGTTAAAAAAGAACCCCTGGTTTGAAACATAAGACAGTGAAGACAGGAGCCAGATATAAATCTGGAGCTGTAGTTTAGATAATAGAAGGTCTTAGATATCATGCTTGGATTTTTGTCTTTTCTTCCTTCAAGAAAGAATGAAGAAATATCAAAAATTGTTCAAAAGTAGTGTGAAATTTCACCAATGATTTATATGATTTCCAGCTCAAGTATAATCCGTTCAGGTCTTCCACAACCAACCAATCATTTTACTTTATTCTAGTTTTTGTAAAACTTCTGTCATTGCCTAAATTCTCTTTGTATGTACTCATTTATAGTTCTATTGTGTCTGTATGAATCTTCTATTAATTTTTTCTTATATGTGGAATAAATAACTCTTCATTCCTAACAATGCGAACACAGCCTGTGAATAGAAGTCATTCAATTAATGTGTGTTGAATGAATAAATGAATAATAAATGAACAAGTGAGTATAGAAGATAAAGAGTATAGATGCTATACACAGGGAAACAGATTCCTTCATCCATTTATTCATTAATTATTAACTGAGTACTTACTACTACCTGGCATAGTAAAAGGTACAGTAGACCACTGGGGAAATAAAGACTAGTATTATTACATCTGCTAAAAAATAATTTCTATCTTGTGAATCTATATCATAAATATTTCATGCCCGCAATATGCCAGCACTGCTCTGCAGCCTGAAGATATAGCTGTGAAGACAGACAAACTTCTTCACTCCTAAATTTTACATTATATTGAGTATCACATGACAGCTATTGCTTACGTGGACCTGAAGACTCATTATGCAATTAGATATTGGCATTGATAGGAAGAAAAGAAATGAAAATATGTGCAAAATAAGAGAACTTAGGAATCAAGGGATTTTGTTGCATTGTGAAGAGCCAGGTCTTGGGAGATACATCCCTCTTCAAGCTGTTGAATCAAATGGATGGTCATTGGTGGTGGTCTTACTCTATTCCATCCTATTTCTCACCCTGAGGTTTTGCCAATAAATTTAAATAAAGTGTGATTTTTATCTCTCACTCCCAGCATGTGCAGTGTAGGTCCACTGATCTTATAAATACTCAGAAGGCAGCACATACTTACTTGCTTCTCACTATGAGGGAAAGGAAACTCAATGAATCACACAATTTAGATCTAAAAGTTTCTGATTTAACACTCTACTAAGTTACTTCATATGAATGAGAAACTTTTAACTTGTTATATAATACACTTGGAAGGAACACTAGCAATGATTTTTGATATTTTACATTTATTGATTACATATTTGAAAATTTCATGATTTGCTCATCCCAAATCTGAATTTAGAAATAATTACATGAATTTTTTAAAGACTTTTTAAATTCTTAATTTTAAACGCTACATCATTCCTTATTACTTTTTTTTTTGTAAAATTGGTTTCAGAATTGTTTTCCCAATCACTAGAACATTATACTTATGATTTTATATTTTCAACCATGCAAAGTTAGAAAATCCACATAATAGGTGATATCCTGAATTTTGCACATAGACCTGGAGATAACAATATTATCTAAGGTAGTATCTAAAACTAAATTATTATATATGTATATATACTATATATACACATATAGTATATATACATAATAAACATCTATACACATAAACATCTATTAAATATTTATATACATGGTATATAAACAAATATATTTAGCTCATATATATACATATACACATATATGAAGAGAGAGAGAGAGAAATCAAGTATATTGAATGAAACAAAAAATCCTTTTACTCCATCACCTTTTTCCTTTTCCTACTGATCTTCATATTCACTTACTTTCAAACCTTCCAAAAGTTAATCCAAGCTCCAGAAGTCATTGTATTAATTAGTGGTCCTTTTAAAGAGGTCTTATTATTTTATTGACCCAATGAAAAATATGCAAAATATGATTCAGGAGATTGAACAAAGATGAATAGAAGGTTTAGGAGAAAAGGAATAAAATCTAGGGCAGCAAAGAGGATTTAGATATATAAGGTGTAGATTAAAAGCTTATCTTCCTCATTCTAACATTTATTTTATCCTCTACCTTATTCCTGTGAAAACTTTTTTCTATTCTTCAATATTTTTTTATATTGGATTTTAAGGTAAAGGTGTAATTCCATCACTTTTGGTTTTTCTCCTTATAGATTTTTTTTTTCAGGACCTTGAGGGTCATATTTAAAATTGGTTGCTATTTTTAGTCCTACAAATGCCCAGAAGATTTGGCTAGCTTTTCTTATTCAGGGTCCTACTCAATTTACTTATCTGTTTATTTTTGCCAGTCAAATCCCAAACCCTGCATTATGAAAAATGAAAAGAACAACAATTACTCAAAAAATACCTCTAAAGGGGCTGGGGATGTAGTTTGGTGGTAGAGTGAATGTTTAATATGTGTGAGTCCCTGGATTTGATCCTGACCTCAGAAAAACAGAAAATATAAGAAAAAAGTGAGAGAGAGGGCTGTGGGGAAGGAGGAAGGGAAGGATAAAGGGAGAAGAGTAAGTTTATAGGAGAGAAAATAATTTGTAACTAAAATTCAGTGGGACTTTTGGAAGAATGGCATGGTTGATGCTGTCAGTCAAAGTAAAAATTAAGAGTTATAAGACCCTACCTATACTTTCCTGAGAAACCAGACATTAAATAGGAGATTAACACAACCAGGTGCTTAGCAAACAGACTTTTGCCCATTATATGAAAACCACTATCTTACTTAGATTTTAAAAGTACCCCTTGAGGTAAATTCTTACAGTTTAAGGCTAATGTTTTGTTGTTGTTGTTGTTTATTCTATTTGCTTTTGCTTTTCTAAAAGACATAAATGTTTTCCAGTTAATAGTTGCTTTTTGTTGTTAAGGGTTTTTTTTTGTTGTTGTTGTTGTTGTTGTTTGTTTGATTGTTTTGTTTTTAGCAAAGCATTGGAGAATGAATGTTTTTGAACTTTTTGTGAATGTTCACTGGAACACAATGTACTTCAAAATATTCTTTAAAGTAAGACTCTTAAAGACAAATTTCTTCTGTCCTAAATTCTTCTTTTTCTCCATCTTCACTTCCTTTCTTTTCTTTCTACATTACCTTCTTATGGTGATACACAAGAGAAAAAGGAAAAATCAATATTAAAATTTTATTTATAACTACCTACAAAGGTAGATGGTGCCTTTCCCAAAACAAAACAGAAAATATACTTCCTCTAAATTTATACCTCTATTATTTTATTAATATTAGACTAATATTAACCTCAGTTCACAACTGATTTGCAGCTGATCCATGGAGCCATCTCCCCCAAACCTAAAGAAAGGGACATTTAGACAGGGTGTTTAAAATTTGCTATTGGGGTTGATTATTTTCACACTGTAATCTCATCTCCCTTTATACATCTTGACTACATTTTACCGTTTCCTGCCAACATGTTTCCTGATCCACATGCATATCTTCCTTCTGTGCTCAACAACCTGTATCCCTGGCACTGCACTTTCCATGTGTTTTTTGCATGTTGTGTCAGTCATACCACCAGCAGAAGAAAGAAACCCACATTAGATATTCTGAAGAATGTTTAATAAATTGTCTATTAAAACATCTATCATAAGAATTTACAAAACCATAAGGGTGTTGCAAGGAGAACATGGGGAGAAAGACTCCTGCCCTTATCACAGAAAGAACAAGGAGAAGAAAAGATTGCTAGAGTCCCCAAAGAAGCAAGAATATTCCAAGGAAGCATGGTACCAACCTGAGACAGCCTGTAAGAAGGGAAATAGGACTCACTCATTGTCTCCTCTCCTTGTGTTTCCCTTTCACACTCACCATGGGTCAAACCTAACCCAAAGGAACACCACAAGGGTTGAGCATGGATATAGTTCATTCACAACAGCCTTAGTAACCAACAAAGGGATAGAGATGAAAATGTTTTCAGTCATCAAAACACCCACCAAATTTTGTCTTGAAAATTCTGTTCACTCAAAGATATATTAGTACATAAAAGACAAATGTTTCACTTGGGCTGATGTATATATATATACTAATATATATATATATACTAATATATATATAATAATATATATATATATACTAATATATTTTTTTTTAAATTGTGGCTGTTTTAAGTAGTGTGCTCTTATTCAGACTGGCTGCAGGCTCTGGGTAGTATTCCAGTATGTTACAAACACTTCATGAAATATTGATTCTGAAAGATCATCAAGCCTAAATGACAGAGCTACTTGAACTACCTATTAGACCAGATAGATAACCTTCTTTTAGTCTGTGCTCCACTTCAATATGGAAGCTTTAAAGGTGACAAAATGCCTCCCTCATATCTATGAAGCACTATACTTCTCAGCACTAGGATGGCTTAGGTTTCTTTTTTTTTTTTTTTCATTTTATAGTAGATATTCCTTTATGACCAGGACCACTGGGTGCCAAAACCCTCACAAAAGTGTTATAATCCTTAAATTCCACAGTGTTTATATCCCACTCCCTGGATCAAAAGTATCTCATTAAGCCATCAAGGTTATATTTTATATTGTTCACTTTGTCTTACCAATATGAACTTACAGGGCAGACTGGAAGGATGTTCTTTATGGTAAGAGAATCAAGGTCTTTTTAGAATTAAGTCATGATCCAGATGCATGGTAGATACATACCTTAAGGAAAGACAATGAATGCATATGCTATCTGGTCCAGGAGAAAACAAACTCTGTTGTGCTATGTTTATTAGATTAGGAAAAAAAATACATTTGTCTGATCAATAACTATATACTCAGTACTGTGTTGATTTGCTCTAACAAATAAATTATATCTTAATCAACTGGTATATTTATGACCACACTTTATTAGGTGTAATGTATAGTAATCTACTTTAAATATATGATATCTATTTGTCTTCTGTATAAGACAAGGAGTTCTATGAAAGGGAGAGGTGAAAGAGATTACAATCTGCTTTTTAATGATCAATCGGTGCCATGGATTTGGAGAGTCCCCTTGCAATGTGATACTTCGCTAAAGAAGTTAAACTCCAACTTCAAGTTGACTAGTTCTATAATGATAACCCTTACTCCATGGAGTGAACCAGTTTGGGGATTCTGCTGGTTTGCTAAGAATGTTTTAGTCATACAAAACAAGGAGTGGAGTAATAATCATGAGTGAGCTCAGAGACACTATTGTATCTCTGTGAGACAAGCCAGAGCTCAGGGCCATTTATTATGGTCATTTTTTCCACCAGGTCCCCATTCTGATTGCTAAACAGGAGTAATGTTATGCAACCCCACAATTAGCACCAGTTCAGAGGCAGTGAGAGGCAGGCATGCTTAACTGTCCTTAGTGCACAGCCAAACTGGCAAGGGACTCCATACCCATCAGGGTCCTTCTCAAGGGAAACTGTTCTCTCCTTAATATACAGGACTCTGTAAAATCATTTAGATCGGACAATTGGAATTTCTGTATGGTCTGCTCTTACCATTCAATCAGGTATCTGGTCACCACATTCGGGATACTTTTATTATACAGAGCAAGCTATGCCTTGCATAGATGCTTCTTTAGTTCTTCATTAGGGTCTTCCTAAAGTTCCTTATGAGGTAAGCATGTCTGTTACCACCCTAAGCCTGCTCATTGTGGGGGAACCTTGCCCTACGGGCCCCTACACTTAGGTCTTATTTAGCTTCTGTTATCCTCAGATCCCACCATTTTTCATTAAAATTGGGGATCTTCTACCAATACCTACATTTTCCACTTTCATTTTTAAACTATAAAGATCAAGTACTTTCAAGAATGTTGGTGCTCTACTCACTCAATATTTTGATGAAAGGAATGTCCTTTGAGGGCATGTAGTTAGGGCTCTGTGAAATAAACATACATGATAAATCTGCTCAAGGTTATTCATGTAAATCTGTCTACAATATACCAGGGAGTTTCCAACATCTCAACTTCATTCATCATGGGCCACCTTGGAGAATCAGTTCCACATGAGCTAGCATACTGAATCCCTAGCAGTAAATTCAGCCAATTCAGCAAGCACATTTCTTCTTTCCTGAGAATTTCTTTCTGCACATTGTACACTTGTCCTTTTTTAATATAAATGAGCAGTTTTGTCATTCTCTTGGTGAACAAGCCTTCTCTTCTGAAGCTTGACTTGCTAATTGGCCCCTATGGCGTACAAAGTGCTAACTGTAGTTATGCACCTGAAGGGATCACAGGGGTGTAAAATGAGGAGAATTGGTGTCTTGTTATAAGATGCCACTCAAGCAAAATCAGAATCCGATACTTATGTATGATGAACCAGCTTCCTCAGACAGAGGATACTTTTGCTGGAACAGATACTCAGTACTAAATTTTAGATTTCAGCAAATACTAAGTCATCTGAATTTTCGCATCTGCTGCCACTTCAATTCTTGGGGTGTCTTGCTTTCTAAGCTGTCCTTCATTTTCACATGAGTGATTTTCATCTAGGTTGTTTCAGTTACTTGTGACATTTTGTGCCCAAGTTTTGACTACATCAATGCTGACAATAGATGATGCATGAAATTGTTTTAAAGAGGTCTTAGAATATTTGAGTTTTCTAAAACTAAGTTGGTGAAGTGATGGTATGTTTATTATCTTGATCTAATCTTTCTGCAATGTACACATGGGTCAAAACCTCACATGACACCCCGTAAGTACACACAATTATTATCCATCAATTGAAATAAATATGGAAATAAAGCTGAATTTTTTAAAAAAAATTGAAAGACAGGAACACCAGAGACCACAATACACACAGATCCCGAAGTAGTTAGATAGCATGGTCATGAAAATCAGAAGCCAAAATTTTATTATACAGTTAGACAAATAGTACACGATTCAAGAAATGTCTGACAGAGGTCTTGATTCAAGATTTATCTTATTGGAAAATGTATTATAACTGCCAATGGACAATGAATTTTTCCACAGTTTGAATAACAAGAATCAGTTTAGAAAGGTCAATTTACTGAGTGGTGGAATGAGAGGTAGAAAACGTATTCAGGCTTCAGAAACAGATAAGATGTCCTTAGATAGCAATCATGTTACTCCTACTGCAGGATTTTTATTTTATCCATGCATTACATATACATAATATTAATAGGAAATTTGTGAGCCTTTTCAAAAGTACTTGACAATTTTCTAAAATTTTTCTACTGCATTTCCTTAGGCCACCTATTTTACCACTTTGATTTCTTATTTTGTATCCCCAACTTTTCATTTTTTCACAAAATATATCAAAGGCGACCTTAATCCTCCCACTTGAAACTACTGAAGAACATTGCCTTGGCCTCAAAATAAAATTCAAATGTCTTATTTCATGACACCTGACCTTAGAAATCTTCAAACCATGATCTGCTGGGCAAATCCATTTTGGTACTTGATTTTGTAAATGAAGTTTCATTGGCTTAGAGCTCTGCTCATTTATTTAGGCATTGCATTGACATCGCTTTTGCACTACACAGGCATAATTGAGTAGTTGCAATGGGAACCATCTACTTCACAAAGCCTAAAGTATTTACTATTTTGCCCTTTATAAATAGCTTACAGATTCTTTTCCTGTATTACCAGGTACCTGCCTATATGTCTTTTCTATTCTCCATTCACTAAATTTCAACTATGTTAACACTCTTATTTTTGTAGGAAACCATAAATTCTTTCTGCCCATGAGGACTGTAATCATTCTTGTCCCAATATCTAAAGTGGTTTGG
This sequence comes from Marmota marmota marmota, assembly GCF_001458135.2. Classification (NCBI taxonomy): domain Eukaryota; kingdom Metazoa; phylum Chordata; class Mammalia; order Rodentia; family Sciuridae; genus Marmota; species Marmota marmota. The sequence goes on from NW_026000037.1 coordinate 35,579,056, forward strand.
ACTCTGGCATGACTTGGTTCCTCTTTAACTTGAAGTTACTTTTCAAAGGAGTCTTCATAGACTACTCTTCCTTAATTAGGGTCTCTCTGTTATTCTCTTAGTCTTTCTTTCTGTCATAGCATTTATTATAACTTGTAGTCACCTTACTACTATTAATATAATATTAATATTTCAATATATCTGCTTTATCAAATATTTATCCATTAATCCACCTCTATTTTAAAGTTTATTTTGAAATAATCGCAACCCACAGGAAGTTACAAAAATAGTGCATGTCCTAACACATCCTTCACTCACTTTCTCCCAGTGGTTACATTTTAAATGATGATAGTATGTTATAGAGACCCTGACCTTGGTTTTACTGCATGTGTTGTAACCACCACTGTACGGAGTCACAAAGATCTCCCTCATGATGCTTCTTTATACATAAAACTTCTTCTTCCACATGTCTCACCGCATCCCCAGCTAGGGCAAGGGCTCATCTGTTCTCTATAATTTTTAAATCTCTTCTTTTTTTCTAAATGGTTATTCATTTTTATGTGTCCCCTCTACCAGTACTTAAACCACAAAAAGGCAAACACATACCTGTCTTAGTCACTTCTTCACCCTAATTTTTGAATGCTCTAGAATCTGAAATAGGGCTCTTGTAAAGCTATCTGATAGATTTTCCTAATCCAATAACAATACTGTATTTGAAAACCTGTTTTTTTAATTAAAGAGAAACTCAATCAATTCAATGTCCTGCCAACATTTTAGAAACAACTATTTTTATTAATAAATACTATATTATTCACTAGCAATAGGTTGAAAAATGTATGTGATAATGCCGATCAATATATTGAAAAAAAGTGCATCATAAATGAAACTTAAAAGTTAAGGGGCAACAATATCAATATACAAAGAATCATAATACTCTATAAGAAATCTACCTTGTTTCAGTGTTTGGGAAATATTATTTATTACAAAAATTGCACACTTACTAAATAGCCAGATAAAATTAACAGCTGGATCTAGTTTTGGAAGCATTTGCCATTTAGTCTTATCTGATTATACAAGGGTAGCTCACATAAAGATCTTGAGAAATATTTTATTCAAAAATAACTTTTCTAGGACTGCATATAGTTTTTGTACATATTTTATCTGTCTTCTATAAGTGTATTTTTGTTTTTCGTTAACTTCAGAAATACTTCCCATCCCTAGGAAAAGTGATTTGCACTACAGCCGACTCTTAGATTTTAGAACTTCATCTGTCCTGCTACTTACTTGTCTCCAACATCATTTGTTTGTGTAATGAGGACCATTTGAAATTAGAATTCTTCTATTGTCATATGCAATGAAGAATTGGAAAAAAAGATGTCTATTGTGTTTAATTGTGTCTCACAAGCTATTAATTCTATTCCTACTTTATTCTGCACTTACAAAGCACCTGTTAACTTATCCTAAGGATTGTTTAATTCAAACTTACAGGATCTTTATTTCCCCCAATAATCCTTGTGAAGATGCAGAAACTGAAGTCCTTACAATCACATGGGTTATGAGAAGTTGCTGTGTATGTGTGTGTTTTAGCAAAACAGCATTTAAAAATAATCCTAAAGTCAATCTGCATTGTTCAAAAATAATTGTTTTCTCTCAAATAATAAGACAATCAAGCTATAAAAATACTTTGGATATAAACAGGTTTTCCAAGAAAAAAATAACATTCCTTTTGCCCATAGCACCATACATAGAATTTCAATAAACACTGACATGTAAAGAAACATTTTGACTTGGGATACTAACAAAAGGACTATGGTAATAGTGTGTAGAAGTCAAACCCATCAAAACTTCATGAAAAGAGCTGAAATATAAAGTAGAACTGTGCACAAGTCATACCTTTAGGAGACATTATAATACAGATTTCATTGTCACCTATTAATCATTTATAATAAAAGCAAAAGCATTATAAAATATGTATTAAACATCATTAGGTAATGTTGCTATTACCATTTCTTTTGAATACATGATTAAGTCTTAGGAAGATTTATAAGCCCTATTACTTTTTTCCCAATGTGTCTCTAATAAAATCTTGTATTTGTTCTGATGATGTATCTGAACAAATGTTTGGAAGAATCCAAAGCTAAAGAAAGATAAGTGATAGACACAACCAAAAAATAAATGACTTAAATTAAAGTGTTTGACTCAAATATGGAAATTTATTGCTTAAAAGGTTTATCATCATGGCTTCTGTTTCATTCAACAATATATGGGTAAAACAAAGCATATAAAAACATAAATGAAAGATATAAAATTATGATACTTGGCACTTTGAAACTAACCCACACAATGGCTTTTAATTTGAAATATAAAAAGTATGGGTTTGGGAGTCACCAACATTTAAATTCAAATATCAATTCTAACATTTCCTAGTTAAATGAAATGGCCCAAATTGCTGATTCACTTTGAGTGAGGGTTCTCTTATGAATAAAATAGGAATATTGAACTCTGCTTTATAAAATTGGCCTTTGGATTAAAAGAGTATATGCATATTCACACATACTAGATGCTCAATAAAATTTCCATTCTTCTTCTCATTTCCTATTCATTTTGTTATTCTTCTCTGTACGTTGTTTTATGTTAATTTCCATAATTTTAACATTCCTTAGAATTTCAACTAAAGCCTGCTCTTTTCTCAAACTGCATTTTCTTCTCCCAAAATATGATTTATTTCCATTATTTCCACTTCTCTTCTGATTACTTATGATGTTTAGCTCTGCTTTTACAGCTTCTATCTCTGAATGTCACAGCATGCCTCAAAATTATCATATCCTAAAGCACAACTATGATCCAATTATCAACTCTAGCTATGCTATTCTCATTTGATACCACCATTTTGATAGTCATCCAACATTTCAGAGTGGTGGTGTATGCCTGTAATACCAGAAGCTCAGGAGGCTAAGGCAGAAGGAGTGCAAATTTGAGGCCAACCTTGGCAACTTACTGAGGCTGTAAGCAACCTAATGAGACCCTGTCTCAAAATAAAATAAAATAAAAAGGGCTGGGGATGTAGTTCAGTGGTTGAGTGTCCTTGAGTTCCATCTCTGGCACAAAAACAAAATAAAACAAACAAATAAATTTAAAAAAATGCAAAACCTTCCCATTCATTCTTCACTGAATCATCAGTCCCTCTCAATTCTACCTGTGATCTATTTTTTCCTACCCTTCATTCATAACATTGCTTTAATTACCACAGTTCATGCCACTGCCTCACCCATTATATGCTCCTTCTCAACCATTCATTATAAATGTTAGATTTTTTACTTTTAAACAACATCCCATCATAATCTGCAGAATGAAACTGAAATGTAGAAGACCCCTCTCTAGCTCATCTCCCACCTTTGCCTTGAGAATGTACTTCACACTGAGCTACCTTTTGGTCTCCCATTTCACTAAACATACACATATTTTTCTCATTGAAGATCATAAGTATCCTTCCAAGATTAGCTGAAACACAGAACAGTTTCTATTTTGGAAGGCCTCATGATATTTCATAAGCAAATTTGTTCTACTATTTTTTTGTTCTCCAATAACTGTTTTTAAAATGTTGGATTATTGTTTTTTTTCCCTAGGATACATATTTATTTGTTCATAGATTTTTATAAATGATATCTGCCCATTTATAAAATCTAACATTTATAATTTTCCCACTACCTTAACAACTTCTTAGAGGTAGAGCCCTGGGTTTTATTCATTTTTGAGTCACCTTTGTAAACTCTACTTTAGAAAAATAAGAAGCACTCAATACCTCAAGTTGATGAATGAATTGTGTGGCATCCTCTCAGCCTGACTTATAGATCTGCAAAAAAAAAAAAAAAAAAAAAAATTTGTTAAATTTAATTTAAATAAAATCGTATGGATGGTGCTAATTGTGTCTTATTATGCATAGAATTTTACAACCTGGATACCAACTGCTTTTGCAATATGTAATTAAAAATTAACAGCAAGCTATAAATTTGATTTTATCAATAAATAATTTGTTGTCCCTAGACAATATGGCATATTTCTCAAACTGTATTTTACAAAATATTTGCAAAATGACTAATGTATCATAAGCATTTACTGGTTTGAAGTAATGTTTTGAAATATACCAAATATTTTTTTTTCTAAATGTACCATTGTTTTTCAAATCAGACATTATTCAAGCAAAGTCTTAACTTTGCAGTCACATTATTCACAAAACACAAATGTCCCAAGCTGCAGTAAAGCCCAAATACATAGTTCTTTTGTTTTTGTTTTTGTTTTTCTAATGGTCGGAGATTTTCCTCATACTTTGGCTTTCTTAAAGGAGTTCCAAAAAGCATCATTGTGGGGAAAAAAAATGAGTAGTTTAGCAACTCTCCCCCCTAAGAGACTACCATCCATAGCAGTAATCAGTGATTTCAGAAGCAAGAAATTGGGCTGAAGTAGGGTATATTTTGAGTGGATTAACTGACTTGGTCATTATTTAAGTTTGCATCTCTGTTACTTCCTATGCAAAGCCTTTCATCTGAAGCCTTTGATTATATTCTGTATGATTCTAAAGAAGACAAGCGGCATGAAGACACCAGTAAATTGCACTAGAATGTGTCCTGAAGATATTTATTTTTGCTCTTTCAAAAATTCTGATACTCAATTTTAATTTTTAATCTTGATTTTTTTCTGAAATTTGGACAGATTTTATGAGAACAGGGCCAACAGTAAGATAAATTGTATACTATCAAGTAGGACATAGGAACATTGAAAATGCTCAATAAAAATATTTAAATTATATATTACAAATTCCTTGAAGTTCTGGGAGAGAGAACATTTAAAATGCCCTTTTAGGATATGGATTTTTATGTTGTGAGTCAAGACTACTATACTTCATGATGATTTTTTTCCTATTCTTTCTTTATATGGATTTCAGTATTCTCTTTATTCATTAATTTTCTCAAGAAATATTGTTTACTCTATGTGGATACTATTCTGCATGCTAGGAATTCAGAGTGGACAAACATCCCTAGTCACACAAGGCTTATATTTAGGTGGTGAAATAGACCATAAGGATAAATGAGTCAACATGGAGGTGTTTCTCTCAGTAATAAATACTACCTGTAAATTAGTATCAATATAGCCAAAAAAGATCCCACTTTATTTCCTATCTTTAACTTAAACACTCAGTATGTTTTTCCTGAATTTGTCTTGCTCCTTAATTTTCCAAACTCCTTAGTCTTTTCCTCTATGTTCCTTGCTCGCAACTATGTGATTCTTCAGTCCCTACACCCTGTCCTTCTCTAACAATTTCTCTCCCTAAATGATTTGTGTTCTCTGGCAGCTCTGTGCTAAAGAAAGTGATATATCCTGATGAAGCCATTAAGCACTGTACTACAGACATTAAGAGGATGATATAGGCATGATTTCAATCATGCAAAAGGAAACTACCCTTGCTCTGAGAAGGAAAAGCACCAGAGAGCTTAACCCACCCTAGTCTACATTTTCATTTCATTAGATTCAAATCTTGGGATGTCAGAACAAATTAACACTTTTCCCCCCACAAGGCAATCACTATAAGTATCATCATCATCAGATTCATGTCGCACACCCGCAGGGAGAAGGATCAGCACTGAGAATATGCAGCATGCTGAAAAGAACCAAAGTACAAATTGAGGAGAAATGGGTTGATAATATGGAAAAATTATGAAAAGAAAGTGGGATAATTCACTCTGTACTGTCAGGAAATTTTTCCTTAAGAATGGTTATTATACAAAATGCATAACATTGTTTTCAAGCACTGTTAAAATCCCAAATTATGTTTGATTATCTGTTTAATTATGCACACATAAAGTATTTCAAAAATTCAATATTCTTTGAAATATAGATGTAACCTGCTTTATAAAATAGATCTTTAAATGGCATGTAGAAATTGTGTATGTTCTGATGAGGAAGAGACAAATGATTATGAAGCAATGTGCTTATTTGATGCAAAATTTAATGATGGTACTGTTATGGGGATAGATATGAAATAGTAGGGTGTTTAGGTCACTTCATACATATTGGCTGTTTGTTAAGGTTTGATTCTTTTAAACTGAAATACTTTCAGTTTATAAGATGCATCCTATGCCTCTCTCCACGATGAAGGGATGTGCCTTTATTTGTGAGCTCTGACAAATAAACTCTTGTGTGTATCAAAAAAAAAAAAAAAAGATGCATCCTATGGGTACCATTTGGTGTGTGTATGTGTGTGTGTATGTGTGTGTGTGTATGTATAATTAAGTGTGTATATATATATAATTAATTTCTATAAATATGTGAATATTTTAATATTTAAATATGAATATTTTGATATTTTTTAAAAAATATCAGTAAATCCTGTCTAACAAGTCAGAGATGTTTACCCTGTAGGAAGGTTAATCAAAAATTTATCAAAAATTTGAAAATGTTTTAATTTCTTTGCCCAATACTATTTTACAAAAATACCTATTATGTGATTTTTAAATACAAATGCAAAAATTAAGCATTTAGAATTAAAATTATGTTAAAATATACAACTCACCTTCTTAAAGACAATTTGAACTAGTTCAACACAAAGATTATTTTCAACACAAATCTCCTAATTCTCTGTGAAAAATATTGAATATATTTCAAACGTTTATTGGTAACCTAGGTTCATAATTTTAATACTAATTATTGGACTGAGCTTTATTAACATGAAGACCCTAGGGCCTATGGAACTGTGAATGGCAATTTGCTTCTATATATGATAGCAATGAACTATTCAGCTTTAAAGGTGGCCTGTTTTTCATAGCTTATATATTTATCAATAATGTTATATTAAAAGCTTTTAGTTTTCAACTACATGTCTGCAACTTATAAAAGCAACTCCTCTATTTGTAATTTTATTTTAAATTAATATGATTTTAGAAAACTGAAAACAATCTCATTAGAATTAAGTAAAAACTAAGAACATATAGATCTAAGTAAGAATCCTAGGCTCTCCTCTTTAAGATATATAAAAAGTAACTGAAATTGCTTTGTACCAATGATAATTTGATGACTTGTGTGTGTGTTGTGCGTGTGTGCGTGTGTGTGTGTGTGTTGTGTAGAGTGAGAGAGAGAAAGAGAGGGAGAGAGATGAATTACTAATTTGATTTATTTTAATAAAAATTAGGTTATTCTTTAAAAACACAAAACTAGCATATAAAATATGTCAGAACTTGGAGCAATGGTAAGATCTGGTAACTGGTATGTTCAACTTTTCTTATATTTGCTCCTTTGACCCTTTTTTTAAAAAAAAATGGGTGATACTTCTTATATAGGTAAAATCATATAACATGTGCTTAACATGCAAAGGCACAATTAAGCTGCCAATCAATTCTTTAGGAATCAGGTCAGCTGCTTTTCAGTTGCTTTTTCTCTCTCTATAACTGATATCCATCTGTCCCTTACTTCTGAATTGAGCAGCAGAGAAGGTAAAATAATAATGTTATCACAGTCTTTTGGTGTGTGTTCAAAAATAGTCTTTTGGAGAGGATGCCCTGCTTGCCCAGTTTATGACATCTGTCCCACAATACATCCTCTATCACTCACAAAGTTACCCAAGTCTGGAAAATGATTGCCATGGTCACACTAATCCTAAATTAACAACTGTAAGTGAGAGATGTGGAGAAGTGCATTTGGACCTAAATAATTTTATTTTCTGAATTTTGAAGTGTTTCTGACCCAAAGTGCATAAATATCATTCAAATGTGATTTTCTATAAAGGAGAGATTATATAAACTTTTACAGGTTGATGGTCTCTAAAATATACCCTTAAGGACAAATTCTCTACTCTTATCCTTTTGCAAGGGTTGTGGGGGGAGCAGTTAGGAAAAACTTTCTAATGTCAACAACTGCAATGAAATGTAATGTCAATAAAATGTCAAAACATAAATCTAAAAATAATTTAATTTAAAATAAATGAAGCCATCATTTATATAATTCCATTAGGTTTTTCTGCCAGACCCTAATTCGAAATGTGTAAATTATTAACCACATTACATTGTATTCAGTTCTTCATTTTTCACTAATAGGTGGCTGCCTAAATTTCTACAGTTGCCATAATTTTTCTTGAGAATTTATAGAATTTTAATATTAGATTACATGGAAAAATACTTACTAGGGTTTTTTTTTTAAGCTTACGTTTTTACTCATCCTGTTCAACTACTAAAAATCAATTTATTAAAAGTGTATAAGCAGCTGGATAAAAGCAGGGAGCTCTGCTGCAGCTATTTCAAACCTAAATTTCTAAAAATCTGGAATCTCTTGCAGAATATTTATCCTCCATACCTTTGAATTAACATGAAGCAGATTTGTACTACAAATATATACCCTCTCTTCTTAAAAGTTCAGGAATGTGATTATTGTGATTTCAGCTTAACACCATAATTTTGAGCGAACTTCACATTAATTTTCAGGATTTTTGTTCACCTGCCTGCCCACCTTTTTGTTTTGCCACCTAAAACCCCAAATTCCCCTACCAGGATCCTGAGTCAAATTCTGTCCCCTGTTGAAACAAGACCTTATGCTTTGGTTTTCTCATTTGTGCTGACTATATGCCTCCAACATTTATGCTGATATCTATCTCAATAAAATGCCTGTACCTGAACATTATTCTCTCATTCTTGAGAAATAACCCAGGCATTGTAATCAACTTTTTCTCTGCTATAACTAAAAGAACTAATTAGAACAATTGTAACGGAGGAAAAGTTAATTTATGGGCTTATGATTTTAGAGGTTTTGATCCATAGACAGCTGGTTCGCTTCCTTGGGGCTGAAGGTGAGGCAGAACATCATGGCAGAAGAGGGTGGGATGAGGGAAGCAGCTCACGTGATGATCAGAAAGCAGAGAGAGACTTGCTAGATATTATATATATATATATATATATATATATATATATATATAAAAAGCTGGGGATGTGGNGCCATGCCCACAATACCCCACCTCCTCCAGCCATACCCTACCTGCCTTCAATTCCCACCCAGTTAATCCCATCACAGGATTGAGTCACTGATTGGCTTAAGGCTCTCATAACCCAATCTTTTCACCTCAAAGTCTTCTTGCATTGTCTTGCACATGAGCTTTTAGGGGATACCTAATATCTAAATCATAACACTGGGTGAGGACCACATTCACTCTCATTCAACTAGCTATGCTGGAAAGACTGTTAGCCAAGTCCTGAAATAGAGACATCTCCATGTAGTGGAGGGGGCCAGTGAGGATCAACCTTCCAAGTCTACTGTGCAGGTATGGTTTTAGAATCCGAGTAAAGTGTCTCCTGCTAAAGCAATGTCAATGGAATAGAGAATAAAACAAGATCCATTGAGAAGACGATTTCTTTGGAACAGTAAGTTAGTTCAGAGAAACAATGAATCTCACTTGGTTCAGGTAAATCACCAGTCTCCTGGAACAGGGTCCAAGCACAGTTACATGGGAACCAAGGCAGTTACTATCTTCAGGCTAGCATTTTAGCATCATTCATTGATTTCTCAGATTGAAATGATAATTCTTCCCCCTGGAAGCTTAACTGCAGTGTTGCCTATTTGAATAATAAAGTTTAGGCACTCTTTTGGAAATTCCAAGTTTTGTGGAAATATACGCAAGCTTGTTTCATGGGTTGCTTTAAAACTTATTGAGTGAGCATTCCAGATTTTTCCAGGTGTTGGTTAAAAGAACAAAATTGGGTGATATTCATGATTACTATTCTGATCAAAGCTCCAGGCAAACACAGAAGGAAAACAGAAGACTCTAAAAGAACTTCCCAAGCAGACTTTGGAAATGGGCAAACAGACCTTTTGAGAGCCCTGCTGCAGTTTTAGATAATTGGTTTCTGTAACTTGTAAAGTGTTCAATGTAAAGATACCATGCTTAACCTATGATCAGGAAAAACAAGTCAAAATGAAAAATGAAAACAGGAATAAAAAGATAATAATATTCTTAAGTAAAAGCTCTCTAATATTTAAACACAAACTTGTTGAATATTAAGAATGAATCATATATCAAGTTCATTCAAGGTTTATAATTCTAGTAGGTATCCAAAACTATTTTCAGGACACTATAAAATGTGCAAGATGGTTCCACATGGGTTTTACTCAAAGAGAGTGTTCATGAGGAACTGTTTAAGAGACCATCCAGGGGAAACATGTAAACAGTGGATCAATGCTACCATTTAATTTGTGCTATACTTCAAAACTGTGATATTCTATATTATACAAAAACCTTGAAATCCACATCTCCACATTTGCAACATTCCTCTAAGAGTTTTAATTTACACACAGTTAAAAGCAAAATATAGAACAACTGAGTGTTTAAGAGCTTACCTTCAAAGAGAGTCAGGCTGTGCTGACACCATTCACACATTGTCTGTGGAAGCAGAACATGAGACTAGAGATAAATAAAAGTACATCTTATGTATGTGATAATTTTGTTCTTGATAATGAAGAAAAATGTCATTGGTCAATGGCTGTGACCCTCATAAATTTACAAACTGATATCATTGTTTAAATTTGCAGACACTGAATTGATGTGGTACATAAAACTTTTCTGTATAGATTTAGCAAATGTTAATGACTATATTTAAATGGTTCTAATAGCAAAAAGTTCATAAATGAAAAATAAAATATTGAAGTTGGTTTTCAGGTCTGTAAGTGAAACCCTACATGTTTGAGCAGACTATTCAATTGAATGTTGTTGAATAGTTCATAGAATAAGAAATATTTCAGTAATAACTATCTTCCAAGTTACCTTTAGATTTTAATCTAATATTGATTTTTAAATATTTTGGTATCATCATTATCAATTATCATGAATAATATTCACTATGAATAATGTATTCTCATGGTACTTATTCAATACTAAAGAAACATTTACAGTCATTATTTAGTCTGTTCTGTGAGTCAGATGTACTTCACAAATGAAGAATCTGAGCTTTTGAAAGCCACCATGATTGACTTAAGTTCACAGAGCTGTAATGTGCTCCAAACATGACTTATAATCTGTCATTATGCATAAAATCTAGACATGCTTAATATATAAAGTATTGCAGAAGGCATTTCTAGAAACCATAAATGCAAATAAATTATATGTAAATATACTAGTGGAACTTTTTTATTTAATTAGTTATACATAACAGTAGAATGCATTTATGTACTTTGATATATAATACATAGTTGGGATATAATTTCACTTTTCTGACTGTACATGTTGCAGAATCATATTGGTCATGCAGTCACATATGTACTCTCTCCTATCCCCACATCCCCTCCCCTCCTTCCCATCACTTCCCTCTACCTAATCTAAGGTAACACTATTCTTCCCTAGTGCATTCCTACCTTATTGTGGGATTGGTTTATTTCACTTAGCATGATATTTTCCAACTCCAACCATTTACTGGCAAATGCCATAATTTCACTCTTCTTTAAAGTTGAGTAATATCTACTGAGTATATATACCACATTTTCTTTATCCATTCATCTATTGAGGGACACTTAGGTTGGTACCATAGTCTAACTATTGTGAATTGAGCTGCTATAAACATTGATGGGGCTACATCACTATTATATACTGATTATAAGTCAATTGGGTATAAACCAAGGAGTGGGATAGCTGGGTCAAATGGTGGTTGCATTCCCAGTTTTCCGAGGAATCTCCATATTGCTTTTAATAATGGCTGTACCAATTTGTGACTCAGCCCAGGGATGCAGGGTTTGTTCAACATATGGAAATTAATAAATGTAATTCATTATATTAATAGACTTAAAAACAAAAATCATATGATCATCTCAATAGATGCAGAAAAAAGCATTTAAAAAATACAGTATACCTTCATGTTCAAAACACTAGAAAAATTAGGGATAGTATGAACATATCTCAATATTGTAAAGCTATATGTGCTAAACCTAAGGCTGGTATCATTCTAAATGGAGAAAAACTGAAAGTATTCCCTCTAAAAACTGGAACAAGACATGGATGCCTTCTTTACCACTTCTATTTCACATAGTTCTTGAAACACTGGCCAGAACAATTAGATGAAAGAAATTAAAGGGATATGGATAGGAAAAAAAAGAACTCAAATTGGCACTATTTACAATGATATAATTCTATACCTAGAAGACCCAAAAAAATTCCACCAGAAAACTTTTAAAACTAATAAATTAATTCAGGAAAGTAGCAGGATATAAAACCAACAACCATAAATCAAACACATTCCTATACATCAGTGATGAATCCACTGAAAGAGAAATTAGGAAAACTACTTCATTCACAATAGCCTCAAAAAAAAAAAAGCAATAACAACAACAAAAAACCTGGGAATCAATCTAACAAATGAGGTGAAAGACCTCTATAATGAAAACTACAGAAAAATAAAGAGAGAAATTGAAGAAAACCTCAGAAGATGGAAAGATCTCTCATGCTCCTGGACAGGCAGAATTATTATTGTCAAAATGGCCATACTACCAAAAGAATTATACATATTTAATGCAATTCCTATAAAAATCCCAATTACATTCTTCATAGAAATACAAAAAGCAATTATAAAATTTACTTGGAACAAATAAGAGACCCAGAATAGTTAATAGTTAAAGCAATCCTTAGCAAGAAAAGTGAAGCAGGAGGCATCACAATACCAGACATTTAACTATACTACAGAGCTATAGTAACAAAATCAGCATGGTATTGGCACCAAAATAGACTTGTAGACCAATGGTACAGAATAGACAACACAGAGACAAAACCAAGATAAATAGTTATCTCACACTAGACAAGGGTGCCAAAAACATTCACTGGAGAAAAGACAGCCTATTCAACAAATGGTGCTGGCAAAACTGGAAATCCATATGTAACAAAATGAAATTAAACATCTATCTCTCAACCTAAATAAAAATCAACTCAAAGTGGATCAAAGATTTAGGCACTAGAACAGAGACTCTGTGCCTAATAGAAGAAAAAATAAGCCCAAATCTTCACCACAATGGCCTAGAATCTGACTTCCTTAACAAGACTCCTAAAGTGGAAAAAGTAAAATCAAGAATCAATAAATGGGATGAATTCAAATTAAAAATCTTCTCAGTAAAGGAAACAATTAATAACATGAAGATAGAGCCTACAAATTGGGATAAAATCTTTATCACATGCCCCTCTGATAAAGTATTAACCTCTAGGATATATATAAAGAATTCAAAAAACTTAACACCAAACAAACAAACAACCCAATCAATAAATGGGCTAAGAAACTGAACAGACACTTCACAGAAGAAGAAATACAATTGATCAACAAATATATGAAAAATGTTCAACACTAATGAAATTGAAAGTGATAATTATTCACTGTCAAAATACCTATTGAATTTAGGCAAATCTCAGTGTCCATAGCTACCAAAAATGTTTTCAACATGAGATGCTAGACCACATAACTGTGATCTCCTGTGTTACATTCATCTTTAAACTTGAATTCTTCTTTGATGAATTCTTCTGTGATTTAAAGTAAGATATAATCCCAAGTGAAATCCAAATACTTTATATTTGTTTTTATGAATGGATAAAGTTCTTTTATCAATTAATCCAGAATAGCACTGTTCCATAGGATGTCAGCATGGAATTGCTCTACGTTTATACCATCTCCATGTGGCTACTGTGCAAACACAACAATGGGAACTGGAAAAACAAGTTTGAAATATTTTTTAATCCAATTAACAGAGCCCCATGAGGCGAGTGGATACTGCACCAGGCATCACAACAGTAGAACCGCAGAACTTGAAGAGTGATGTGAGGACCAGCAGCATACTATCCTAGGAAACTTGTTAGAAATGTAGAATCAGGATGTCTTCTTCTGAGCACTCATTGGCAAGTTCTCTAGTTGATTGAAATGCACTTTATAAAGTTTGAGAATGAGAGTTTAATGCTATTTTCTATACTTACAGTTTTAAATTTTATCAGAAACATGAATCACGATGTGGTTTTCAAGAGTACATAGATAATGACTATCAATCTGGAAAACACAATATTTCTATGAACATTAAAAAGCTAACCAATGAGTTGAAGATTTCCAAATATCCAGATGTTTGACATTATGTTTCCAAAGTATCCAACCTCCAACTTCCTCCCTATGAAGGTTTGCCTCCAGATGTCTGGCATTGTGTAGGTGTCTAGGATGTCTCTTGGAGCCACTCATGGCTAACTTACTCATGGTACACTTGTGGATTTCCAAGATGATCTGAAAAGGAAAACAAGTGCTATTTTTCTGAAATGGTTCTGTCATATGAAGCAATTAAACATGTTAAGGGAAAGTGGGCACTGAAGTGAGCAATGCTGCGCTCTTTGGCTCTTCCCATTTCCTAAACACAGACCAGAAACCTCAGCTCACTAGAGGATAAGTATTAACACTGACTGAAAATGAAAAACAGATTATCTCCATCTAAAGCCCTGCTTCTCTTCCATTAATGTTTTAGTTTGGGGGAGCTTTATTTAAACGTAGGCAGCTGTAAAGTAGACAACTAATTGCTAAATACTGGCCTCCTCTGACTTGTCAAAGAATAAGAAAGGACAGAAACGCTTTATGTGCATTAAGAATCATGATTAATGTTTTTAACTTTTCTTATTAAGTTTATTTTATTTTAATTTTCTGGTATGCTAAAACCATTTTAAGTAGAACTCATACTGATCATTTTAATTGAATTACTAGAGCAAGACAATCAGTATCATTGGGTTCTTGAGGAATTAGGTTTTAAGGCCACTGGACAAGCGTAGAGCAGGTGGCTCTTCCCTATCATCATCTGGGGCATGGCTTGATGCCTACCCAATTGCCATATTTTTCTGTAGCTTATCAAGTTTGCATTGCATTTAGGAGGGAGGTATAAAAAGAAAATTGTACAATTGCCAGTAATCCATTAGAAAACAAACAAACCTTTTATCTATTTTTTTTCCATTATTCTTCTAGCATTTTATTCTGATTGTGGAGGCTTAGAAACCAAAAGTGCCTCTAATGGGATGGTACTGAAGAAGTAAGTTCAAGTCAAAGAAATTGGGAGGGTAGTGGCCATAGGCAGGATCAGGAAGCATTCTGTGCACACTAGAGAACAGAGAGCTATGAATTGGACCATTAAAGGACTCACAGCCATAGAAAGAGGGTGACTAGGGTGACTTCCACTGTGAAGTCTCAGGTCAAACTGGAACCCAGAATTTCTGGAAAATATTTTAATATTTATAGCCAACTCTCTTGCCTCTTGACAGATAATTAATAGCCCATTAGATAAGAATTATTTTCCCTTGCTCTCTTCTAACCATGCATTTCTCCACAGAAAATCCCACCTTTCTCTTCTTTTCTCCCATTTCAGTGGCATGAATTTAATCTCCATCCTAGTAGTCATCTTTCCACTTATAGGCTAGATAATATTCTTCCCTCTTCCTTGGGGAACTCAATGTATTCATTAATACCTCTTACTTCGAAGATCCATTCTTTAGTAATTTTTTTCTATTAAATATACAAAAGAGTACATAAATCTAAATTGTTAAAATTCTATTAAAAACAAATTTCTTCTTGACATTATGCAATATTCTGGTTGCATCTTCTGTATTTCAGAGGCAAACAAACAAACAAAACATAATCTATTATTAAATCCTCTCAATACAGAGAATCTTTATTCTCTCTAACCATTATTTTTTTTGTCTTGGAAATTGATTGAACTCAGGGCCTTGCACATGGCAGGCAAGTGCTCAGCAACTGAACTACATCTCCTCTAAATAATTTTTTAAATGTACATATTTTCTTAACAGATTTTCCAGTCATCTATGATTATTTCATTTTACCTCTTTGTGTATGAGAGAGAGAGAGAGAGAGAGAGAGCACGTGAGCACATATGTGTATAGATGTTTAAATCTTGATCAATAAGAACATTTTATCTTCTTCAGGAAGTCAGATCTGTTCCATATACCCATCTCCTTCATCCCTCTTTTCTAACAATTGTTTTGTTTCATTAACTATCTCCAGTGTATTTGGGTCTTTAATAGATATCTAATATTAGCTGATACCAACTAATTGTATGCATAAGTACTTTTAATTCAAAAATTATGAAATCATCCATCAAAAATCCTCTTATGAATTGTATATATTCTTGTTTTAATTCTGTCTGAGTTATGGAGAAAGAATAGATCCCATGTGTTCTGAGACATGCTGTGCTGATCCTAAGTTTCCTGGGTTTCTTTGTTAAGTGCAGACATGTCTTTAAGTATATTTTTGAAGAAAGGGATGGTGCCATCTTCATTTTTGCATTCCTAAAATAGGAAACATATTTCATCATAAATATACATTTAAAAATGTGTACTCATATGAATAATCAGATAATTAATACTTTGTAAATGGACCGAATTGATGTGTGCTATAGTGTGTCCTGGAAATCATAGAGATAATGAGACTTAAACTTTCTCAAAGTAAGGCTAAGGCCAATTTACCAATTTTCTTCTCGTCTAAGCATTCCCTAGTGGTTATTATTGTTCCTATGACAACTCTCATAAGAATCCTCTTTCCACATAATTTCTACAATCAATTTATTATTAAGTTTAATAATCTTCTACTTCCAAACATTTTAAGTGTGTCCACTTTTATCTTTCTTTATTGAGACTATTCTAGTCCAGGTTACCACCATTTCTTTCCAGATCTACTAATACAAACCTGGTTCCCTTGCTTGACCTCCTCGTATTCATTCTCTACATGATAATCACAGATTATATTGTAAATAAAAGGTTCATGTCATTCTTTAATTGTTTTTCATTTATGTGTTTAATAAAATGCCAACTACATATCACACAATGCTAAATCCTACATGAAGGGCCTTCCCTTCCCTCTCCATTCACACTTTCACCCATCTCTGTCTCTTCCTGTGACAATTCCCTGGCCTCCTTTCATTATCTTCCTTATAAACCTCTGGGGCTCCACACAATGGGGTCCCTTGGTCCATTTGCCTTGCTGTGGTACCACTCCTCTGGCTTATGTGCACTTCTCTAACCTCCTCACGAGCAGCTCTTGTTGAGGCTCTGCTCTTTGGATACCTATTGGAACTTCTTTTCCTGGTCATGAAATGAAATGGAAATGCCAGGGAGTTTTTATTCCTCTCGTCTCGCCCTTCACAAGGAACTGACTGGTTCAGAAGGATGAAGGCCAGATCCTTGACCTCATCGTCAATCACTTTGAGCTTTGAGGACACAGATCAGGATGAGACTGGAGCTGAAACTGGAGCCTTGCTTTGTTTTTTCCCTTCTATGTTCTGCTTCTGTCATATGTAAACTGGGGTATCCTAGGAACATTTCCTTAATAAAACTGACACATGAAGTCTCATTTTAAGGTCAGCTTTGGGAATGACAAATTAAAACACAAACCAAATTATTTCAACGTTAGGCCTTTATATATATGGTGCTTCCTCTATCAGAAGAGTTTTCCCTTCAGTTTTTGCACTTCTTAGCTTTCAACTCTTATTTCATATCACCTAAGTGTGGAGGCCTTCACTGACCACCTGGCTATCAAACATTATTCATTTTCATTAGGGTCCTTTGCCTAGGTTGCAACTATTTGTTGTCTATCGGTTCATACTTTTGATTACAAGTCTTTCATTACACTGAATTTCCATGAGAGGAGACATGATGTTGTTCTGGCCACACAGCTGTGACTAGCATCTGGCCCAAGTCAGTCCCTGGTAGTAGGCATTCAAATATCTATCAGCTACTTCCATTAAAGACTACTAGTTTACTGAAGGGAAAACTAGTTGATTTTACAATTGTGAAAAACATCAAACTATAAAAAATCAAGAAAAAAAGCAAAAAATGTTGCATAAATTATAAATTTGTTATCTTCCAATTCCAAATTATCTCCCAATTATCCTCATTCTCTGATAGACATACAAAATATTAAGATGCTTACATCTTATACTGTTATAAGCCTGCATTTTAAAAATAATCGATAGGTTATAGTAGTGATTGTTGTTCTATTTTCCATACCAGACTTATTAGGAGGTCTTTTTCAAAATAGATCTTTTATTCTTTTCTATCTTGTTTTATTTTTAACAGTAGAAATCTACTTAAGTGCTATTTTCTTTCTCACATGATTATTTCACAAGAAAAGCACAATTAATTATTGCCTCCAATGAAAGGACAAAACTTTTATATTCTCTTCTAGATTTATTTAAGAAATAAGGGGAAAAAACTAATTTTAAAATTGAGGGTCAGATAATGACATATGTCATTTTGTGGGTGCCCAAGAAAGCACCTTAACAAGGAATTGTAAGAAGTAAATAACTAAACAGGCAACAGAAAATCAAAGGGTAACGAAGTATTCACCACATAAACAACTTTCGGTAGCTTTCTAACTAATGTACAATTTATATTCATACGTATTTCAATAACCTACGTCTGCCTCTTGTGCCTTACACAGAAGATGTATTGAATATATTTCTACTGAATAAGATGTTTTTCATTTCTAGTGGGGCCTGGTCTTTTCTTATTGTTGGTCTGCCTCTTTGTTTACTTTGGAATACTCCAGGCACCTCAGATTATTAAGCCAGACCTTTTGCATTTTCTCCTAGAACATATTTATCATGAAAAATTTATTATTGCTATTTCTAGATCAATTTCATGCTAGAAATTGATTGATCCTGAATAATAAGTATAATTTTAATTGTAACTTCCTGACTACATGTAAATAAGACAGGATGTGTGTGCTGAAGACTTTTATGTATCTCAATATTTTCCTCTTGAAATTTGAAACTCTTCCCATTAAGTAAGAAACTTCTGGAAATTAATATGGAAATTCTATGTAAACATTTAAACACAATATAAATATATTTATATATACATGTTGATATGCATGGATGTCAAGCTAAAGTTATAATAATGAAGAAAATAATAGATGATACAACATTGTTATTTGTCTCACTGTAATAGTTCATTTCTTTTGCTAATGTTAATGTAGAATAAAACAATTATTAATATTTTTTAATTTTACTAGGAAAGTACATTAAAAACTGTCCCCAATGGATACTTAATATTAACTTGCAACATCTGTTTTCTTAATCAATTTTAAACATTAATTTTAGAAAATAAAACTCACTTATTGACAGCTGAATATTTTCAGTGTTATAAAGCTCAACATGATATAAATTATTACATTATATCAAATGATCCCTCTAGACTGAACTGTAACTAATGTTAATAAGAACACAGTGTCTGATACATGATACAAACTCAATTGATATTAATTAAAATAACAACACCCTGCACAGAGCTACTGATAGAAAATATTGTCTTTTGAAAGATACATCAGCATTCTTTGGGTGGCAAGTAAGTCAAAAAAAAAAATACTGAGTAAAATATGCCTGAGGAAAATGCAGTAATTTATTAGATCACATAATCTAAGCTCACTTCAATGAAATCATCAGGTCATACAGTCTTTTCATCTTTTGTCCCTGTTATCTGCCATGTTGTATCATTCTTAAATCTGATGTGGCGGCAAGATTGATGATAGCACCTCTTGCCCAATATTCTCCCAAGTTCAAGTCAAGCTAAAAAGAGAGAAGTGAAGAAAAACAAAACGGGAAGGGAAGTGTTTTTTTTTTTTTTTTCCCAACAGTCAAAGAAAACTCATTTACATTTATATATTATCTTACGTGTGTATGTGTGTGTGTGTGTGTGTGTGTGTGCACGTGTATGTGTTGTGCTAGGGATTGAATCCAGGGCCTTGCCTATACTACGCAAGTGCTCTACCACTTACAACTAGCCTCTAAAATCTATTATGACTAAACTGGATAAAACATGTGAAATAATTATTGAAGGAAATTTTCTTAAGGGAAGCATAGGATTCAAATTCCTTGGAAGAAAAACTAGAGAGGTTGAGCCCAGCAACGGTCCTGGCATTTTACTTGGTGACATTTTCTGGACCATGGCACTGAGGATGGGAGACCCAACAGAGATCATCAATATCAATGAGGTAGAAGACGGAGATCAGAGTATGGGTCTACTGAGAGAACTGCATTTTATGGGATAGTGTGCTACAGGGAAGGAAGCTATGGAAAGAAGGAATTCCAGAAATCAGCCCAATACTGTCCTTGCAACTTTGCATGAAGATTAAAATATTACATACTCCATATGAAATCATGCAATGTCAGATAAGGAATAACAATGCTGAAAGGAACACAACAGAAGAAGGAATAATTAATTGCCTGTGGTATCATAAGCAGAAAAATTAGTGGGGTTTACAACAGGCTTGGCAATAGTTGCAACAGCCAGAAAGAGAGAATTTATATTACCTAGACAGTCAGTAGAGATCCCAGAAATTTTTCTAGCATTGCGTCATAAACCAAACCATACACCTTCACTATGACTATCAGTATCAACTCTGTGTCTACAAAATATTGCAAAGAATACTCAGAATAACAACTGCATTTATAAAAACTGCCCCCAAGGAACAATACAAATGTTCATCAATTAAGAAAAGAAGCATTTTGCGATACAGAACAAACTCAACTATAAATAGGAGTGAACTGATGAACCAGTGAAATGTGGAACATCATCAATGAAACTAAAAATTTTATGCTGAGCAAAAGAAACCAGACACAAGATGATATGTGATGATTTCACTTATGTGATGATCTAGAAATATATGGTCTACTATGTGATGACCTACATGATCTAGAAAGTTGTCAACATTAATCTAGAAAAGGCAAAAGTACTAAAATGTGGATGATATGAGAAAACTGGCTTCTTCTTGACTATAAAGGCCCAAAGACATTTTTTTCTGGATAATAAAAATAATATATCTTTTGATAAGAATATGAATAAAATGCTATATGCAATCATCACAACTCAGTAAACTATACATTTTAAATCTCTTTCTCCTATCATATTTATATTATATATTAATCACAAAAGTACTAGAAGGATTAAACTAGATTTTATTTTACCAGTCTAGATTCTTATATAAGGAACAAAATAGTTATCACCAGTGCTACTACCATATATAAAACTATGACAATGCATCTCCCTTTCTCCTTTTCCCAGCCTCCCACACTCTTTCACTCCTCCTTTCTTTCTTCCTCTCAGTAAGTTAGAATATTAACTGCTGTTTCTGTTAAGGTTTTACCTATTATTATGAGAAATGTTCTGATTATATCTACTTTATCCTCAAGGCACTATTTTAAGGGTTTAAGAAATTTTGGAGTATAAGTTTAATTCAAAGAAATTAAATTACACATGTGCCTATTGCATGACTAATTGATTTTAACATAGATTGTGTGCTTATTTATTTGAGACAAGGTCTCACTAAGTTGCCCAGGTTAGCCTTGACCATAGCGTCCTCCTGCCTTAGCCTCTCTAAGATTACTGGCACATACTATAATGCCTGGCTATATAAATAGTTTGGAATGGATCTTTATCTGTCATCTTTATTTACCTTAAAAGAGTATTTACTTCTAGAAAGTTGGGAAATAATTTTTACTTTCTGATATTAATGTAGTCAACCGTCAGGAATAAGAAGACTCTAATTATAAAATATTATGAATATAAGTTATGAAATATAAGTAGTAATTTACCTCTGCTCATTGTTACTATGAAAAGAACAATATTATACCTTTGCTGACTGTGAAATATCAAAAAATTCCTTTCTAAGCTTTATCTTCTTAGTATACCAGAATAAATAGATTGAACTAAAATGCTTTTATGGCTCTAAAATTGCTATGAATTCTGCTCATTACAGTATTATTAATGATATCCAAAAGAATAGAGCAATACAGAATAAAAAGTAACATAGTTTTATGAGCATGTAGATTATGTCCTGCTTATCAAAATTGTCCTCACAGCTCCTACGGGAAATCAGCATTCTTCATCTTGTTCTTTTCAAAAATTTCTGTCTTCCCTGCTAAACTGCAAGCTCTATGAAAGTAGGAACTGGTTATATCCTCCTAATCATTGTGTGCCTGACACCTGGTACTTTTCTTGGTGCAGAGTACGTACAAAAAATAATATTTAATGCAATTATTAGCATTTAATTTGTGTTCTAGTTACTCAAAACTGTAGCTAGTCATTGATTTAGGTACTTTCAGGACTGTCATATTTTACAGTTCAAGGAAACATTATTCACATTTTATCGTGGGTACTCCTTATTCTACCCAGAATAAAATAAAAATGTTAATTTTAATGGTGACTTTTGGAATCTTGCAATACATTGCAATACATTGATGGACTCTTAGGACAGACTTACAAGCTAAGTATCAGTTTTACCTTTCATTAAAGAACAAACTAAGGCACAGACAGGTTAAGTAATTTTTTCACAATAATCTATCAAGTGGTAGAATCAGAATGTGAACCTTAATGATTCAAATATAGAGACTTTATCCTTAGCTTCTACTAATACTTTCTCCCTAAGAACTATTTAGGAATAAATGGATTTCTATCACTTTTTACCACGTTAGCCATATATTATCCATACTCACATTTAGTCATTTTTTTCATTTTCCCTTAATTTTCTACATGTACCTACTTTCCCTTTGGAGCAGAAAAACTCATGTGTAATGGAACAATACTGCTTAATTTTCTGCAATGAGTTCATTGACCAAGAACCGGAGTCTAGCTTTAAAAGTTTTTCAGAGTTAATAATGATGTTTTCTTTCATGTTTGGAAGAGTTAGTTTATCTAAAGGAATGATAAATGGGATGGCTTGCAGACTGTAGCTTTTCAAGATGTTGTGTCTTGGACTTTTCCCTTGCATAGAGAAGGAATTTTATAACAATCCACTCTAAGAAACTTCTTGTCCCTATTTTGTTCAATAAAACAATTTGGATAACCATAAAGGTTTATAGATATTTCTCCACACCAGTCCCCCCCCACCACCAATATATGGTATAGCCAAGTTTTTTAAACAGGGGAGCAAAGAGGAGAAAAACAAATACGCATAGCATTCTTCCAAGGACATGTCAAGAACAGCAATTCTTACCTTCACAAACAAATTTAAAAAGTGGATTATAACAGTGATAAATGTTATCTAGAGAAATCACATTTGTGTTCTATCTTCACATTCCACGTCTCCTCCTATGGAATGTAGGGAAAGAGGGAGCATATAAGGATTTAGGGCAGGATATACATGCATAACTTTCTTCATAGTACTTTGTGGTCAATGTTTTATTATGAATATTAGACCAGATTTGACTGAGGAGGGTCACATGATGTTTTACTTCAGGCTTAAACTAAAGCTGTGAAATGAACAATTTCTATTCTTTGAAATATTCTGTTATTCATAACCCAAGGAGAGAAGAAGGAAGAATTATATTTTGAAGAATTATTTCAAAAACACCAAGAAACTGTTATGAATAGAACAAGAACTTTCAAAAAGGAAAATATATTTTCTCATGGAATCATCTGGTGAAATCTAGTTAATTTGTAATTTATAGCTAGAATAATAACCTTTTAAAATATTTTTTCATTGTTGATAAAACTTTATTTTATTTATTTATTTATATGTGGTACTGAGAATCAAACCCAGTGCTTCTCATATCTAAGCAACAGCTCTTCCACTGAGCTATAACCCCAGCCCTAGATTAACCTTTTAAATGAGCCCATTCACATTTCCCTAGTTCGTTTATTCATTTCAGTATTTATTTAGTATCTGTTCCCAGTTATATGAGTAACGTGAAAATAAATGACAGCCTGCCTCCCCTAAAAGAACTTGATTTCTAGTAGAAATGTTTCTGCATCATGACTTTGAACATGACATAGTACCACTGACTATTCTACTTTCATGAATACATTCATTTATACATTGGTCTGAAGTCCTAGGATAAATAACTGTACAGGAATGCAAAATGATATTCTTACCCCTCAAATATTATAACTATACATTATATACTATTATAATCATTAGGAAAATTACAACATATTGACATACCCTGTATTTTCTGATATAAGTAACATGTGACAGTGTAAAAAGCTCTATGACACAAAGGAAAGGCTCCCTTAATCCAGCTTGAAAAATCAAAGACCACTTTTCAAAACAGTAAGAGTAGAAAGTTGGATGGGCTCAAAATTTCAAAATATGTAGGGAAGAACAGGGAGAGACTCTGTGGTAGGATTCATTACAAACACAAAATAGCACAGTAAAATCAAGGGTGTTTAAAGAATGCCAAGTTAAGAATATCTCAAGAACAGACTATTCGTGAATCATTCACTAGAAAATGTATTCTCTGAGAAATGCAAATCAAAACTACACAAAGATTTTATCTCAGCACAGTTAGAGCACAAACAATAATAAATGCTGGTAGTATGTAGGGAAAATGTACCCTCTTACATTGTAGGAATGTAGAAAAGTACAACCACTCTGGAAAGCAGCATAGAGATTCCTAAAAAAGACTAGGAATAGCACCCATATGACCCAAATATCCTAATCATTTGTATTAACCAAGAGAACTAAAACCAGCACAGTATAGCAATACAGCCACCTCAATGTTCGTAGCAGTACAATTCACAATAGCCAAATTATGGAATCAACATAGATGCCATACTCATGTTACTGTACCATGTACAGCCAGATGAAGAAGTTGTAATCTATTTGTATAAAATGTGTCAAAATGCATCTACTGTCATGTATAACTATTTATAACGGATTTAAGAAGACATGGATGCCCATAGATAAATGAATGGACTAAGAAATTGTGCTTTGTATACAAAATGAAATTTTACACAGTCATAAAGAAGACTGTAAATGGATGGAAATGGAGAACATCATGCTAAGTAAAATAAGTCACTTTCAGAAAATCAAGGGATGGGTATTTTCTCTCATATTTGCAAGCTAGAGTAAAATAAAGAAGGAAGGGAGTGTTGGATATGTCATAAAGACCAAGGGAAGATCAGTAGAGTAAAAGGAGATTGAGAGGGAAAGAAAGAAGACAGAAAAAGGGAGGAAATGAAGAATTTTTTTTAAAAATCACACTAAGTACATATATAAATATACCACAGGGAATTTTATCTATATGTATAAGTTAAAAGAACCTTTCAAAAATAAGCAAACAGATGAGCAAAAGGAAGATTGGTAGAGAAAGAAGAATGGGAGAGAGATAAGAAGAGAGTGGGAAACATGAATTAAAAAAAAATTTATGCATGTAAATTTGTTGAGATGAACCAATTACTTTGTAAAACTATAATGCTCTAATAAAAAATTAATATGTATAAAGAGAAGATGTGTTCCCTGAGCTTAGACAGAAATTCTTCTTAATACCTATTGAATTTGTAATATCACCATTATGTCCAACATGGAAACGATGCTTCATAACAGTTTGACAAATCACAATAAAAGTTTTAATAAATTGGGACAAGCACAATTTAAAGATCTTTGAATTATAGATAAAAGGTAAGTTAAAGTGAGTTATAAAGCAAGACATAGAATTTTTTGGACTTTGTGTATGAGTGGGGATGAATGCTAATTAAACAGGAGAATATCATTGTAGAATCAAAGTCCTCTATTGGAAAATTAAACTGATGTGCAGATTAAAACAGAGAAGAGACTTCAGAAGTAGATGAGAGAACTTTGCAAATATGTCTTCATTTTTTAAAAAATATTCTAAAGTTCAGTATTAATGAAATATTAGAACCACACATTGAAGTCTCCATTTATCTTTATATGTTTAGGTGCAGAAAGTTCTTGAACATTGCAATATTGTAACAATTATATTATTGTATAAACACTTATAACATATGTTATAACATATTCTAAGAAGGTTGTTACCCAAAGATTAAGAAATAGCTTTGAAGGACGATAAATGTCTTAAAACAAAAGAGGAGAGTATGGTGATGTAATGAATATAACCTGCATTATCAAACCTGGTTTTTTCCTATAAGTAGAATTAAGCATTTTTCAACATGGTTGGACAATTATGTGTTTATCATTTTACTATAGTTTTTATATAACATTTTAGTTAGTTTCAAAAATTTCTATCTGCTAACCTCTTCCATTAGACTGAACTCTTGAAAAATAGGATGTTTGAATTACAATCTGAGTCAGTATCCAGTACATACCTGGGCCGAAAATCGGTCTTTTTATTTAAGGAATTTGATTTACACAGCTCATTCTTTTTATGAAGATTTTTATGAACTACTAAGACTCACCATACCTTTGTACTACACACAGTGGAATTTTACTCAACCATATGACCCCTCTCAGAATTTGCAGGGCATTCCAACTTAAAGCAAACAAAGCTCATCAACACGGTGGCCCATAAATACCAATGTGTACCTGTCATATCTCTTTCATCAAATCCCTTGTATTGTGCATTTTCAAAACCTAGCCAGAATGGAATGGCTTTAAGGAAAGACCTCACTTTTTCTTTTGTTTTTCCTGCATACTAAACCCTCAGGGCACTGTTCTAGTATTTCATAGCTCATAATTTTAAGTCTTATTTGTTCTATTTTTCTCAACCTCTTTGGTTTTATCCTAAGCTTCTTTGCATTTACATAATATTGCTTATTCTCTTGGCTACAGTTATTAAGCTGACAACTCTCAAAGCTATAGCTCAAACCTGAGCCCCTTTTGCAACTCCAAGTGCTAATATCTGGTTGAGTTTTAATTTGCTCCTAGACCTGCTCCTGCTCCAGTGTCCCTTAGCTCAATTGTCTCCATGACACACATTTTACATAAGTCATACATGACAGTCATTCTTGAATTCTCCACCACCCACACTTCTCAAATCTCCCAAATTCAGTAGGTCAAGATTAAATGTTGATTTTTTTCTCCCAATGAGTTGACGAATCCTGGTTGCCTTCCCTTGTCCACTAGCATGACCTACATCTTCTTTTCAGGCTTTTGCTTCCAGTGAATGTTATTACTTGCTACAGCCAACAAATTAAGAATCATCCTTGACACTTTTCTTTCTCTTTTCACATCTAATTATTAACAAGTCCTATAAACTCAAGGTTTGGAATTTATTTTAATCTGTTCAGTTATTCAATATATCACAGCTTCCTTCTCCTTTTACAGTTTGCCCTCCCAATATCTATTCTATTCATAAGAGTAGCAATCATCTTAAAGAATTCAAACAGCTAGCTACAAAAATAAACAAACAAATAAATAAATAAAGAGAGACAGTCCAATAAAGGAAGTAGCATTTTTTAAGGCCCTAAATCTTACAGATCTCTATGTATTTGTATCAAAGAAGAATGGAGACTGCTATTTGCTGTACCATGAGAGGTGAGCCGTGGGGGATGACTCATCCTGAAGTGAGAATAAAAAGAGAGCCAGTTGTACATGGCACTATAATAACGCCATCCTATTTATTGCCTTAAAACATCATTCTTGTTACTGTAAAGAAATGGATTATGAGTAAGGAGAGGGCAAGAAATAAAGTGGGGTTAGATAACAGGTAAGAGGTGATGATATCGAAGAAAAGGTTATGGGTGTAAAAATGAAGAAAGTGACTGGAATTTAGATTTAATTTGAAGATAAAATAAATGGGATTGTCTGATGGATTGAATATGAGGTTGAGAGAAGAGTAAAGAATGACTACTGTAGTTTGGCTTGAGCAACTGGGAAAATGGTGCCACTTATAGTTATAGAGATGGAGGAGAGATTTCAGGGAAGGGAGGTTATAAATCAAAGTTTCAGGTTGAAGGCTGAAGATGAGATGCTGTAAGACACTCAGTTGAAATGTCATAAGAGTAATTTAATGAATAGGCCTTCCTTTGATTCCTGTAGCTTCCTGATGTAATTCCATTACTAGATACACAGATGATCTAAGAAATGTTCTAGCCAGGTTCTGAGCATGTGCATACACAACAGGTAAGTTTGGGGATGAGCAATTATAGGAAATACAGAATAGTTTTCAAAGAAGCCAAAATTCACAAATAAGATCATCTGTCTTGGGGAAAAAAAAAAAAAAAACAAACTTCCAGGTGAACAACAAAAAATAATGTGTGGTAAATGTTTTAAAATGGTAATCTAAAAATTAAAACACACATAATCAACTTCAAGGCAAAACAATACGATCATATTAAAAATGTTTCTAATTAGATTATGTGTAAGATCAATAATATGCTCACTGTCAATATTCTCAGATATGGTCATTGTTCCTATAAGAACATGATAATGCTGGTAACAACAAGAAATTTGCACCAAGATTTAGAGTTCTGGGATCTATATAACAGCCTATGAGCTATTAAATTTTTAGAACCACAATCAGTGAAATAATTTTGGAATATTATTATAATGGTAGTAACTCAGAAAACCATAAACAGTGAAATGATAGCACATGATACATTTACGAAGTCCAAAAGAGAAAAAAAAATCCAACTTAGAATTTAAACATATAAATATCAGAGTGAATGCTGTATAAAGACCAAGAAAATAGCTATAGGACACTGGCTCTTATGGTTTTGAGAAATACATATCCTAATCGTTCAAATCATGGTCTTTTCTAGAGCTAAAGGAAACTTAAAAAAATAAATACATAAAGCAAAGCCTGTTCATAGGCATTTGAGAACATATATTAAACATCATCTTTCTCAAGAGCATCTGAAAGTGATATGATTTGATGAGGGTTCATATAGCATACAGAAACACTGTTTATGGAGTAAAAGGTTAAAATTTATGTCCTCTGATAGCTCCTTTGATATTTTACAATGCTTTTATGAATGTCAATTTTCAAAGACTCTCTGTTATCTAACTTTTACTACAAGAGGAAAAAAACAGGTTCTAATCACATCAAGCTACAGGATGATGTCCTAAAACAATTAGTATGGTAGTGGGTTTTTTTGATAATAATTTATTAGTATAAATCAGGGAGCATTTTAAAAATATGGGTGTTTAGGCTTCATCCACAAGGAATCTGAATCATTCAATCTGAGATGTAGCTCGATGGCCCAGAACATCTGAAATAGACTGATAAGTAAAAAGACTCTATGCACATTTCTGGCCATTTAAGACAATTTAGTATTAATATAAACATTTTACAAGAAAGGATGTATAAGAAAGAATTCAAGACTTTTTTTGCTTGCCTGCATTATATACTATATTCAGTTTTAGAATTAAATCTCTATAATCTTAAGAAATGTTAACCCTGGAGGGGTTAAAGAGGTTTAATGTTGTACCAGTTGCATAATCAGGTTAAAGAGATCATAAATGAATAAACAAATTCTGTAATTCAGATTTGTGTTGTGAACAATGGATAAAAGAGAAGTCCTTTTCCCTCTACCTGTTCTTCTTTTTCTCTTTTCCTAAAGGTTCATAGATAATAAATTGTTCATAATATTATTTGAATGATTCTCTTACTATGAACATAAATGTCTGAGTAGGGGTAGAAAAGCAGAAATAAAATCTGATTTTATATTAAAATATAACTTACTATTATAAACTAAATGGTTTGAAATGTTTTGCATATGTGTATGTCTTAATATACTATGGTAATATAAAATAGTTACCAATTCTTCATTCTAAAAATTTAATAGCTCATACGCTGTTATATAGATCCCAGAACTCTAAATCTTGGTGCAAATTTCTTGTTGTTACCAGCATTATCATGTTCTTATAGGAATGGATTACTTCCATGTAATAATATGATTTTTATTAAGACAAGACATCAGAAAGAAAGAAACTCCAATGCCACAGAAAGCACAAAATGAATATTTGTAAATTGTTTGATCAATGTTTTTTTAGAGTATAGAAAAAATTAAAGGAATTTTCTTAAGCATCTAGTAGAAAGTAAGCATTACAAGGTCATCTACAATTTATTTATACTATGTAGTAGAATTTCTGACACATGGAAAGTTTTCAACATGTATTTGTTTTTTTTCCCAAATATAAAAATGCAGTATAAATATATAATTTACTTTATTTATTTATTTCTAATTTGTTATGTATGACAGCAGAATGAAATTCAATTCATATTACACAAATAGAGCACAATTTTCATGTCTCTGAAAGTATGCAAAGTAGAGTCACACCATTTGTGTTTTCATAAATGTACTTAGAGTAATGATGTTTATCTCCTTCCATTGTCTTTCCTACTCCAATGCCCCTTTTTTCTCCTCCCTCCCCTTTGCCCTATCTAAAGTTTGTCTGTTCTTCCCATGCTGCGCCCCCAACCCCATATGAATCAGCATCCGTATATCAGAGAAAACATTTGGAATTTGGGGATTGGCTTACTTCACTTGGCATTATATTCTCCAACTCCATCCACTTACCTGCATATTCTCTTTTAATGTTGAGTAATATTCCATTGTGTGTGTGTATGTATTTGTATGTGTATCACATTTTCTTTATCCATTCATCTACTGAAGGGTATCTAGGTTGGTTCCACAATTTAGCTATTGTGAATTGTGCTGCTATAAACATTGATGTGGATCAATCACTGTAGTATGCTGTTTTTAAGTTCTTTTGGTATAAACCTAGGAGTGGGATATTTGTTAAATAAAATCTTACAAACATTGCAGATAGAATAATTAATTGCTTTGCCCAAATTGAAGTGGTCTCTCAGGGTGAGAGAAAGGTGCATGAAGAGGTCCAAATAAACTCATACTTGTTCCTTTCCCAATTTTGCATATTGAACCCTAAAGTTCATAGAAAGTCAGCATTAATGGGCATGTTCACGAGCCACTCACTTACCATTGTGAGAGCAATGATACATCATGGATCATCCAACGTTCAGAATGTACATATTCAGCCTTGAAAGAAGATTCTGGAATCAGCAAAAATGAAGAATTTATATTATACCTGGAATTTTGCAGGATTCTGAGAGGCTGTAGGCAAACAAATTTAGTGTAAAATTCTTGATTTCAATTAGTTAAAGTCAGTGAGCAAAATTAAGTTCATAGATGAGAAGACAGAATTTACACTGAAATTGTATTGAGCAGTATGTGATTGACTGCTTGTATGTATGGTATTGGGAATGTCACAATTTATTTAGAAGTCTGTGATTTGATGGATTTGTAAAGATCAACAATGTGGGAATGATATTCATATATTTTAGGCAAGTGAGAAAGAGTTCCTCATTTGAGCCTGAAAAAAAATAGGGAGTGTTCATGTTGTTCAATGTTTGACCATTTGGGGTTTAAAATTGAAAATATTCTTCAAAAATTGCTTTTGTCATATTTTAGTAACATTTTTTTAATTCTGGAAGGAAAATATTTGTAAAATTTTTGTGACCTATGTACCTTCTTATGTAATAATTTATATAAGAACTAAAATATTAGATGTAGATATAACTAACTTTGCTTATATGCTACCTATCTCAACATAAGATGCTTTTAAGTATTCCATTACATATCTTTCACCATTTCTTTTTCAAGAGAAAAGTGTAACCTTTACTAAAAAAAGTTTCTAATGTGGCATGTGATCAATAGATATAAGTACCTTCATTTTTTAAATTAGTCTAAGGCTATTTTCCTTTTACTGTTGTATAAACAGGGAATTGAAGGGTAAAATAGTTAAAACTTAATGCTATAGTGCTAATGTGGCTTTTAAATCACGTCAGCTGCAATCACTGCATTATAATTAACAATTTATTGAACCAGCAATAAAATGAACATCACATTACTTCTTAAAGCAGCAGAATAAAATGGCTAATAAATAGCATAAGCCAGACAAATTGCAGAGTAATAGAAATTTTCTTAAGATTTATGGTGTGCAGAAAGATGGATGTGCTATTAGTAGGAGCTCCAATACTTGACAAAATTCTTTTACAAAGACATTGTTACCATGCATGTCAGAGTTCACAAGTCTAAGTGGTTTATCCAAATTTCAGCTCTCTGCTATTACAGTGGAAAATACTCATTACAAGGTTTTGAAACTGCAAGCAATGTGTACATTTGCCAACATTCAAACTGCTACTGCCAAAAAGATACTAAAATATTTTATAAACTGTCAAATAACAAGTCTGCTAGCGTAATCTGAGTCTATTTTATATTATACAGACTGTAAAAACTATTACATTAATTCACTTCCTACAAAACTTTTTAAGAGCAGAGAACAGCCTATGAAGAAGCGGAACAAAGTAACTGCTTTTTACCTCTTAAAACCCTAAAAATGTCATCATACTTCTGTTGCGGAGGCACCATTGTTTCCTTGGAATGAAATCACTGTTCCTTACTAATGGGATCTATTAAATAAAGTGAGAACACATAAATACATTGGAATTCAACTGCATGACCCATGATAAGGGGAATATATCAATGAAAAAATTTTTGATATTTCTGTTGATAATATGTATTATGATGAATTGTGACATGGAGCTATTGTTTGTAAATCAGAGTGAACATGCATTTTTATGTGACATGTCTACAATAATTAGCAATGTTTTATAAGAGATTCATTTATATGGTTTAATTTTAAAACTATTAGTAGTAGTAGCAGTAGTAGTAGCAATTGTAACAGTGATGGTGATAGTTAGCAGGATCAGCTCTGCTCTAAAATGTGGAAGGAGAGTTGGCTTTCTAGAATTTTATCATTAATTAGGTAATTCAGTACAGGGGACCATCTACTCATGTGTAAGAGTTGACTTTCTAGAGTTTTATCATTAATTAGGTAACTGAGTAAAGGGGATCATTTAATCATGTGTAAGTTGTGATGTTTGGATCAAGTATTTATTCTGTATCCCAGGTCCAAATCTTCACACTTAAAATAAAACATGCAGTAATATCTATATAATTATTTGATAAAGACAATTCCTGTTGATTAATTTACATGGCTCTTGCTAACATTTTCTTTTTCATAACAGAGGCTAATGTATGATTTTCTTATCTTATGATGTAATACATATAAAAGTATATGACTTAAAGTAAGAGGGCTATCACTAATGCAGAGGAAAATGTAATACAGAGGATAAATTGAACACAAAAAATTTGAATTTTTTTCCATTGGGAAAGATGCACTGGACTGGAATTTCATATCACAAAGCTACTGTCCACTTCACATTTTTCCAATTAGTTCTTGGAATTAAGTGCTCTGGTTTGCCTTGTAACCTTTTGTCAGTGCCTGGAACTATGGCATATGTGAAGTTCCTAGAATATAGTTGCATGAATATGTGTGTATGTCAATTCTCATTGGACTTCTCACAGTTCCACATGTTTTATGAACAGAGGCATTGAGTACCATTGTTCCAAACTTTTTGAGTGACATGAAAGATAGAAATAGCCTCTCCTGCAGGAGAGCAAACAGAATCACTGTCCAATAGGAAAGATGTGATTCCCTAAGCTCATGGTTTCTCTTTTTGGTTTACAACCAAAGTATGTACATATGTCACCTATCTCTCTTCATGTTGTCTTATAGAATTTGTGCATTGGGGAAAATGTATGAGAAAATTCTAAATATCTTGGTACTACCATGGTTTTGAATAGTAAAGAGTCTCTTGTCTCTGAATTAGACATTCCAAGTCTTTTGCTAGTATCCACTTAACTGTCTGTCACAATCTAAATTGTCAATTTGTAAGTTAAAATTTAAGCATTTCTTAAGAATTTGAAGAAACAGATTTTTAAAAAAATTAAATGAAAGTTAATACTTAAAGTCCTTAAGTGGTTTACAACTTTGTAGGTGAGATAACTAAACTATACAGATGCAAATAATGCAAAGCAAAGAGGGAAACATGGGGTGCCAGGGATGTACAAAGAGCTCCTGCTTCTTCAAGGGGAGAAAAATTTTGCACATTAGGTGATCAGGGAAGTTTCAGGGACTGATGACATTTTATTTCCTTTTAAAAAATGTGGAGGACTTTGAAGGATGTGTATGGAAGAGGAAAGATAAAACTTCAGTAAGCTAAGGACATGCATTAGAGTAAGATTTCATAGACAAGGAGCTTTGCAACATGTTGATAATGGCAATGTATCTCATTTAACTAAAAGTGGTTAGCAAAAAATAGATGTGAAGGTGAAAAATAAGTAATGCAGCATAATTAAGAGGAGTTGAAACTTTTTTCAGATATTTTAGAAGTAATAATTTTCTAATATTATGCCTACCATTGTTTTCATTTGAAATTTAGGAGAATTAGAGAAATATGCCATAACTTTTGGAAATGAAATTGAAATTCGTTCTCATATCTTGTGTCCCATTATTCTATACCAGAAATTTTTATTCTATTTTTATGAACTATATAGTCTTATGTCAAATAAAATATTAGTAATGAAAATTTAAAAAGTAGTAATTTTCACTTGATAGAAATAAAGAAATATGGTAAATGTACTCATTGTCTTCTCTCTCAACCTCTTATTCTCCTTTCTGCTCACAATATTTTGGTCTCTGAGGTATTTACAGTGAATCTTATGGTTCTTTGTTATGCAATTTTATAGGCATTTTTTATTAATATACTCATCAAAGTATGTGCTTTTGCCTAAAATACCTTTACCAATATATCCAACACATTCATATGAAAATATATATTTTTGCTTTCATCTTGTTGATAACAACATATGACTACACAAGGAAACACACACACGTCTACCCTAAAATATAACACTTTTTTCTTCTTATTTAAATATATTAACTAGATTTAAATAATTTTTAAATATAAAAATTTATAATAGAAAATACATACGGTATTTCCTAGTGAATTGATGATATCTACATATAATTCCCCATTTTAATGACCTATATTTAATTATTGTTGGTTATGTCCAATTATCCTATGATTTTCGAGTAGTAAGTGGATTCATGGCTACCAATTCAGCTCAAAATATTGAGTAATAGAGAATCTAATTTCCTAAGTCATTCACTTCAACCATTTTGAAAAGAAAATATCTACAGTGTTTTTTCCTAAAAACTTAGAGTGATTTGGGGCACTGTTTTTCCCTCCTCAATCCTTATGCCCTCCAACTCAAAGCACTATTATTTTTTCCCCCAATAACATAATAATTCACTATAGATTTTCTCTGCTAAGGATTTTAAATTGATTACTTAAATTTCTGATTGAATTTCAAAGCCAGGAAAGGGGAAAGAAGATTAACAAATGCAAAAGGTTCTGTATTCCAATAGTTATTTCAGCACTGTTCACAGTAGCTAAGATATGGAACCAAGAAAAATGTCCATCAACAGATGAAGAGATATAGAAAATGTGTTATATAGACAAAATAGAATACTATTCAGACTTGAAAAGAGGGAAATTTTGTCATTTTTGACAAAATAGATGATCTTGGAGGATATCGTTTACATGAAATAAGCCACAAAAAGAAAGGCAAATACTGCATATATTTAAATGTAGAAAGGCAAATACTATATTATCTTAGTGACAATGTGGACTGTAAAATTGTCAAATTCATAGAACCAGAGAGTAAAGTGACAGTTATCAAGGACTTGGAGGAAGGAGACTGGTGAGATGTTTGTCAAAGGAAATAAAATTTATTTATACAGGAGAAATTAGTTCAAAAGACCTGTTTTGCACCATGATGACTACAGTTAATATACATATTTGACATGAGAAAAGCACTAAGAGAGTGGACAAAGTATTCTCACAACAAATGAGTAAAGTAATGCAAATAAGTAAAGTAATGTAAAAGTAGCTTGATTTAGCCACTTCACAATGTTTGCATGCATCAAAGCATCATGCTGTGGACCATAAATCTGTATCATTTTTAGTCATAAATTAAAATTTAAAAATAAACAAAACAGTCAAATATGAAGGAAATGACCAATGTGGTTCTTTTATATTGAGAATCAATTTTAACTACGCAAAATGGCAGGATGTGATTAGAAAAGCCAGTTCAAGATTTACAAAACAATGATCACAATGAAGTATAATGATTTTTACCTTTCAAGTATAACAAAACACCAAATACATTAGAATATTCATATGTTTCAAATATGCATTTTAAATAAGTGAACTTCTCATCTTAATCATGAAACTCCTTGAGGAAAGGAGGTACAGCAATTTTGGAAAATTAACCTTGGTTGTTGTAAACCAAGAAGTTATCCAATTAGCTTACCCATAAAAAGAGCCCCAAAACCAACCCCCCAAAAATTGCATGAGTGTGGAAAGGAAGAGAAAAGGGAAATTGCATGGTAATGGAGGGAGACCCTCATTGTTATACAAAATTACATATAAGAGGTTGTGAGGGGAATGGGAAAATAAACAAGGAAAGATATGAATTACAGTGGATGGGGTAGAGAGAGAAGATGGGAGGGGAGGGAGGGGGGACTAGGAAAGGTAGCAGAATACAACAGTTACTAATAGGGCATTATGTAAAAATGTGGATGTGTAACCGATGTGATTCTGCAATCTATATTTGGGGTAAAATTGGGAGTTCATAACCAACTTGAATCTAATGTATGAAATATGATATGTCAAGAGCTTTATAATGTTTTTAACAACCAATAAAAAAAATTAAAAAAAAATTCTCTCTCAATAAATAAATAAATACTAAAGATATATGAGAGAGAGAGAGAGAAACCTCTGAGGAAGTTTATCATCAACAATTGCTAATTTTTTAGCATCTACCATGTACTCTGGAGACCTCATGGACATTAGCTGTAATTCTTTTAACAATCTAGACAGCAGGACCAGGATCAGGGTGAGATAGATAAGGTGAGAGCTGTGAGTTAAGTGGCACTCACCAGATACAAACTCTATTTTTTTCTTTTCTCCTCCTCCTCCTCCTCCTCCTCCTGCTCCTCCTCTTCCTTATTCTTCCTACTGGGGATTTAACCTGGGGTTGCTTAAACACTGAAATACATTCCCAGCGCCGCGCCCTCCTTTTTTTGAGACAGAGTCTCACTAAGTTACTTAGGGTCTTGTATTTGCAATCTTCCTGCCTCAGCCTCCCAAGATACTGGGATTACAGGCATGTGTCACTGTGCCTCAGCTCAGTTTCAAACTCTAAAGAGAGGAGGGTGCCAAGATTCAGCAATGTAGATAAGTGATTTTTAATACAATATTTTATAAAATCAAATTCAATGTTAATAAATGCATAATGAATAAAATTTCAAAATTTTGCTTAAAAAAAATTGCATGAGTGTGTGAGCACTTGTGCTTGGTGTGTCTGTGTCTGTCTGTCTGTCTGTCTGTCTCTCTCTCTCTCTCTCTCTCTCTCAAATCAGGAAAGTCCTAGGCAAACCAGGAAGATTTGATAACTTTATAAGGTGTCTAATGTCAGCTCTGGACCCAGTAAGTTCCATTAAGAATTATGCAAGGGATACTTTTCATCAAACTCTCTTTCTATTAAGTGTTCCTGAAGAATTTTCTTTGTTCTCTGTACCCTTGTTCAAGAAATCATTGGTCTGAGATCTTTCCTCTTTACCTGAAGGCTCCTCTTCCAACCTTCATTTTGCCTAACCTAATTATCTTGTATTCTTCTTCACTGTGTCTCCATAGCAGCTTTGTCAACATTTCCAAAAAGCATATATTTAAGAAAGCATCTTACATACTCATTCATGAACATATAAATGGATTTAAGGTACTAATAGGCTAACACTTAGTTTAATATTTTTTCTAGGAACCTTTGAATTTTAAGAGGAAAAACCTGACTCATGAACAAATAATGAAATTACTGTTATGTAATTTCATGTATAAGAAAATCAAGTGGACCAAGCTTTCTCCTTATTTCCTTGTCCTGACTTTACCATGTATCATCCCAACTAGGCCCCCTGTTTTCCCTATTTGGTGATTCACCTATATCCGAGTTATCAGATCAACTCTGACTATGGGCACTATTCAGAGAAGTCTCAATGTCCACACTTAATCTCTAATATGGAAAACTTATTGTTTTGTCTCCTCTGTGGTTGTATGTGTGCCATTGTAGATCTTTACTGTCTTAGCACCTTAAATTCACAAATCTTAGTTGC
Organism: Marmota marmota marmota; assembly: GCF_001458135.2. NCBI lineage: Eukaryota > Metazoa > Chordata > Mammalia > Rodentia > Sciuridae > Marmota > Marmota marmota. Next base: position 35,616,861 of record NW_026000037.1, read on the forward strand.
ACATATTTTGGGGATTGTTGCCAAATTATCTACACCTAAATACAAAAGTTTAGTTCATACAACTATTACCATAGCGTATACTTGTTCTCACAATTAATTCATTCTTTTTTTGGAGGGGAGGGTAACAGGGATTGAACTTAGGGCCACTAAGCCACTGAGCCATATCCCTAGCCCTATTTTGTATTTTATTAGAGACAGGGTCTCACTGAGTTGCTTAGTGCTTCTCTAAATTGCTGAGGCTGGCATTGAACTGGTGATCCTCATGCCTCCACTTTCTGAGCCGCTGGGATTACAGGCATGCACCACCTTACCCAGCCTAATTCATTCTTTTAAAATAACAAAACTTTATCTTATTATAGTATTCCTTGTTTTGTTCTGAATTGTGGCCCTAAGTTCAAGTGACATGTTTTTGAACTTGGTTTGGGTACACATGCTAAAGTGAAACACCAAATGTCAGCTTGCCTAGTGTTCTTCAGTATCACAAACCTATATTCACAAATACTATTTCAGAACAAGTTAGGAAACTCCACTAAATCATCTTGAAATGCTTGCACCAACCAGTTTCATTGTGTGTAAAGATTTTGAAGTTCATGACGTGGGGATATAGCTCAGTTAGTAGTGTTTGCTTTGCATGCACAAGGCCCTGGGTTCTATCCCCAGTACCACAAAGATTTAAAAAAAAAAAATGAAGATTTTGAAGTTTAGTTAAACACTAATCAGGTTGCTTAATTGATGAATGAGCCTTCCATTAGTTGGATTTAGAACCCTATAACTATCCAATCATACAAGGATATTTAATACAGAGATGAAAGAAATATAACATGATCTATGTTAATAACTTACATATACCCATGCAGATATCACAAATCAATCATAGCATACTAAACTGTTGGGTTTAAATAAGGTCTTAGAGTCCTTTTGTCCACAGCTCTCCAGGAAGCCACTACAAATCAACTAGACTTGGCAGGAAAAATAAAACATATTTACCATCCTTGATCTAGTGACAAGCTTCACCTTTCTAATGACCAGCCTCACTGTGAATAACTTATTATGCTAGGCAATGTCTATGAACAGCCACCTCCATGATACTCTGAGGATAGAGTTATTCCTCCAAAAGCTGCACAACTATCCCTTTATAAATTCAAAATGTCTCTAGGCTCTTTCTTCAAACTTTCACTGTTAGTCATCTTCTTTGCCCAGTTCATAGTTTCCAAACCCACTGAATTTCACCAGATTATCTTTTCCTGCTAATTGCACCACAAGGAGAAATCACCTTGACAGTCCGCCTAGATACCAACTTGACTTTCCCTCAAGCTGCCTCTTAGTTTTCTCCTTTGTCACCTTACTCTTCAGAATACAGGTGAGTGGCATCCTTCTCCCAAGGCTGACACAGACTCTGGAGAAAAGCATTAACCAAACTAATGACGAAAAGATAATCAAATAAATCTTAGGATGGGACAATGAGATGGGCCAAAGTGGCACTACATGGATACCTATATGTACCTACTCATGAGGCTGATGCTGATGCCTCTCATTAAAAGTCTTAATTTACATAAAGGATTATATCAGTTAGAGGGGTAAATGTGTGTTATAAAGTGTATGCATGAACACATGGTCATTTGTATTACAAAAGTAAGTTTTCTAGAACTCCTTATATAAAAACCAAAATTTGACATGTTTTTAATTTTAAAATAGATAAAATATCAATGAAATGTCAAAATAATTGTATATATGGTGAATCGAGTATCCCTCATCTCAGTGTGTCTGTGTATCTGGAAAGAATAATGTGAAGCTAATATCTCAAAAATGGATTCATGAATGTTCAGTAGTTACACACAAGGGTTTTAATTTCATATCAATACCAACAAGCTACCAATACTTTTTGTTAATATATTTTACCTTTGTATATTTCAGAACCATGATCTAGGTTGATATCTCATGAAGCCTTCAAAATATACTTTATATGTGCATTTCAACTAATTTCTCTACTAATGGCTCCGTTAACAAGTTGAGTTCATCCAGCATCACTTTGATACGTATATTCAAAGACCCAATAGATAGTCTTTGCTCTATTGGAATAAATAATAAATACAATTCATAAGTGATTCTGATGAAAATTTTAGGGACATTTCAAGTCTAATGTTCATTCAGAAGGGAACAGGCACAACAGGTCTGCAGACTTTCATGTTTGTCTTAAGTTTAATAAATCATTAGCTCTGCATTCTGGCTGACAGTCTCCTGATACACATAGAGGTCTTTTAAATTTATTTTCCTCTTTCTGTGTTCAGCTGTGGATCTGGTGTGAGGCCTGGATAAAAATTCTCAGGAGTTGTCAAGGTTCTATATGAAGCCTGAGAGTGCTGTGTAAGTATAAACTGCGGCTAGGCTGAGTTAATAAATGAGTTTGATATTCTTCCACCTATTTTAGGTTGATAGGAACTTAAGTTCACCAAGAATCCAGATGTGTGGAGATGATCACAAATACCAGTAAATGAGGAACATCTCTGAGGAACTTCGAACAGTAGAAGCCTATAATCTTCCACTGAATCCAGAAGCTCACAGATGACAGAGGGAAATCGAATCCAGGTGAAAAATTACATATCTTTTTACCTTTTTTTTTTTTTTGACTAACATTTATATAACATATTGAAAGAGAGATAAGAATGAGGGGATCAAGTAAATTTCAGATTAGGATTCCTTCTGAAATGTTCCTATAGCAAAAATGTAGTTAGGCAAGCACATAGCAAGTTTACAATATATATTTTAAAAACTGCAAGCATAGTTGTTTACTCAAAATAATTGGCCTACTAGGTTGGCAAAATGATATGGTATAAAGTTCACCAAGAAAAGAATCATTGGTTCTGTTTGAAAGACTGTGTGCTTTGGGTCAGGATAACTCCCAAGTATGATTTGCCCCCTTAACTGTATGACTTAACAAAACATTTTACATATTACGTCAAAATTAAATATGACAATGAAACTTAAAAGCCTAGCTCACTACCTCGTGCATCTCAGGTTCACTACAAAAGTTAATTTCTCTTGTCCTTTTACTTGTACCTCATTTTATATAAATTGCTTTGCTTCTTTGGATTCACTTCTTAATCTTAAATATCAAGAGTTGTTGTGGCTAATATGATTCTATGATTCTACCTATACTACATTGGGTGGGTATGGGCATCAAAGTAGGGGTTGCTAACCCAGGTTTCAATATCAAACAAATAAAATCAATGTGTGAGGCTGTCTCATAAAAGATGGTGAAGAATGATAAACTAAAGAATACACAGATATTCTTAAATTCATCAAACATTTTAAAACCTTAAATAATTTGCTTACCAAGTGAAACGTACTCTTGGGTCCAATTTTAATTCTTGAATCAAAAGTTTCTAATTTCTATCCTACAACATTTAAATATTGATCTCCATTGTCCCACCAGCACCACAGATTGTTGACTGGGCTGTGGGAGAATGGATCAATCATATTTTTAAGTTAAATTGATCAATGTGAAAGATGTTTTTAATGAAGGTTGGCATCTCCAGAAAGGTATACGTTTGGAGCTATCCAGATGACCACAGGGAAAGGGGAAGTTGAGAAGACCAAATCAGAGCAGAACCAAGCAGTGTTTTGTTTCTACCTATGCTGTGGTTTGGCTGTGAAGAAATGACCTTACAGCATCTTATTAAGATCTTGTTGAGAATTATGCCTTTGTGGCCGACGTGTGTGTGTGTGTGTGTGTGTGTGTGTCTGTGTCTGTGTGTGTGTGTCTGTGTGTGTTTGTCTTTTCCCCCTGCCATGAATATGTCTGAGACACTGCAGAATAAAAATGCAAAATAACAACTATATTTAGACCCACTCCTACACAGACTCTGAAGCTTAATATTTCACTGAATACCACATGGAAGGACTGAATTAATATCCATAACTCTTCCACATCACTCATGCTTCAAAGTTCTGTTGTTATATATTTCTTTGGCCTATATAGTTGCAAAATTAGCTAACAAAAGTAATCTTTCTTTAATATAACATTCAATTATACTTCAAGAAAAAATTCATTAGATTTATTCCTGTTTTGACTCTGTATATTCACAGAATTTCCATTGACGTTGCAATAAATGACAAATTTCTGCCCAATAAAAATTAAACACAAGTGATTTTAGAACAATTATTTATACTCCAATGCTATGTATCAAGATAATCATGTGAGTGAAATCATTTATGATATAATCTATTCTGAATGCAGCAAACAACTAGCTATATGACATTGTATAAGTCATTTAATTTCTTTGATCTTTCTATATAAAACACAGTGTTGTTGAAGGTGATTTCTGAAGCCTACTATTGTTTTCAGAGTTTGTGACTTTTAGTGGAACATATCACAAAACTCAATTATTAAACAAAGCCCAAATATTATTAGAGATTACAACCACATGAAATTGAAGAAGGTTGAGGCATCAATAAGCACCAGGAACTCGGCAGATTCCTTTGCATTTTCACATAATGCAATTGTTAGCACATTTCTTTTATATGAAATATGAAATAGAAATATTACAATATAGATTAATTTAGAAAAAGTAAATTTCTGATAACCAAGTGTTATCAGAAATTATCAATAGATAATTGATAGATATATAATTGATAATTTATGATAGTACTTTTATCTCTCTTGTGCTTTAAATATCATTTAAACTTACTCATACTTTAGTACTAAAATTAGTCTTAAATTTCTGAGAGTATTAAAGCAGTTCCATAAGGCAGCAGAATACAACAGACACTAGTATGGCAATATGTAAATCAGTGGATGTGTAACTGATGTGATTCTGTAATCTGTATATGGGGTAAAAATGGGAGTTCATAACCCACTTGAATCAAAGTGTGAAATATGATATATCAAGAACTATGTAATGTTTTGAACAACCAACAATAAAAATTTAGAAAAAAGAATATCAGGAACACGGATAAGAATAAAAAAAAATTAAAAAATAATAATCTTATAGGAGCCAAATATTATGTTTATAAACTAGATTGGGTCTGTTGGCCAACAGTCTGCAAATGTTGACTGTATTAAAATATTCAGGAAGGTCAAAAAAAATAAAGCAGTTCCATTAACAATATCATTTACCTCATAATAAAAATAAAATAAAATTTAAATTATTATGAATTAAGTCAGAAATTATTTTATTCTATGTATAATTTTAATTAATGCATAACAATGATAGGCAAAAGACAAGTTTTTCAAATATTTCTCTGGAATCAAATATCTAATATTGGATAAAATAGACAATACATTCTAGCAATACTAAGGAATATACTAAGACCACTAAACATGTCTCTGTGTAGAAGATTTTAAATTAGGGTATTCTTTTAAAGTACAGCAATTTTCAGCATCAATATTTTCTTATGGAGACACATCTTATTTTAGGTATGCAAACAATATTCTGAGTGCTATTTCGAGGAATCACATTCATGTATTCATTTAATAAACCTTTATTGAGCACTGCTGCTCTTCACAACATTGGGTATGACAATATCCATGAGCTCTCTTAAGCCACTGTCCATGGATAGAGGTAAAATAAATGTTTTATGGAGGAAGTGTCCCAGTGGTGTTCAAACAGCAGTTCATTGCTAAAGTCTGGGTTTTTTTTTTTGTTTGTTTGTTTGTATGTTTTTAAAATAATCCTTCCTTTGCCACAGCTAAGAGCAGAACTCTGAAAAATAGCAAAAGGTATATATGGCAAATAAAGCAGTGACTTGTCCTGGCAGAGGGACACAAAGAAGCCAAAGCAGCTCTCTTCAGTTTGCTTTCCTTAGTCATAAAGGAAGTCATAATTTTACTAAGAATATTAAAAAGAAAGCAAACACACTAAAGAAATCAATCTATTCAAACCCTAGAAGTTAATGATCCTTCTTTGAGCAAGTGAATAATTAAATCCTAAGATGCATTCTTCAGTTAGTAATAGGTCCTTAAAGCAAGTAGCAGGCATTGCAGCCCAGGTATCATAGAATGAAGAGAAAAAAAAAACATAATTTAGATTTACCTTGACTTATTCTTTTTGTCATAGATTAATTGTCATCAGTTATTTATGATGAAATGGGAATTTATAACAGAACTGAATATGTATGTTTAGCTAGAGTGTTTAGGGTCTACCTTTTGTTAGTAAATGATTTTTCAACTTCATAGTTTCAAGTTATGAACTTTTATTTCCTTGTAGACCCATCTAAAGAAGACTTTTGATTACCATAGTCAAGATTCTAGTGCCATAAATAGGTAAATCAGATCTTCTCAATCTAATCAGCTGGAAAGGGACTTGAGAATAGGATAGTTTTTGTTGTTGTTGTTGTTGTTGTTGTTTTTTAATTTCTGGATTGATGACACAAGAAGACATGAATCTCATTCTGTCAATCAATTTTCCAGAGTGGAAGTTACTTCCTGAGCTACATCCTTAAAAATGGTAGAGATTCTCTCATTTTATTATTAGTCTGGACAAAACCTAAGACCATGACTTATGAATAGCCCCATTCCCAACTCAAACAAGAGTCCTTCACTCAATTTACTTATCTGATTGAATGAAGGGAGTAGGAAAAATAAGAGGGCATAATGTAAGTGGAATATTTTGGAATATATGAATCCCATTCATTGGCCCCTATGGTCTAACGAATAACTTGCAATGTTACCAATTGTATTGTCTTTCTCTTCTGCAGAAATTGGCAAGCAAAAAGGAGTGGGATTCTTTTTCCCTTACTGCTTTAAAGTGAAATATCTCTTTGTGCATAATATCAACTTGCATTCTTCTAAATAACAAGATTATAAAGCACAATACATTGTAACGTTCTTATATTCCAGTAACTTTGAAAATCAAATTAAGCTGTTACTAATCGTTTTATTGTTATAAATTTTTGGTATATTCTATCATACATAGAGCAAGGGTACCCATGTTCAACTGAATAGGCAAGTATCATGAGTGTGTAAGAAAATATAGAATTATATGATCTGGGGCAAACTAGCTTTTCTGCTGTTTTTATAGAGGACATACAATAAACAGGTTTAGCCCATATCTATAGTGTAATAACATATTACAAATTTTCCCAGATCTCCCATTTTTAGAAGAAATATATAAATTTAAATAATTTATGTAATTTTTATAATAACTATAAATTTATTTAAATTAAAAAAATAACATTGTATATGCCAGACAGAACTATAATTCATATATTCTGCTTTAGACCTAGATTATAGATGACACTCAAACTATGTTTTGAGAAAATGGCAATATGTTCCATTCACTTCTAAACAAAATATACTTAGTTGTAGAAGGCTGTAAAACAAATGTAGTAGAGTTGTTCCTTGGGGCAACACCAAGGAATTATTACTAATATGAGATAATTCAAAATACTTGAATATCTTTTAATGTTCTGCACTAGTTTGAAAAAGTTTTATTTAATAATAAAACTTTTATATAACATATCCAGAAAATATCATGAAGATGCTAATATCTGACCACAAAATGTGTAAATATAGTAAATTAATGAATATGAAATAGATATGATTTATAATCTTAGTACTTTATATTTACTTTAGCAAAGGATCTCAAATTCTGGTCCATGAATCAAAACTAGAATAGGTATAAGTGAGTCACCAAAAAACTTTGAAATGTATACATTCCTAAGCTTAATCTCAAATAAATCTGACATAGTACATCTGAAATTTTTGTTTTATTTTGTTTTTTATATAAAGATCCCATTCTCCAGGAGTATCACAAGTTCAAAGCTAGCCTTGGCAGCTTAGCAAGGCTCTAAGCAACTTAGTGAAACCCTGTTTCACAATGAAAAAATAAAAAGGGTTGGGGTATGGCTCAGTGATTAAGCCCCCCTGGATTCCATCCCTGGTACCAAAAAAAAAAAAAGAAGCCAAGAAAGAAAAAAAAAGAAGATCTCATATGAGTATAATGTGCAGCGAGAATTGAGATACACAGTTGTGACTTCCAAAGAAATTTTAGAGATGTCCCCTGGCTTCATTGACTCTATGCTAAAGTCAACATGCATCAAAGCATTATGACAAATATAAGCTGTGATATGATGCAGTCATGTTTAGCATAGCCAAGTGATTAAGAAGTCAGAGCGAGGACAGGTACAAACAATGTTGCCTACTTGGGACTAGATGGAAGTAAAATTAATGTTTGTAGGGATCTTCAAATGTGGATATGTGCTGTAGGAATGTAAAAGCTTCTTTGTTGGAGAAATATGGATGAAAGTCTCATAGAAGAAACATATTGATATGCTGATGATTCAGTAAGGTTATAGGCCTACATGAAGAATAAATTTCTCATTTGACAGGTTAGAGACTTTACAATTCATAAAATGTCTTAGATTCCATAGCAGGAGATAGTAACCAAGGACAATGAATTTGGCTAACTTATAAGAACAAATTTCCTTGTGTAAAGATTACTAAAACATAAGCTCATAAACATGTGGATCACCAAAACAGAATTTAATGTAGGCAAATAGCATAAGATTGGTTCACTTTCAAGATGAGAGGAAAGTTAATAATAGGCGAGAGGTTTAACTGAATACTTAGTAAATATTATAGGTTTGATTAAGTGGTGTGTATACATGGGTAATAATTTCACTCCATGTAATATTTCATACTTATCCATTCATTTTTGTGTTTGTTTGGAAGTTTCCACAATAGCATATTTAAAAATGAGCCTAGTTTGCTTCAGGTAAAAATACAACAGAGACACTAGAACACCAAGGCCATGTAGGCACCAAAAAGTTCCAGCCTGTATGTACATCTGGGAATGCTGCTGCTATGCTTGAAGAAAGCAAGGTTGAGGAGAGGCAGAGTCCACCCCCCTGGGTCCATGCAGGACTTCTATCCCCACTCATTCACAACTTCTAAAGTGGCTTACATCACCTTTACTTTCTCCCACTAGTAGTTTTCAAAAGGGTAACTTGGAGAACCAGAGGAGCAGTTGCTCTTACAGCATATTCTTCAAAAGTGGGAAAGGGATTCACTTCTCAGCAATTTCCATCTCTCAAGCTGAATATTCCTGAGGTTGGAATATTACCACCTCTGGAAGGTGGAATAATTTATTGGAGGAAAAAGAACAGCAGTAACTGCTTCTACTATCTTTCTTCGGTTTACATTCTCAGTGAAACCCCAAAGAGCCTTGTTTCTTCCTCCTTCTCTAAATGATGTCTCCACTATAGACAGATATTGAGCTGTTTTGAACTCACAGGTTGTCTGTAACTGGGAAGATCCACTCTTGGCTCTGTTCTGCACATTTTGCCCAGGAGAATCTCCAGAGGGAAAAGAAAACTAAATTTTAAGTTTGAAACTCCAATTTCTGTCTGAGCTATGTGCAAAGAGGAGAAATGTTAGGATACTCCTAACATTTTGGATAACCCTTGCTCTGCCACATTTTTTCTTCCCAACGCATTTATCATATTATGTGATGTTCCAGAACAAAACTTTAAAAATTATAATTACGTATTTTTTTATTTCATGATAAATTCTCAGCTAAAATGTTAGGGGATGGGTTTATCCTTTATCCCCCTGCCCTACCTTCTTGTTTGAAAACTTCAGTCCCAATGTGTGAGCATCATACTACAGCAATCATTATGTTCCTCATGGCAATTTGCTCAGTAAACCCTTCCATTAAGAAGACATTAATTAAGGGTCTGTCCTGTACCAGGTACTGTCTTTAGCACTGGGAACACATCTCCAAACAGAACAAAGTTTTCTGCCCTTGGACCTTCTGTTTTATCAAAGAAAGGAAGACAACACTCAATATATTAGCTGCAAGAGTCTAGGAGGTAGACATTTATTACCAGCCTTTTTATTATGACACTTTTCAAGTATAGAAAAGTTGAAATAATCTTATAATGTGTCCATATGAAAACATATGTTTAATATATAGATATGTTCTTTAACATTTTGTATTTGTCTTACCAAATATGCATCCATCTACTTATCCTCCTAAAGACTTTAAAAACAATTTTTTTTTGTGTGTGTGTGTGTGTACTTGTAGATGGACAGCATGCCTTTATTTTATTTATTTATTTTTATGTGGTGCTGAGGATCAAACCCAGTGTCTCACACATACTAGGCAAGCACTGTGCTCCTGAGCTACAGCCCCAGCCCTAAAGACTTTTGAAGAGCACATTTTGGTGCACCACTGACATGTTTTCTGACCCAGCCTTAGAAGATGCTCTTCTTAAAAGAGGAACATAGGAGTTCTGATAATTTACATTGGTGACAAAATGAATATAGGATAACTGAAAGCAATAGCACAAGACAACTAGTGAGAAAATTCAGAGAATATATCAACCCCCTTTCTATACCAAAAGGAACAGTCATGTCTACAAGCCTGTTAGGCCAGAGCAAGCAGCCATGATGTGGACATGAAGGCGAGAACAGGAAAAGCACCAGGAAGTCAGCAACAGCCCAGAAGTACCATCCCAAGGACAAAGACAAAATTTAAAGCATGCTTCTGGGGACTAGGGAAGGGGAAACTTTTTAAACTCACCCCACAGATATGACTTAGTGAATATTCTTGAATGTTGACCGAGGGTTGTCATCATGAGAGTAGATGTGAGCAGGAAGCACACACAGATCTGGCAACTCAATGAGTAATTCTGGATGCTAGTTTAAACTTTAGTTTTCCAAAATATCAAGTTAGAAATAACATCACTTCCCACAGGGCAGTGTTGCTAAAAATTATACTGGGTGAAAATATTAGAGAAAGGAAATGATAAATTAGTATTAGCTGTATCAATAGTGTTACTACATTAAAAACCTGTGGAAAATAATATAACTAGAGCAAACATATGACCTAATGATACTTAGAGTTTCCTGCAGAAAAAGTTTCCATAGTAAAAATAAATAAATAAATAAATAAAAATAATTTTAAGAAAAAAATTCATAGTTAAAGATTAGATAGTAGCCAGGCAAGTTAACACATACCTGTAATACCAACAGTTCAGAAGGCTGAGAAAGGAGGATCATAAGTTCAAAACCAGCCTCAGCCACAGTGTGGCCATGAGCAACTTAGGGAGACTTTGTCTCAAAATAACAAAATGAGAATCTAAAAAACAAAACAAAGCAAAAATAAATGAGACTGGGGATGTGGCTCAGTGGTTAAGTGATCCTGGATTCTACATCTCATACCAAAAAAGAATTGATATCTTCTCTTAGATTGAGATAGATATACATCCAATTATTTAAGGATTAGGGGGGCTTCTGCAAGTCATTTTAGTCTCCCTAAGCCTTGGATTTTCATCTACAAAATGTGATCTTCCTCAAAATACTTATATATGGACTATATGCCATGCATTAGATCAGGGCAGGGTTGGTATCAAGATCTCACTAAACATTACTGTTCTTCTAGACATGCCATCTCACCCTACCACAGCTTCACCAATTTCTCAGTGAAGGAAAAATTTCAGTTCTGCTGCCTGAAGAGTAGTGGATGAAACAGAAACAAAACAGACGTGGCATCATTAAAAACATTTGATATAGATGGCTCTAGTTTTGAAAATGTTTTTGTTCTCCTGAAAATTAAACAAGGATATGTCAGAACACCTAGATACATTAGTACACTTCTTTGGGAATATTTAATCTTGTACTTATTTCAGAAATGAATCTATATTACATAGATCACCTTTCTATAGTTTTAATTTTATTATCAAAACTTAAAAATGTCTTTGGCCTATTATGTCTGGTTTGCTTATTTTCTTAAAGAAATTTTTATTGAATTAGGAAGATCTGAATTATATGATAAGCCATAGTGATAATGTATGTTAGCAGCAATCATTAGTAACATTTCTCTCCCTCCCTGTTCCTCTTGCACAGGAGTGCATATGCGTGTGCACACACACAAGGTTATTTTCTTTAGTGGAATCTATTTTTCTAATTGTCAGAAAAAACGTCCAAGTACTTGTAAATATGTGCGTGTGTGCACACAAACTCATGACCCCTCACATACACATGCACGCCCCCCCACTACACACATACACACACACACACACTGTTTCAGTGCTATGCTGAGTTTGACATTCTACTAACTTCCTATGTTTATAGTTTCAGGAGTGGCACTTAACTTGTGAATTGTTGTCCAACACAGATGTAAATAATTCTGTCTGGTAGGATAGGGAACCCAAACAACAGAATCCCCTTGAAGACAATGGCCAGTTATATTAAAAAAAAAAAATCTGGAAATTCATTATAGCATTGCTTCCCATCTAGCTTCTCAAGTAGTTTTTGAGGTTAGTTTCAATAACTTGCTTATTCCCTCATTAATTGGAAAGTTAAAGAAAATCTTTGCTACATGATCTTTTGTATTTGCACAGGAGTCATGATTTCTAATCTTTTGAAAATTGTACTTTTATACATAAATATCCTTATTATAATTCTACCAAAGTATTATATTCATATAAAGGAAATTTATTAAGAAGCTCATACTAGGAACATTTTGAGAAACCCAGGAAACAAATAAATAAACACTAATTAAATAAAGAATCATGGTTGAAAGATATTATTGGTAGAGAGACAGCACCAATTTTAGTTTTCATCAAATAATCTAGTTTTATGAAGATATAGATCCTGTTAATCATATTTCTGCCTTCATTATCATTTTCTCTCCCTCACACTATAGATTCAAAAAATTCCAAGTCTAAAATCTATCCTCAACTTCTGACTGGTGTCTCAACTTTTAATATTTCATTATCTTTCATTAAAATGCCATGTTTTGACAGGTGGGATGGCACACACCTCTAATCCCAGCAACTGGGAATCTGAGGCAGGAGAATCACAAATTCAAAGCCAGGCTCAGGAACTTATTGAGGTCCTAAGCAACTTGGTGAGACCCTATCTCTATATATAAAATAAGGGTTGGGGATGTTACTCAATGGTTAAGTGCCCCTGGGTTCAAGTCCCATAGCCAAAAAGAAAGAGCCATGTTTTCAGCAGGTTATAGTAGTACATGCCTATAATCCCAGCAACTTGGGAGGCTAAAGCTGAAAGATCACAAGCTTGAGGCCAGCCTCAGCAACTCAGTGAGGCCCTAAGCAAGTTAGCAAGACCCTGACTCAAAATAAAACAATTTAAAAAGGCTGGGGATTTTGTTGCTAAGTGGTTAAGCACCCCTGAGGTGAATTTCTGGTTACCCAGCCCAAAATGTCATGTTTTAAAACTTCTGCATAATTAAGAGAATTCTCAATTCGCCAAATAGAGAAAATGACCTCAGCTACTTTTGTTTACTGAACAGATATTTGTAGAAAAAAAAGCCTGAACAACCATCTTCATGGATATATTGGTAAAGAAGATAGATAGAGCATGTCCTCATGAAGAGCACACAGATATCTACATCTTTACCTACTCTATTTACTAATTATTAAAAATAGTATTTTCAAGAAAATATATATGGTTCTAAAATAAAATAGCAAATAATGCATGGTTGAAAAATCATTGCTATAAGATCATCAGAAGGAATATGAGGAGGAATATGTGAATGGAAAACTGAAGGATAAGAAGGAGGTAAGCTTGAGAAAAACATTTTTTTTTTTTCCTATTCTGGAAAGACTTGAACATGAAGTCTATTGCTAAGAGAGTACACAAACCTATTGGAAGTGCAACTTTCTTCCACCAAAAGCAAGCACTTTTGATCAACTCTTCAACTAACTAACTCTCTCTCTCTCTCTCTCTCTCTCCCTCTCTCTCTCTGGAATGCCATCTGGGGAGCTTCTAGGAAAAGTTCTCTTTCTTTAAGAAAAGAGACACAGAAAGCAATGGCATGCTGGGCTATCTCTGGGAGATGGTCATGTCTTCAGGTACATCCATGGAAAACTGAACTAAATGAATCACAGAAAAGCTAGCACCACTATTTGCTGCACTTCTTGTTTGTGAAACAATGTAGATATAGTTCCTGAAGTCTGTTGACAAAACATCTCATCTCAGTCTATGTTCAAATGATCCTGAACATTATAAATTTGACTTCTAAATAATTGTTTAATATATCCTTGTCTGTTTTCACTACTTTGACTCATGACTTCACAATCTTTTAACCTGGACTCCACAACAGATACGATTATTGAGCCCCATATAAACCTCTCTCACACAGAAACAAAACAAAAGCAAAACAAAAGGTGCTATTCATTTCCCACTATACCTCAAATGCTAATCATCTAATAATTCATTATTTCTTACAAAACTTATTTCAAATACTTAGTATAGAACTAGGACCTTTAATTACCTGATCTAAACTTCCTTTCCTTCTCTTCCTCCGCCTCTTCCTTCTTCTCCTCTCTCACTCCCTCCCTTCTTTTTATCTCAGAAGCTATTCATTCTATCTACATTCAACTACTGATGGCCCTGTCTCCTATTTTGCTGGTGATAGTTGTAGAAACAGTAGCCCTTACACAACAGAGTTTGCCATATGCTAACACTCTGATGCTAAATAAAATATATCAAAGTTCTTGATGCTCAGTGACCAAAGCCAAGCAAGCCAGAAATGAAAATGTAAGCAAAACAGCAACCTAATACATACTCGATTACTATCTTTTAACCGACAATGAAATTAAAACCAAAATTGTAAATAAATTCCTTAAGATTACATACCTGAGTAGGAGAGATGGAATCTGAATCCAAATAATGTTTCCAGATCAAATAATTCTGTTTGCTATACCATGCAGATACCCTAAACAACTTCCTTTTAAAGCGTTAAGCTACTCAAAATGAAAAGCTGATGAGAATTGTAAATAGTAACATTATGGTATCTTCTCTATGCTGTGAAAGCAAAGAAAGCTCATACCTAGACAACATGAATAGCTGAGCATCGCCATGTGCTGCCAGAATCATGGTTACTGTACATAGTCAGTGTTAGACATCTAACTCAGCTCATGGCAGGCAAGAAAATACAGTTGGCATCTCAGGATTCCAGGATCAGGACATTCTTTGGCTCTAGACTCCTCTTTTGCTTTTAATTCTTATTTCAAGTCTGAGAACATTTTGCAAATTAAATGAAGTGAAGACTACCGCTATTCCAAGTATGGTGTACACCAGCATCAATATCACCTAGAAGCCTGTTAGAAATGCAAAATCCTACATCTTTTGAAAATTTAAATCTGTATTGTTATAAATCAAGTGATTAATTCCTTAAAGTTTGTACAACACTGATTTAGAGATCTGAATGGTGAGCTTGTTATATTCAGCATATAAACATTTTCTTTTTCTCCCCACGTCCTGCCTTTGAAATATCACTAGCTAACTTATATTGTAACACTGTCCTTGATTTAACAATCTTTTCAGATGGATAATATACTACTTGCTTGAATCATAAAAATTAAAACATAAAATCTAAGGAAAATTTCATTTTTGGTAACAGAAGTAAACAAACAGGAAACAAAATCAATATACATCAATTTATATTAAATAATATATGGCTGATTGCAATTTTCTATCCATTGGCATTTAATTTCCCTTAAATTCTCCATTACATTAAAAATAAACTTGTACACAATGTACTTAACAGCAGTTTTCTTCATTTGAAAAGTTGGATAAAAGGCAAAACACCTCTGTTTGTTCAATGATAATATAACTCAAGTAAGAGTAGCTGAAAAGATTTCACCATAAACATCATTTCTCTAATATTTTTAATATCATGGTATTTTCAGAGTAGAAAGGAATGTCAGGGAAACAACACTTTATTTTAACATCAAAATCACATTGTTTTATCTAGCACAGACATTGTGGAGAAGAAAAAGCTCCTAAGTGCCTTATTAGTGATGGGAACATATTCATTGCAAGGCTGTGGAATGATCTCCCTTTTGGGCCATGTCTACGTGGGAGATGGGCCATGCAGTGGGAAATATTTCTACTCACTTTCCCCATAATATTGACTTTACATAAGCTCTCCTCAAATGTGTTTCCTGAGACTAAACCTGTGAAATATGTGGAATTTTATATTTGCTCTTTACCTCTTTAGTGTATTTAACTAAAAACATTCTAGAGCTTTCTACTTTGGTTTTTTATAGAGATAAGTATAAAACCAGGAAAGAGCAATGTTTTACTCAACTCAAGGCAGACTCTGCTTGCTGGGAAAGAATACTGTTAAATCAGCCCTTCAAAGTAAACAAACCAACTAAATTCCTAGAATATTCCATGAGGATAAAGTTGCTTTCTAATTTGTACTGGGATCCTATTCAGTAAGGCCATTTTCTTATCAAAGTATAAATTTGGGAACAAAATATTGTATTTTAACAGGTACTATGAACATTTAATTCTGTTAGGGCCAAAATAATGATAAACATGGATAATAGTAATAATCCCTTTCCCCAAAGAGTCCTAGAAATCCTAATTTACTGACTAGCAGCTACTTTCACTAAGTACAAATACAGTAATTTAATAATCTTACCATAGCAGTTTTCACTAAAGAAAATTAACTAATTCATTATTGCTTATAATTTGCTGAGGCATAGCTGCCATATTTGTAAAATCAGCAGGTTCTGAGAAAAATACAAGTTTTTAAATGAATGTTCAATTTCCCCCTAAACACATAAATGATACAATTACTTAGCTCCCTCTAGTGCCAATTTCTAATATAAACTTAATTATAATAACCATATCCACCATGCAATTTTGAAGGAAATTAAAATTTTACTTGGCAATAATTAACATGTAAACTTCCAAAGGTTTAGTAGAATGAGTTTGAGATCCAAAGAACAAGATTCAACTGATAACATGGGTAGGCTCATGTCTGTTCCTGTTAAAATAATGGCATTTCTTTGCAAATTTTATTTTATACATTTCAAACAAAAGCAAATAAACTAGTATGGAAGAAAAATAACATTGATTAGAGAAATTAAGACTTGCCATTGAATGTCTTTATATACCTCTTGCAGCTATAGTAATCTCAATTTGTTATTTGTATTGATCCTTATTTAAGCAAACAAATTTAAAATCCAACAAGAAATATAGTTTAATGTTTCTACGCAGAACAAAATTTAATTTTTGTTTGTAGATAAAAACAAAGCAACAGAGCATATGATTTTTTTTAAAAAAATCTAATAACCAAAACATCTAACTTAATGACTTACTAATGCATACCTTTCTGAGGACTTTTCTTAGACTAAAGTATACACCTAAAGACTTATACTTTTAAATAGAAGCAACATAGGTGGCTTTAGTAGCTACCTTATTTTGTGTTGAGTACATTTAAAGAATAGGTAACAAAATGCAGAGGAAGAAGAAAACTAGTTATAAACAGAATTTCACTCAATGAAAATTGTTTTAAAACCTGTGAGCTTCCTAGAGGAACTGAATTCTCACAACAGTATATATTACTTTTATTTTTTTCTGTTATGATGTAGCATAAAGGCCAAGAGGAATAAGAACATGGATTTTAAAATGAAATGATTTGTGTTTTAGTAATAGAACTATTTATTTTATCAAACACAGATTTGCTTCCAAATATGTTATAAAAATTAATGAAACCTTAAAGAAGACATTAAAGAAATTAAAGACTCATAGAACTGACATCACAACTAATGTTTTTTTTTTATATTAGTAATTTTAAATGTTCATAGAATAAAAATGTATAATTGGATTCTTCTAATCATTGAGAACATAAACTTTATTCCTAAGTGCTTAGAAATTTTTAAGAATTAAAATATTTAAAAATTACCTTAGTTTTGTTTCAATGACCATTATTAATATACCATATAAAATAGGAAAATTTTCCTTAGAACAATAGGTGTGCTATAGGCAAAATTTTTAAATTTATATATCTGAAATTTGCTGTGAGTTTACAAGCTGAATGAAGAGCATTTAAAAATATATTAATAAGAATATGCTATTATGACTGTAGTCTTTCAAACATTTTTATTTCTAAGACTTACAGATAAAGCCTAGTGGTTAAATTACATGGTTAATATTTTAGAATTTAATCTTTCCACTTCTCTCTTGATTCAATGAAAGAAATGCTTTTCTAAGTCACCAGAAAGATGAAGGTTTTCTTCTGAATGGTTGGAAACTAGAGTTAGCCTCTATAATTTTCAGTGACATCATCAAAGTCTTACTTACTTTTGGGTATAACTCTGTTGACCATTTACCCTTGCCCAGTATTCCAGGTTCTCCCTTCTTTTTTTATAGCTGGATATATATATTTTGGAGGGAGGGAGTATCTAAAATGAACAAAATATACATTTTTAAAAGATATTACCTTATTTAGAACTGGAAATATAAGCCAGATCTAGTTTTCAATGGAAAGGTGAAATATTATTTTCTACACTCCTGAGAAATTAAAAAAAGAAAAAAACTTCCAAAGAAGAATGGTCAAGCCTCTGAAATCTCAAGCACGTGGAAAAGGTATAAATTTCTGGGGCAAGTGGGGGGTGCTGTAGGACTAAAGCACATCTTTTACATAAGAGAATTGTTTATTATCCTTCTAACATAGCTCTAAGAAGTTTGAGATCATCATAACAGTTAATATCAACAGTGAACAGAACATAAAGAAGACTGGAAAAGAAGGTTATATAATTTGAAAATAGGTTATTAGAAGAGATAAGTTGTGGAAAGATAAATTCTTTGGGTGTTTGGAATAAATGACATTGGTAGAGTGTCTATCTCAGGAGAAAGTCAGGTAATCTTAATCTATCAAGGGATAGACTAGGGTTAAATAGCTATTGAGATGACTGCATCTAAGCAGAATTACCCCTTAACCAAATCACAGTTTTCTTGTTCACTCACCTTATCTATAAGGTATGGTTTTAACCACAATAAGAAACTTTCAAACAGAAAGGAAATTTCATTTATAGATATAGACAATGTGGTTAGAATTGTCCTAATTATAAAGTCACAGTCCAGCAAAGAAATCCACTCATTCAATATTTAGAGGGAAGAATGTATATTTTCTGGAACAGTGAAGATGAAGTTTATTTCAAATCTCCATTTTTATGTTTAGGAGTCTATTACTGAAAAGAGTTAAGTACTATTAGTAGCAGGCAAATTGGAATTGGGTTTTAAAGGTATCAAGGTAGCTCATTTTGAAAGTTTTCTCCTGTTGCTGGTGCTAGCTTATAGCCCATGAATTTAAGTGAAAGAGAACATAGTCAATCATTATTATTATGGTTGGGTCAAAGACTAAAAGGAACAATCCCAACAATGAAAGCAATAAAAACAGCTTATTTGCCTTATGCTCTCAGAGCTGTTTTTCTTTTACTACCTCACTTTGTTCTCCCAGTAATCTTACAATTTAGGTATTATCATGTAATGAGGCACAGGTAAATTAAGTACCTTGGTAATATCTACAGGGTCAGTAAGGAGGAAAGCAAAGATATGAGAGAACCCAGGTTTGTTGACTCTAGAAACTGGTCCTCAGCTGGATAGTGTTCTAAACATAACATAAAATCCCTGATTCGTAATACAATAATATAAAAATTTGCATGTCTTTGACAAGTGACAAGTTTTCAAAATGATATTAATTCCTTTGTCTTATTAAATTCTCACCATGAATCTGTCATTAGGCAAGTAATTTGTTATCTTCTTTTTCTTAAAAAAAAAGAAATGAGAAGTGCTGGAGATGTAGTTCAGTGGTAAAGCTCTTGCCTAGCATGTGCTAAGTAGTAAGTTCAGTCCCAAGCACCACAAAAATCAAACCAAAGCAAACCAAAACAACAACAACAAAAGGTATGTAAGAAAAGTGATTGTGTGGCTTCTATTTAGATGATACCCCTAAATGTCTGCACAGCAGAATAAATAACCCTGGTGTTTTTACTCACAACCTACATGATTTTCCCTAATAAATAGTTCATGCTTGTAATAACAAAAATAATAATAATAATAATAATTATTATTATTATTATTATTATTATTAGGACTTGTTGTTTTTCAGGTGGGCCTCAAATTCCTGGGCTTGAGTGTCCCACTTCTTCAGTCTCCTGAGTAACTAGAACTTCAGGCACATGCTTCCATACCCAGCTCACATGGGCAATTTTGAATTTATTAATGTTTTATTACTTTGAAATCCAGAGATGTCTACTTTTAAATGAATCTTTAAATAATGTTTAAATTCTAAGTCTTAGTCAAAGCCCATAAACCAAAATATCTCCAAAATATAAAGCTTTTATCTGTTGATAAAAATGCCCTTTCTGACAAGTTTCCCCAAAGCAAGATAGAATAAAGTTCCCTGTGAGTCCGTGATGCCATCTAGCTCTATTATGCCACAGAGAGAAACAAAAATGAGAATCTCTCCCAAATGCTTTCTGCACAGGATAAAAGTTAACCCAGGTAATGAAACAATGATCTTATCAGCAGCTAATTATATTTCCTCTGTTTCCAATGAGTTCAACTAATGAATTAATAAATATTGAAACTTAGTTGTTTATGGCTAAATTATACACATAATTTTTAAACTGTGTAATATTTTTTTTTCAATATAGCAGTAACACCTGCTGCTAAGTACAAAAATGATTAGCCACAAACCAACCTACTATAGAATATCAAAATGCATTTGCCCAATGAAGAACTAATGGGAATTATGCAGATTGTATTTCCTTCCCTGCTGAAGGCAACCAAGCTTCACATCAATAGCAAAATGAAAATATAACTCAAATATGGAATAATATATATATACAGAGACGTAACCAAATCTATTTCTGATTATTTTTAGACATGTTTCTTTTTCATGTAATTATTTGGCAACAAAGAACTGAAATAAAGGTTTATAGCATTTGCTGGGTACCTGAAGAGCTGTAAATATTAATCAACTAAGAGTGTTATTCTGATACTTCATACCAAAACTCATGGTCAGAATTATAATGTAGATTGTGCCTGCTAAAAGAAACCAATATTTTATAATACCTTATCATAATTAGATTTATTTTGTAACTTTCCTTAAATCTCTATTCTGCTGATAGTATAGATTTGGGAAGAATAATAAATCAATGCATTTGGTTGATCAAATTTAAGAAATAAAATGAATTGTCTAAATATCTTCTATTTTCTAAATAGAAGTCTATTTAAAAAACTAGTTCCATAGAATTTGTGGACTGAACAACTAATGGTGAAGCTAACATTTTAGTACCATATGTAATAAGGCTAGGATGTGCTGTCTAACTTCATTCAAATGAGGAATTCAGAGATGGTGATGATACACCTTTTTCTAGATGAGCATCACTGGACCATATGCACTAAAATATCTTTTTGCACCGTGAGCAACTGGCAAAGAAAAAAAAGAGGCATCCTTTGAAAGTTAACATTTTCAGCATGGATTTAGATGTACTTACCCAGATATGTGTTTCTATTGCTAAAACTTCAGGACATATTTGCAGATTTCAAAACTACCACCTAATCATTTTGCTGAAAAACAGCAATGGTTAGACATTGCACAAATCATAAAGTCCTTTGCACAAACTCTGGAAACTGTCTTGTCTAGAGACTCTTTCCTTAAGCAACAGCAGGGCTAAACAGATGGGCCATACCATGCTGTAAAATGTCTATAGTTTTGATTCTGTTGAAAAAGCTGGCAGAATTATATCCAGAAAAAAAAAATAAAGGAGATTCAATTTTATCGAATGTCATTATAATAATTTGAATAATAGTAGGAAGAAAATACTAACAGTTCTCTATCAAAAAAATAAAAAAATATGATCGAATCAGCAGAGCATATTACTTTTCCACATCATAAAAATGATCAAAATAAATGAATATAATGAAAAGTGTTTAAAATCAGAAATGTAGAGGACAAAGGAAAACAGAGCAATACCTCTGTCAAGGACAAATTCTGTTCATTGTCCAATAATTGTTTCTTATAATGTCCTTCTTTGAATTACATTGAGCAGTTTTCTGTTTGTTTTTGATACTGACAGTTTCCACATTTACTGCAGGAATTTGCAAGACCAATTGTCCGTAAAAAAAGAGAGTTTGGAAATCTTAGAACTGAACAATTTTAAGCCACCAGTCTTGCAATTTACAGTTGATTAGTAAGCTTGAAAGTATACTGTGAAGTCCAATCGAATCTCCCTAAATAGTGAAATAATTCATTTGATTTTGGACCATTCACTCCAGTAATAGGAAGTTTTACACTCATTGTATAGAGCAACTTAGATCATTTAAATACATTCTTATTAATAAAGGCTGACTTTTAACTACTTTCTACAAACCAACATACTGAACAGCAATTGCTGCACCAGTTTATCAGCCATTGAATTTAAACTCTTAAGTAAAAAGTATTCTTTGGTTTAAGCCAAATCACTGAGGACAAATCAGCCAGATGGCCCTAGTGCCGATTCGGCAAATGCTAAACTGCTTACTGGAATGAATCAAGTGCAGGACTGATTAATTGATTTAGTCACATATTCAAAACTTTTGCTTCTTATCCCATTAAAAGTAGCACTAATGAGCGGTGGCTATGACCTTCCAGTGAGAAGCCACAAGTTCCACAACCCCTCAATATTTACCACCCAAATTTAATCTTTTTAATGGACACCTTAAAAGGGATCTGATAGAAAATACTAAGAGCTGCTCAAATACTAAAACACTTAGGGAGGCTTTTGATTAATGTTGCATGATTAATCAATTGATTAATACAGTTTTCAATACAGATGTTAGGACACTGTCTACTTTAATCAACCATTCTGAAAATAGTGAAGATAAATGCCATACTTTTGTGCCTGCTTTAAAAAAATCCTTTCTTTAAAGGTTGTTAATTATGACATAAGCCTTATTTACCACACGCAAATTTTATCTAATGTTGACATTTTTATACATAGGAACCATTAATGAGATAAGTGGGATCCTTTTGGCAAAGCTATATTTTAATGACTTTTAAAAATAATTTATTTAGCCAACTTAGGGACCTTTCCTTTAATGAGAAATTATTTTAGAATAATGTTGCAAAATGCATTAAAATCTGAAAGTTTTTATTATTATTTTACAAGACTGTTTGTAATTTGTGGTGATGCCTTCCACCATACTAAAACTGAAATCTTTATTCCAGTCAAAAATAATCACCCTGTAATTACCGTGACAAACTGCCCAAGCTGTATCATCGTGGCCATTTCAACTAATGATATTGTATTAGAATGCCTAGCAATAGACTTCAAATGGAAAATATAATTATGTGCATTAGTTTGTCTAAGCATTTATAAGATCACATATCCATCAGTTTTCAGGTCTCATAAAAAGAGCCATACATCACTGTCACTGTGAGTTTTGTTATCGAAAGCACAGGCTTTACAAACTGAGTTTAAGATGTGTATCTTAAATTTCACTTGTTTTGTGGATCACTAAAATTCCTGTAAGCTAAACCAGCATAATTGAAAAGAGCTTTTCCTCTAGTGATGGAGGAACTCTGCAGAACAGACCACTTCACACTCTGACCAAATAGAAGATCAGCCAGCATGAGACAGCTTAATCTAGCTTTTCCACACCTCCTAAATCTCTGGGAGTCTGATTTGGCCTAAAAGCTCATGGAAAGGTTTTTGGGCAAAGTATCAAATTAAAGGTTTCATACTGTTGGCTCCACTGACCTGAAAGAAATTAGGAGGAAGAAAATATAAAATGTAACTGAAGTTCAAGATGTATATGGAGAAACAGTTCTTTGGGGAGGTGGAACATTAGAAATGTAGCCCTGACTGCACACACAAACTATCATTTTGGGAAACTCACTCAGCTTCTTTGTGTCCCATTGATTTCAATTGTAAAATGAAGAGGTAGATTAAGTCCTTCATACTCTCAAGTTTTATCTTACTTTAATGACATGAGCCAAGTCTCTAATTTAGGAAATATTTGCCCTAGTAGATCAATTTAGAAAATTAAACTTATTTTTACATAACCAAAGAAAATTGCTTTATTTGGTTGTACAAAATCCATCAATGGTATACATGTTACTTCTTCTACCAGGGATAATTAAGTTACTAAATATTATCCTCCCATGAGTTCAAATTAAAATGCTCTAATTTCTCATGCTTTGTGCTCACTGTTTGTAGGAAATGATAATGTGTGTAATTTCCTTCTGAAATATGTCACCTGTACAGGATGCTGAAAACGTGTTGATTTTTTTCCAGCATCTGTAAATTAGTCTTCTACTAGATCTAAAATGAGAAAATTCATCTCTATCTGATATAAACATAATAGAACCTAGTAGGTTGATTTCTCAGGAGAAAGACTAACATTTTGGATCACACAATTCTTTGTTGCGAGGGCTATCCTGTGTGTTGTAAGATGTATATCAGCATCTTTGGTTTGGACTCAATAGATACTAGTTGCATTTCACCCCCATCGCCAGTCATGAAGATAAAAAAAAAAAAATGCCTCCATATTGCCACCTGCCCCCAGGAGGGCACAATTACCTCTTAACAATCAGTGACTTAACACATAAGCAACTAATGAAAATACTATAACTATGAAAAAGTAGAATGAACTAAAATCATAAATATATGGATTTTGAAAATTTTGCATGGTCATTGATTTTGTTTAACCACTTTTATCAAAGCACTTAAAAAGATTTAAGTAACACAATTTTCTGGCATGAGTATATATACATGTGCACACGCGCATGTTTCTATTGCTACATCTATGTCCTATCTCAAAAAAAATTTAACAAGTAGTCTTTATCTATCTTCTATCTCAAAAAAAATTTAACAAGGAACTATTGCCTAATCCAATTTAAATCTAACTGGGGATAGAAGGTCAGAGAGTTAAAGAATCCAGAAAAACATTTCATAAA
This sequence comes from Marmota marmota marmota, assembly GCF_001458135.2. Classification (NCBI taxonomy): domain Eukaryota; kingdom Metazoa; phylum Chordata; class Mammalia; order Rodentia; family Sciuridae; genus Marmota; species Marmota marmota. The sequence goes on from NW_026000037.1 coordinate 35,641,580, forward strand.
GTAAAATTTGTTATACCCATGAAAAGACAGGATATGTGGTTTCTTTTTTTGTTTTTGTTTTATAGTCAATTGATTATCATGGTTACTTAGCTCAGTTTGTTAAGGTCTTCATGAATTCATGTGTTTATCACAATAATCTCCAATTGTAATAAATGAACATATTGTGTACTTATTTTTTCACACATATTGTATAAATGTATCTTTGTGTATGTGTGGTGCTGGGGATTGGACCCAGGAACTTGTGCATGTGTGGCAACCACTCTACCAACTGAGCTATATCCCCAGCCCAGATGTATCATTTTTGTAAGTTAAGAGGAATCATAACTATTTTAAGATCAGAGAACTGAGGCTATGCAGTAGTAGAATTCATGTTCAAATGTATGCTTTCTAGATCAATGATCTGTCTTTACCCATGGTCCTCACCTATTTTGTACAAAATTAAGGGTATTTATTCAGTAGATGAAAATACTGGTCAGTTCTGTTTACTTCGGCTATCATCATGCTGAAAACCAAGAACTAAATGACTTTATGATACAAATTTTCACACCATTTCTTCTTTGATTCATAAATGGAAACAAGATCAACTCAATCAAACCTCCTTTTACTCTTGAGGACATTAATCTACCAGTTCATGGCATATAGACATGATGCTAACCTCTGCAAAATACTGTATCACTGAAATTGTTCTTAAATCCCCACATTCCAGAATTTAACTTACTTTTTTCCCTGAGGTATTTGCCAGAAGTTTCACTATTGACATTAGAAGATCTAACAGGCTTGTAAGGCCATAGAGAACATGACATTCATCTTAAAGCTCCATGTCAAAGAATTAAGTCTACCACTGTGGAAGAATATCCCTTTTTCTTAGTAGGAAATGTCAGAATTCCTTTGACAGTCTCATGCTGCAGTAACATTAAGTAACACTTAGCAAAATTCAGTCTACATTGTGTTATTTCCATGTTTTTGGCGCCGTATACATTTGTCTATGCTTTCAACTCAAAAGTTGAGCAATATTGCTTGCTGTATTTTGGTGCCAGCATAGATTTAAGCCATCCAAACAAGACTGTGTATTTGAACTGACAGAGAGTAAATGATTTGCATCTGGCATAACTGATGGTGGTGTCAAAACCTTGGAAGATAATTCATTGGTAAACATATTCCTCTGGATGCCTAGCCACACGTGCCCAATTTCCTATCAAGGGATGGAGCCAGATCATTGCCAGAACAATGCAAAATATTTTATACAGATAATTCAAGAGATTATTCTGCTCTGACAGAAAACAAGGGGGGAAATGTGGTAGGGTTTTCCTCATTGATGAGACAAGATGATTTTTCAACCTTTATTGCAGAAATTAAATTTCATGCAAAAATGCTTTTCTGACAACTATGGAGTTGATGAACTAGTAAGAATAATCACAAACAGCAGGCTAAAAAATAGTCTAATCTACAATTCCAAGATGTAATTGGTAAAATATATATGTGCTTGAATCAGGCCAAGGCCAAAATGGTGACAAAGAAAGAACAGAGCTATACGGTCTTAAAAAGTATGTGTGAACTACCCAGATTCCTTGAAAGAAATGCTTGTAAATAGATACTATGTTTAATTCATGATAAATTTCCAATTTTAGCAAGTTTTATACTAGTAGCCTTTTGAGATATACAAACTCAATGGAATGAACATATTTTAAACTTTCCATTCCAATTATTGAGGAATGTATACATGTATGCAAGCTGACATATGCAAATGATGTTGTGCTCAAATGATCTTAGAACTGGGTTGAATTAAACATTCTTTAAAAAATATTCTTTTCAAAATATGGACATAAACCATATATAGAGAATCAACTTTAAAATAATTAAAATCAACACATCCTTCTTGCTATTAAACTATATATACACCAAAATTTAATATCTGGTGAATTGACCTTAAAGGATCCTGTGGGTAAATCAAAAAGAGCTATTCAGTACGAATTCTTTCTTATCCTCTGTGTTAAATATTAGATGAGATACAAAAAAAAAATTGACTAGGTGATGGGAATAAAATATTTCTCTCTTGAAGTCTAGGGAAGATTTATAAGAAATCCACTTTTTAAAAATCATAACAGTGGAAAACACGATTCATATGGACACAGACTCTGACTGGGTCCTTTAAAAAATGGCTTCAATATGAAAGTGATGATGAAGATGATTGTTATGAACTAAATGTTTGTGTTCTTCTAAATCCTTGTGTTGAAGCCTCAATACCCAGTATGGCCATATTTATGTATAGTAACTTAAAGGAAGTAGTTCAAGTAAAATCAGGTTTTAAAGATGAGATCCTATCCCCTTAGGATTCATATCCCTATGAGGAGACACATCAGATAAATTGCTCTAGTTCTCCCTCCCCACTCCTTCCTGTTTCTCTGTTTTTCTCCTCTTTCTCCCACCACCCTCTCCATATACACAGAAAGGGAAATGTGAGTCCCCCTCAAGATAGTGGCCTCCTACAAGCATGAGAAGAGACTTCAGAATGAAACTCATCCTGGAACCTTGAACCAAGACTTCTCAGCTTCCAGAATTGTGAAAACATAAATTTCTCCTGTTTAAGTCACATAGTATGTTATTGTGTTATAACAATCTGCACAGACTAAATACAATGATATTTCGGTTACATTTTCAAAGATGAATTAAAGCTTTCTTACAGAAAGGGAACAACATGTGGAAATAGGAGTAATTGAGTGGGAAGTAGGGACAGACAGAAAATGGAGAAGAAATACAGAATGAAGTAAGGGTAAGAAGCCACCTGAGGAGAAGAGCCCTGGGAAACAAAATATATACTTGGTCTGAAGAATAATATGGGAAAATCAACATGTAATTTTTTTTTCATTTTTCTTATACAAACCAATCTTCTGATGTCCCAGTAGGTACAGATAAATAGGTGGCTTAAAGTAAATTGTAAAGGTTTGAAATATTTGCCTCAGGGAATAAAAAAGTGAACTAAGTACAAATCAATCAACCAAGCGCACTGCACTATTAGAGTTAGGCTGAAGGTTGAACTGGCTTTTAAATAACTAATCAATGATCTGAAGATAGTGGTGGGGATGGGAATGGTGCTTTCCATGTGGGACAAGAACAGAAGGAACAGATGACTGGAGTGGCCTGCTGTAGAAGACTGGCAGGCCAGCTGTGGCAGATTGCACAGGTGAGGGTACTGCGGGCAGCAGAGAGGCTGCAGGCTCACCGAATGAACTGGGTATAGTAGAGAAAAAAAAAAAAAACTAAAGCAAGAGGAAAGCAATGAGCTTAGTAAACTTAGTGGGATTATGAAGAAGCCAGAAGAGAGGATAAAGGAAAAAATTAGGTTTGAGGAAGCAGGAAAAAATGAGATATTTTATTTAATGGAATTAAGGACTGGGGAAAACAATTTGATAATTTGAGAATGTCTGTTACTTCCAAATTGTGGTAGAGACTGGTGAACTCTTCATCTCTTTGGTTTCCTTCTCCCTTGGGATAACCAGATAAATCACCAGTCTGAAGGAAACTAAACAAGAAGATTTTGTTTCCTCACCATCACCAGGCTCTAATACCCCTATAACCAAAGGCATTAAGAGGAAAGCATAATACCCTATTCAACCAAAGTTTTGTGTGACCCAAATGAGACCCAAAAACCCAGGGAAAACTATTTTTATGCCTAGTTTGATGAAAAAAAAATAGTGATTATTGAGAATCATAATTGGGCAAAGTGTTATGATCTTATGGTGATAAACTGGCAGGGGTGGAAACACAGCAATTTTTGCAGAATCCTTCCTGTGTCTCTGGATGATATTCCTTCCCCCAGGTATGGGCAGAATGCCTGTTTTAGTCAACTTTTTTTCACTGCTGCAACTAAAAGATCTGACCAGAACAAGAAGTGAAGTTTACTAGAGGCTTACGGTTTTAGAGGTCTCAATCCATAGACAGCAGGCTCCACTCCTCATTCCCGGAGGCTTCAGGTGAGCCATAACATAATGGCAGAAGAGTGTGGCAGAGGGAAGCAGCTCCCATGATGATCAGTAAGCAGAGAAAGACTCCACTCACCATATACAAAATCTATACCCCATAGCCACACCCCCTAAGAACCACTTCCTCTAGCCTTACCCCACCCGCCTCCAGTCACCACTTTGTTAATCCCATCAGGGATCAATTAAGTGATTAGGTTAAGACTAAAGCCCAATCATTTATCCTCCAAAGTTTGCATTCTCACACATGAGCTTTTGGGGGACACCACATCTAAACCATAACAATATCTGTCATAAGGGTTTCTTTAGGGCACCAGGAAGTAAGTCAGCAATTACCTCCCTAAGTTATAAGGGATTCCATGAGAAGGGAATTTTAGATTCTATGACTTGCTTTGAGGAAGAAGTAGGATCAGAGAAAGGAAGGTGGGAGGTCTGTGGAAAACTTTTTGCTTCTGAAGCCCTCCCAATTTCCTTTATCTCAAAATACAAGGTATCATGCTTTGGAGTATCATGTTCTGTGCCCCAACAATTACCATCTGGCCAATAGAGCATAGAAAGAATAGATATAAACCACATTGATGAAGGGACTATAATTTTTTTTTTTTCTAATGTAGCCTGGCGTCGTGGTGGACACCTATATCTCAGTGACTCAAAAGGCTGAGGTAGAAGGATTTCAAGTTCAAGGGAAGCATGAGACACTTAGTGAGACACTCTCTCAAAATAAAATGAAAGAACCTGGGATATAAATCAGTGGTTGAGTATTTCTGGTTTTAATTACTAGTACTGACGGAGGAAAAAAAAAAAAAACCTAAACACCTCTCAGAATACTGTGCTTACTTCTTTTCCCTTTCATGGTGAACTTAGAAACCCTTGGGAACCTTATTAAAGATGCGAAGCCACAACATGAAACCAAGTTCAGAGCCTCTATCAAACTAGGCAAACTTGCTTTCACCAAAGTTGGTTTCATAATATAGGAAGAAATACAACATATTTTATATTTCCAAAAGATTACTTATTACAAACATTATAAGTATACTCATTAATTTCTACCAAAGAAATCCTAAATAAACTAATTTCATGTGTATCTTCATAATCCCATGGCTGCATACACCCAATCTGGGAATTGCTATATGGATGACTTCCTGTGAGATCTTTTGGGGTTCAAAGGAGAGTAATGGCAGTGGCATGTATGCACAAGCTATTTGACTAAGTATAATGATGGATTTGCTATTACACTTATTTATGCTGTCAAAATACACACACACACATATATGTGTATTCATTTATTTATTTTTATTAATAGTACCTGAGCATATCTTCAAAATTGCCTTCCACGTATCCCTCCTAACAGAGTGGTAGATAAGTTTTGAGTGTGGAAGAGAGAAATTCAGAAATGTTAGATGGTCTCAGGATAGGCTTTTTAACCACAGTTAGACCTCTAGCTCCTTTTGAGCAGTTTCTCCTGGCTTCCAGTATGCCTTTGAGTGACAAAAATAAGTTTGTACCTTTGTGGTTTTTTAATTTGCCAAATTCTACAGCACTGTCCTCTGGATCTCTCTCATTCTTCTGAGGGCCCCGCCCTGAAGAGGACAGGAGCAGTGTAGGGAGGCATGGAGAATCAGTGATGGGAAAGGAAGACCATTTGGGAGTTTTGAGAGAGGAAGGGAAATGTGGGCATGTGGAGCCATTCAACAAAGGGAGAGTTGAAGACAGTGGGTGTGTTGAAAATAATGAGACCTGAGTTGAACACCTAGTTCTATTGTTTAAAAGCTGCTTGCTTTGGCGAAGCCATTTCCCTTCCTTGTATCTCCACTTTTCCTATCTCGTCTGTGGGGGGAAAAAATGCTATCAGCTTCACAGACTTGTAAGAATTGAAGATGATAAATATAAGAAATGCTTAGAGCTTAATGAAGGAAATATTACATGAGAGCAACTTGATCACTCCTTAAATCAAACCTCTTGAGGCAGAGGGTTCTGTAAAGTAAAGCAATTTGTTGAGCCCTTGCATCTGCTAGCCAGAAAAAGGACCAAGTCCTGCGACAAGCTGCCACAAATTCCAGCAGCAAGGTTAGATAGCAGTTGGAAAAATGTCTCTGGATTTAAAGCTAAGGGCATTTTTATTACAAAATTTGGAAGAAGGAAACATAAGCTGTTCCCACCGAGTTTGCATTGGCTGTAGATGGGGGAGGAGGGAGTGGGCTGTGTGAAGCAGAGAAAGCTTTGGAATGGGAGGAAAGTCTGTTAAGGAGAAGAAATTGTGACTCCTGGATTGGCTGTAGTTGTATGTGGAATGCAGTGGTACTCAAGGGACAGGATGGACCTGAGTTTAGGTATTCGAAGTGGTCTTTTGTTGTTGGGGCCTATAACTGTGATTACCTCCTCTTATTTCCTCCCCTTCTATCTTCCTGCTGGTAATTACATTCCGGATATCTCAGAATTGTTTTTTCAGCCAACCAGCAGATAGATACTTGAGCACCCGACCATACCATACGTGACACCAGTTTCTCTAAATTAGCAAGACAGCAGTAGGGGAAGTAGGTGACAGTACATGGGAAGTCTCTGTACTATCTTTGCAACGTTTCTCTAAACCTAAAAATAGTCCAAAATTAAAAGTTTGGTAAAAATAAAAAGCATAAAATTCATAGCTACATATGCCTAATAAGCATAATAATATATTTATTTCCCATGCAGTTTGCTAAAATTATTTTTGTGCTGAGTGTGAAACCTGAAGCTGAATTTTAGGTAAGACACAGGTGTTTAAAATACTGCCACATAACCAGTGAAAACTTTCCATCAATCCCAGGTATGATGTAGATATCTTGCTTTAGTGGCTTTCTAGAATTTAGGACAGATCACAATTCCCTCTCAGAAACCTTTAAAAACAGGTATGTTTTGGAACTTGGAATATTTCATATTTTTGAAAAGTACTACAAAACATCCTATGTGAAATCTGGGATAGCATCTTCTAAAAATTGTATTGATAATTCTTTAGGAATTATGAATATTTAGGTAATAAGATAAAAAAAATAGCTTCACTTTAGGTTGGGGCCAGTTTTGCCATCCAATGGGCAATTATTTCAGTCTTAAAGAGTTATCAGTATTTAAAAATCTTAGATAACTCATTGTGGATATTCATCCTGAAAATATTTCTAAATTATCATCAGGTAATATTTGCTTTTTTTTACGTTTCTGTTGCTATGATTATACAAGTCGTCAACTGGGAAGTTGTTTTACCTCAGAAAAATAGCAAATAAATGTACCATATTTACAATTTTTGTAAAGGAAATAGTGAAATGTAAAAGCTAAATATTTCTTTGTCCCACTTTGACAATTCTGAGTCTTTTGTCTTCTTGGAATTAATGACCATGTCCCTCTGTGGTTCCTACTTCCTAGATATGTATCAGGTTTAGTCAAGCTTTTCTTATTATAATGAAAAAGAAAAACAAACAAAAACCCTGTCACTATATTTTCCTGAAATTAAACCTTCATTGGAGACAATTTACTTTCCCACGTATGAAAAAAATACTTTATGTACTAATTTTGTTTTATTTTTCTGATTTTTGACTGAGTATTAAAATTGGTAAGGCCAAATGAATATTTCAATTTGAATAATTTGAAAATATTTGAGTCCTGCCTTCTTCATAGATAAAATTAATTTTAAAACAGCATTATTGAAAACAGGCTTTCTTTTTAAACTAAGAATTCCAGATGTTTTTAGACGCTGCCTATGACATTTGCACAATCAGAATAAATTGTGTTTCTAGAGTAATGTAATAGATAGAAGTGCCGAATAAATCTCGTGCCAGAGAGATGACAGAATTAACATGCTGATGACATTTTAATGCTTCAATATAATCAAGGGGGCATGGATCATGCCTCCACCAGTTCTAATATAATTCTATTCTTTAATCTTCTTCCAAGACAAAACAAAATATAGATAGATTTCAGAAAGTATATAAGCAGAGTGTGCTTCAGTCTTCAGGCAAGCTGTTAGGATGCATCTCAAATGCTATTTAGGTTCAGCTGTGCCAGCAGATATTTTACCAAAGCAAATGAGTTACAGATTACAAATCCTGGGATAATAGCAGATATTTGTTGTACTTTTTCTGAAACTTGCCCTTGGTAGGTTCTGCTTACATTTACTGAGAAAAGACACTTCTTTTCTCATCTCATATGAAAGGGGTGGTGATGGAAGGTTTAATAAGGATGAGAAGCAACAATTGCCTTGGCAGGAGTCAAGTATAGACATAAATAAGTCATAAGAAAATGGTTTCTCTGGCACTCTTTATGCTCACACAGAACAGTCGTGAATGAATACTTATTGCTAAACTTAGTTTTCAAGAATATATATGATGGTAAATCTCTTTTTGAAGAAAAATCTCAGACATGATATTATAAATCAGAGAAGAAACACATGCTTTGACCAGGGGACTAAGTTTACCTTCCAAGATTATAATGGTAAATCTAGCACTACTGATTCACCAACACATGGAGAAGGTAAAATTATTTTCCCCGAGGTTTTTTTCTCAACTTATTTTTCTATTTGACTTACTACCAACCAAGTGATGTTTCTAAAACACAATTTTGAATATATAATACCTTTCAGTGCCTTGCATGTTTCCAACCTCCATCCCCATCTCAGGGGGACAACCTGCAAGGTCTCTCATTCAGGAATTCATTTACCTCTCTCTTTTGCATGTATTCTCTATGTACAAGTAAATGCTTTCACCTGTAACTAAAAGATATCCTATTTGGAGTGACTTCAGGAATAAGCAAAGTGATTCTTCCAATCTCAGAGTCAGAGCAAGATCCAGTGGGGCAAGAAGAATGCTTGAGGGTGTCATTAGGGTCTTAATTCTCTCTTCCATTATCCTATCTATGGCCATTACTCCCAGTAGACTTAAAATGACTGACAAATGTTAAGTGTGGCTTCTCTTGCTCACTTCTGGAAGGAGAGAGAAGAGCAGAGCACCTGTCTCAAAACAAGGAAAGTAAATCCTATTTGTCTCAGACAAGTTAACAATTGTCAAGACAAGGCCAAGAATCAGTGGGCTAAAGGAAAGGAAAGGGGCATTTAGCAAAAGCATCCATGACTCTATCTCCACCAAAGTTTGCCTATGGCCCCACATCTGGTGAACTGACAGAGTAATCTGTACTCACCTGTCAAAAACAGAATTTCAGGAAGCTAAACAATGAACCTGAGTCAGAGCTGTGGCAGCAGAGTCTGGATTAACACACTTGCTTGGTTTCTCTGTCAACCAAGGGCTTTTAGGAGTATGTGGACATGATTTTAAAAAAAAATGAGTTCTAATATCACACCCAGGAGATGTAAGTATGCAGTATGCAGTTGTGTTCACTTCCCTCTCCCTCTTTGAATACCTTGAAAGAGTATACTTATACTCTGACCCTCTCCATAAAGGGCAGAGGAATTTCTAGAATGTAGAGTTGTTTTACACTGAAAACCCAGCACCCTTCAAGGACAACACATATTTTAAAAGCACTCTAAGTTGCCAGCTTCTTTAGCAGATTGATGAGGCTAAAGACATCCCATACACTAAAAAACTGAGGTCCCTTGGTGGAGGTTTGGTTGAGGGATGTCTCCTATCCAGTCTTGCTTATTGAATGTGAAAAACGCCATAGCTTTTTCTGTCAGGGAAGCTACAGAAAAGAGAATTGTTGTAGGAATGAGTTAAAAGGAAAGATTGAAGAAAGTGTAAAGTACAGTTAAGATAAATGTAAACTAACTTTTCAGTTCAGGATTCTGACAAAGACTAAATATACTTTCATGGAGAAATTGTAGTGGGGAGAAGGATTTTTAATAAGATTTCTAACCTCAGAATACTCCTAACCACAATATAACGCTGTTAAAGTTGTCCAATACTTTACCTTCACTAAGCGAAAAGAAATAACTCAAAGTTTTCTGAGCTTGTTTCACAGTAGTGGCAAAACTGTTCATCTCTCTTTCATTAAAAAATGAATTACCAGTACATTTTTGCTAGTAGGGTCAACTCAAGTCAAATTTGTGAAGGGGACACAATTTCTTATGGTTACTGTCTTTGTTTCTGGCACCTCTAAATATATTACTAAATCATTTGAAAACCTACTGCCAAAACCCATAGAGCTCTCTGGGCTTTTCCCAGTTTCTGTCTCCCACAAAATTAAATGTGTATTTGTGAGTGCATTGTGTGTGCCTTTGTGTGTGTGTGTGTGTGTGTGTGTGTGTGTGGTATACTGTCAGCTGGATGACAATGTGTGCTTAAATACTATACTTAGTTGAGTCAATTAAAATTAAATATTTTTAAGTCTATCATCATAAGATCTAGGTAATAGTGACTTTAGATAAAAAGCCTTAACAAATGTAGAATTTCTTGGACTGCTCTTCAACAGTAACTTTTATAATAGATATTTTAGAGACATTCTGGTAGAAGAGTGGGAAAGTGTTTCAGATTGTACATTCAGTATGCAGTTATGCCATGTAAATAGTTGTCTACATTGTCTTCATGTTAGTCCAGTTTACAAAAGATTTCAAGATTGCTATTTTCAGTTCATCATTGCATTTCTTCCTCAAATAAGTATTTTGTACTTTCAAAAGAATTTGAGTGTCTCTAGTTCCATACAGGTTGTGTGACTTTGGCTAAATTACTTAAACTTTTAACTTCTTGTTTCCTGTGCAATTGGGAACAATGACCACAGGAATGTTTTAATTTATGGAGTAAGTAAGAGAGTAAAAGGAACAAATTGAAATATAAACATGCCCACAGGGGTCAAGCAGTCACAGCATGTGTAAAGAAGTTTGATTCAGGGTGTCATTTGAGAAAGAGATGTTAGATACAAATTGAGAGATTCTGAGAAAGGTTTATGTGGTGGCCAGCCTTCAAAGTGGCCACCGATGATTTCTGCTTGGTGTGCTTGTATATCACCTCCCACATTGAGCAGAAATGTTAAGAGAAACTATAAGATATTGTGGAAATGACAGTCTGACTTCTGAGGCTGGGTCATAAATTATGTTGCATCTTCTACCATGCACTCTCTTAGGTTACTCACTCTGGGAAAACTAACTTGCATGTACAATGCTCAGATTGGGTTATGGAGAGTTCTACATGGCAAAGTACTAACACTTCTTGACAATGTTCAGTATTAACTTGACCGCCATATGAGTACACCATCTTGGAAGCAGACTGCCCAGCTCTAATCAAGTCCTCAGCTGACTACTATGTCTGCCAACATCATGACCACAATCTCATGAGTGGCCTTGATTCAGGAACTATGGAGGGTTTAAGATTTTACCCAAATTGCCAGATAACACATTAAATTGCCTCATTATTGTGGATTCAGGCAAAAGACACAAGATTCCTGGATCAGAGACAAAGAAGTTTGTTATTCACAGCAATAAAAAACAACTTGAGTATTTGCCTTTTTTTTTAACTTCTTTAAAACTTACTTCCCAAAAGACAATTCAAAGAAGATTAGGTGATAACCTTGACATACATGATTGCATTATGTAACAAAAATCCTGCTTGAGCAGAAATAGTAGTACTTTCTACTGGACAGTAAGGATGATGATCCTTGGTTTAGGTGAGAGACAAAATAACTCTTTTACAAGTAAGGTCCCAATACAAGTCACCCTGAAACAATACAGAATAAAGGCACTCTGTCTTTGTTTTCAGTAGATGGCACAATCATGAATCACCCATGGCAAATGTTCTCTCAATCCTCCCTAAGCCACTCCTAAATCATTTACCCAGAAAGTCTGAGATATAATATTTATTACTATTTTAAACTGAAACATTTTGAGGTAATTTGTTACACAGTAATAGATAATTAGTAAAGTTTACTTACAAAATGGGGGAGGGGGTGGAAATAGGTGGAAAGCAATAATGACGAAAAATTATTAATTGTTAAGGAATAAGTAAGGAACCAAGGTCCACAAGCAGAAAGTGAAAACAGGATTAGCACACAGAGAATGAAAAACTTACTGAAAACAATGGGAAACAAAAATCATATACAACCCTCTGAGGAGGGGTAACCTTCATTTAAGGGAGGCTTCCTTTCATGCAGTTCATTTAGGGGAATAAATTTCCTCAACATTTTTTATTCCTTCTCACTTAAGCATTGCTTGAAATTAAATGGATCCCAGAAAAACAGGAGCCCAGTTGATGTCATTCCCACAGATGAGTACTCCCCACCCCACAGATGAATACTCCCCACCCTATAGAGAAAGATGAAAAGTAAATGGTGGAGCAGATAGAAAATATCTGGTACAAAATAATAGGCCACACATACCTCTTCTAAAAGACCTGGGTCCTACTCTGCAATAAATTATTGTAGTGTCATTTGGCTATTCAGTTAGAAATGATGAGATCTGAGATATGTAGAGTGAGGTAGTTGAACCAAAAAAAAAAAAAAGAATAACCTACTGCATGGAGAGTTTCTCCGATGTTATCGGTAGAAGACATCATTGCTTGAACTCATTTCAGTTAAGCCCATGAATGTTTCCAATGCACACATTGTTTTCCTCGGAGAGTCAGAGACAAATATGGAGACATCTGCTTCTCTGAACCCACATTTCTTACTGTGTTTCTAAGTATTCTTCCCAGCCAGGATTTGTAGATAATGGAAATCCTTTTACATATATTGTAATTAGATTCCAGATCACAGTACTCAACTTGTAGTATAGGTAAAAGTGTTTGTAAATTATGACATAAGATGCAAAATAAAGTTGAACAATGTGAACACTATTTATCAAAAGATCATTTATCAAATATGAAAATCTTTATAATTAATCAGTAGCGTCTCATGATTTCTAGGAATTTAATGTAGAGAAATATTCAAATATTCAAACTTTAATTAGTATTTGAAATTACTCTAGATTCAACACCAGAGATACAGAAACTGATTTTGAAAGGTTCCTTAAAAGTTAAATACAGAATACACATCACAAAGGAAACAAATTGTTTCATCACTCTGACAAAGATTTAAAGAACAAAATCTACTTTCAATTATCTTTCTAAGATTTAAAATATACAAAATATCATATAAAAATGAACTTTAATCTATCAATCAGTAAATGTACTAGTATATTGAAATAATAGGAGACTAATATTTTGATAATGATTCATAGAGAAAATTACAGAGAATAAGCACAACAAATATTAATACAACAATTCTCAAATAAATATAAAACGAAAAAAATACACATTTTAATTAAGTAAGCTTTTGGTTAGACTATATGTTGATATAGATTTTCTAGAATGTTCTTGAGCAATATGTAACAATATTTTTGAGTATATTTAATTTGATGTAGAAACTCAGTTTTTAAAGAAATAGTAAAATGTTTGAGAAACTTCTTATAGATAATGATGAACATCAAAGAACAATTTTATATTAAAAAAAATTGGAAACACTGCAGTGCCTTGCTACAAAAATGATACTTTGTCATACACCCATAATTTGGAAAATTATTTATATATTAAATGAGATACTCAAATAAATTTTTATACTTTTGGAATGTTCTCAAAATATGAAAATGAAAAAATAGAGAAATATAGAGTATGATTGCAAGCATATCAAATATTCATATATGTATGACTGAAAGTAAATATGCTAAGACGTAAATATAAATTACAAGAGGAAATTTCAGTAGGGAAAACTTACAAGTGATATGTCACTAGCTATATTTCTGAATTTCCCAGTCTTTCTAGTAATTTTTAATGTTAGTAACTTTTAAAATGTTTTGTCCTCCTTCAAAAAGACTAAAGGAGAAAATGGTGGCTGAATAACATAAACATATACAAAAGTGCCTTCTATACACTGTCCAAGCAATATTTTCCTAATCTACCATTAATAAAGGGGCTTATAATATACGTAGTGTTCTCTCTTTAGAACTCTACTACCGAAAGTCACCCATCATCTCTGTGGCTTTTCAAAACATGCAATAGAAAATATTAATAAAACCAAGCCAAATAGTTATTAACTCGTATTTTAAAGGAGAATTCATGCCAAGTGATTGCTAATTGATACTTTAAAATGAAAATTGTGAGACATCAGAGAGAAAGCCTCCATCATCCTTGTGACTCAGGGCTTTTTCACCTGGTGAGCACCTTGTTTTGTGAAGTTGACATTAAGCATGGATGGAATGGTGTGAGATCCTCTTACGGAACGATCTGTGCAGAGCACAGTCTTTACTGTCCTAAGGAAGAAAACAAGAAAAAAAATGCTCATGCTTCTACAATTATTCTGCCATCTCAGTTTCACTTATTAAATAATGGAAGATATTTTCATGTTACATTAGAAACATAATGAAATTTGAAGGCTGATATTGGTGTTTAATAGTTTTAATTTTTAGAAATCTCTTATGCGCTGCTTATTATAAACTTTCCTTATCATTCTACAAACAAGTCTTTGAAAGTGTCCATTTCAATGTCCATTTATAGTCTGTGTGTTTGAGCCAGTACCTAACAGCACAAGGGATGGTTCATATTAATTATTTGAATAGGCTCGTGACTCATGATTGTCTCATTCCCTGCTCTAGTTCAGTCATGCGAGACATTGTCTTCAAGACTACTTGTAGAAAGCCACACAAACAAAAAGACAACATGAATTATATATCCTCTGCCCTCAAGATTGCTTAGTATAACACTGGGTATGGCTCCATGTGCCTCAGCTGCCCTTCTTGACACTGCCTGTGACTTCCAAAGCAGAGTGCCACCTCCACCAGTTTATTTCTGCTCCTCATTCACATTCCCTCTGCCATCCCTTCAGCTTTGCATTTAGTTTCTTCTCCCATTTTTTCCCCTTTTATTCTGCTTTTGCTCTTCAGACTGAAGGCGGTAGAAGTACTTTTTCTTCAGTCCCCCATCTCTGCAGGATTTTCTGCAGTGTGATGCATGTAGTATACACTCATTACTTATTGAATGAGCAGAAAGCTAGAGGTTGACACAAACCAAAATTATACTTCAAATATGTGTGTTGATCACACTGCCTGTCTGAAACCTTGGTTCCAAGAAACCTACTTTTTTCATTGTCCATGCCAATGTGACATCGATGATGCTGTCTTTTTCCATAATTGTGTTGCCTGCCATCTCCTTCAGAGATCCTAATAATAACTTTACAAAAAAAATAGCTTTGAATACTTTCAAAATAATTTCTACATACCCGTGTTCTGAGAAGTAGAACAAAGAAATAAAAAATTATCAGTTCATTCATAAATTAATCCTTCTTTCTCTCAACAAGTAAATAATTCCTGTGCAAACTCATCTTCTGGGCCCACCATCAAGCATCAGAAACATAACAACTGCTACATGAAATAGCACTTACCATGATGGACCTGTTAGGCTAGCAGCAAATTCAGACATGAGAGAAAAATTTACAGATTTTTATTCATTGGAATTGTGGCAAATGCTGGAAAGAAATGCATTCTTTTATGGGAAGGCTTATTTGGAAAATCTATCAAACTCTGGGTAGCTAGAAGAGACATTCCAAAGAAGTTCACACTTAACTAACATTTATAGGATGAACAATAAGTAGCACAATAAAACTCAGGCAGGAGTTATTCCAGCTATAATGAACAGCATGTGCAAAGGCCCTGGAGTTGGAAAAAACTGAAGATTGACAATACAGTACAAAACGGGAAGGGGATTTATCCAAGAAAGAATAAAGAAAATAATAATGACTCAATGGCTATTTTTCAGCCAACTTCAACTTTGTAAGTGTGACAAATGAAAGCAGAAACTTCAGACAGTACGCATCTGTGCTTACACTTCCTTGACTAACCTATTCAAAATTGCCAAGTCAGACTGAGGGAAAGTAGCTTTTAAATACAGATTTCCCTCTTGATTTAGAAAACTCTATCAGTAAACTCTCTCTCTCTCTCTCTCTCTCTCTCTCTCTATATATATATATATATATATATATATATATATATAGACTCATGATTGTCTCATTCCCCGCTCTAGTTCAGTCNAGAGAGAGAGAGAGAGAGAGAGAGAGAGGTTTTAGATATAGGTTTTAGATGCAGATATAGGTTTTAGATGCAGATCAGTGAGAATGCAAATCCAAAAGGATAGCCAGCATCCTTCTCCTGATAGAGAGGTCTCAGAGGGGTAGAGTCTCTCTGCTCTGAAAACAACTCTCCTGAGTCTTCCTTAGCTTTTCTGCAACTCCAGGCAAATCTGCATAAATTGGGGTCCAGTCAACCAGCTAAGAGTCCAAGTTTTGTTAATGGTCTACATGCAGAGCAGCAAAGCATATGGTTATCTGACTTTCGTTCCCTCTTTTTTCCTAAGACTTAGTTTGTATCCCTATGCAAACCAATGATATTCAGAGGCCATGGAAATTCAGATTTGTTGAGGAGAGAGAAGACAAGAGGAATGGAAAAGCAACAAGGGAAAAAGGAAGGAATAGGAAGAAGGAGTAATGAGATGAATAAATTATGGCTAGAAGGACAGTGATAAAATATAGCCACAAGGAAGATAGGAAAATGAAGAGAGAAAAGTGTGGGGGAAATGAAATATAGCTGTGGATTCCGAAGTTCAATTAAGTATATTTCAGTGAACAGTCTCCCATTGTCTTCTAGATCCAAATTAGTCAAATTCACAGTAATTTAACTAATGGGATGAGGTAGAAAAGGGTTATAGTGAAGTTCTACACATTTGGAAATTAATGTTACTTCTGAAGGCAACATGTAAGCAAGCAACATGTTTATAGTGTTCAAAAATAATGCAATGCGGATTTGCATATATCATTTCAAAATGTCTTTTGGTTCTTTACTTACAACCAATGATTGCAATAAGGATATACAAGATAATGTCATGTCTACATACTTCTGCCTTCTCAGATTCTTTCTGCCTATACTATCTTGTATTGAACCTATCATTTTATAACATTTATATCTTGGGATCTGGCTGTCTCTTCCAGTTACATTTTTGAAAATGTTTTATTTAAAGAAAGATTGTTATCGCAAGTTTTAATTATGGATTCCATCTTTTCCTGAAAATAATTGTTTCTGAGCTCTGAGACTTAAGTGAAATTCTTTTCCTCTCAAGTTGAAATGGATCCCAGTTAGAGAACAATGACCCAAGTTCAAATCCATAATGTGGATATCAATTTCTCACAATTTTTAGACCACTCTGGGCATGTCCTTCTACTATGCATGTTTAAATAATCAAATAGGGTATATGTTATTTGATTCATAGAAAATTATAAGAAAATTTATAACTGGCCACATTACAATAAGTTTGTGAGTCAAGTTCAGTATCCCCTTAGCTTCACCCACCCTCATCAACTTTCAAATGCACATTTCACTGCCAAAGCTGCTCCACGGCCTCTATTATGTGTTCCCTATAATTTAATATCTATTGTACACTGGTTATACACTGCTTGACACAAACATCTATACATAGCCTGGAGAAGAGACCCCAAAATTCGGGGTCAAGCTGCTAATACCACTAAGGACTACTAATTACTTTGAATATAAAGGTCTTAATTCTGGATTCCAATCCATTGCCAAAATGAATTTATTCTGGGAACAACGTCTCAGAGATATTTAAATAGTGTTGCAGTTGGACAAAGTGTTCTGAAGTTTTTAGGAGTCTCACATGTCTGATTTACTTTTCACAAATATAAATGTAAAATTCAATAGTTTCATATAAGTAAACAAATGTATATGTCTTCATATGCATGTGTGTATTATACATACAATTCAATATACATTTTAGATCACTTTCTGAAAAATTACTTTAATGGTCAAAATGTATTGTAATTATTAGCTATCATTTGTGATATAAAATACCAGGTATTTTAAGGAATATAAAATAAGTTATTTGTATCATTGGGCCAGCATATAAAGTATTTAGGCAAACAAGATATCTATCTGGGAGGTATTTCAGCTATAATATGCACCCATCTAATAACATTTATTTAGTTATGATTATCATTTATATGCTATTGTATGCTAAGGACTCACACAGAGAGTTGGGTATCATTTACTAAATGTTTCTATGAATATGTGTTATGTGAATTAGCTCATCTAGTTTTCACAAATACCCTATAGGCAGGTACTATTTCGGCTTCTATATTTGGCAGATCAGGAAATGAGGCACAAAATAATGAATTGCCTTGACCCAAGTTCAATGTTGGGGTTTAAATCCAGAAAGTTTTTCCCAAAATCTATACCTTTGACTATTATATGTTGTTACCACTCAATAAAATGAAATAAAATAAAGCAGTGGTCCCTGCATTCAAGTTGAGATTCAAGGTGGAATCCTGAATCTGCACCTACACACAAATTTGTTCTTACTGGAGACAGGAAGAGGAGAACTTTAGAGTATTATAAACACAACTGAATTAGAGAATGATGTGTAGTATAGATAGTCCACAGATTCCTGTTGAATTTGCAAATTATTTCCAGGAGGAAAAGTTGACTTTGGAAAGAAATATTTAAATGTCTAATTCAAGAAGACAACAGTGTTCTCATAAATCAAATAGAGGGAGGCTGTGGTCTGGAAGCTCCCCTGCACAAGCAACAGACCCAGCTGAGATGCACCTGGAAGAGATGCTCCTGGGTGGAAATGCAAGTCCACCAGACTGGCTCAATGTTCTCTGCTTTACCTTGCTAACCCCCTGAGTTGGTTTCCACTGGCAAAGTTTGTCAAAATCCAAGGGCAAACACATGAAGCACCAGTGAGATAAAAATGTATAAATCTCATAAGGTTCCAAGAGTAACATGCTAAACTTGGTGTCTCCAGTAAGCATTTAACTTTGATTTACTAATAATACGCATTGCATGTTAATTGAACAGTACTATTAGGTATATACAAGATATGAGTTAATTATATGTCACTTAAAATAATTATATTGAGGACACACATTAATGGATTCATCATGGCCTTACAGCAGGCATTATTAATGCATCCTGAGGCCAAGGCCATTTGCCTGACAACTGTTTATGGAATGTTCCAATGAAGAAAAGGAGTCCTGACCTGAGATCATTTAATCTTCCTTTTCCCCAAATAAGTCAAAGGCTCAACTTTATGTTTTTGAACCTTCCCTCTTTCTCCAGTCTTTTATTAATTTTATTTAATGTTGAATCCTTTTACTTTATTTTAAACTAAGTGTTTCAGGTAAGTCTCAGAATTTGCATCTACTATGTTTGACATATACTAGCTCTGAAGGATTAACTTGTTTATGATTTTGATAACGAAACCACAGATTTCCTAATGTAGCCAGAAGAAGCCAGCTACTGGTAGGCAGACAGGCAATCATTTTATTATGTTAGTGACACCCTTTATCCCAGTTTTTTCTCACATTTAATTAAGATAATCAAAGCAAGTATTGAAATTTAAATTTTCACCAATAATTATATTGTATGATACACAGCTTCTAAAAATCACATTGCAAAACATTATTTGAGACAAAGTAGCCTTTGAGCAACATAAATAATATTATATTTTGATATAAAACTGAATATATATATACATGGACAAATACCCAAAATTCGTAAGTCAAACATTATCTTTTTGTATTAGAATTACAAATAACAATTTCCCCACACTGCATTGTTTACTTTAAAAGTTTTTTTCAGTAATACCTGAAATTTCTACATTTTAATTAAGAATTAAATACACTTGTATTTCACAAAGATATTGCTCCCAAAAACCCATTAACTTATTCCTGTGGACTTAAGATGTGGTGCACTGTCTTGAATTTCTTAGTTACAGCTTCTGATTCAGCTTGTCTTTCTGATACCCTCTGCCATGCTGGTCAAGGTGAAGGGCAAATAGACCAAGTTGTTTCTCATTCCACGCCATGAACCATCAGTTAGTGATTATAACTAGCATTTAGTAAAAGGAAATAAAGGAACAAATAGGGAATATCAGTCTGTAGTGTTGTGTAGTAAGAAAAATATTTTATGAAACTTTATATATATATATATATGTGTATATAATAACATTATATTATATATATATATAATGTTGGTCTGTAAGTAAAATATATGTATTACAATGAGCCCAGGTCAGGAGAGTCTGTTCTAAAACAATCTATACAAACAGAAAAAGAAGCAACACTGGCAGAGAGTTTGATCAGTTCTCCCAAATAAGAAGTGGCAGATTTGGGAACAGTATTCACTTTAACTGTCTAGTGGTTATTTTAATCATGCTGCCATAAGGTACACTGTATAACTCAAAGAATGGCAGCTAACTACCACAAATGTACCCGGTACTTCAGAACTTTTTAATCCTTTTAATTCAGCAGGCTTCCTTATTATGGCAAATATGGAGCACTCTGGAAGAGAAACAGAGAAAATATAATCATTGACATAATTAATCTGATTATTTTAATAAACATTGTTTCTAGTGTCTATAAAAGAAATGATACCAAAAAAATCTATACTTTGCCTCCATTAGTATCAATTAGTAACATAGTCATTTCTCAATTATATCACTGCCTACCATGCATGTATCCAATAATCTAAAATTAAAATCCAGTATGCTGTGCCATTCTCATTAAATGCTTAACATCTAATCTGTTGCACTTGAGCTAGTGAAGGATATTGTTTTGGAAAGGTAATTAGCAATATTATTCTTTACAACATTCTATCAGCTAGAGTAGAGATTTTTAGAAGAAACCAGCAAATATTCTAATTGAACTATCCATTTGACATAAGCATTTGCACTGATACTGTTAATTAGTCTCTGCTTTAACTGGTCAATTAAAACTGTAAAAGGAGGGCCAGTGTGAAAGTAGTGTTTTTAAAATGTTGTATCCCCATCATTTAACTCCAATAACTTAATAGTATCACTTTCACCAAGTGAATCAAATGCTTCAAATGCACATATCTTTCCTAAAATTAAAAAAAAAAAACAAGTAATAGTCTGTGTCGTATGGTGACAAGTACAGTTCAAAGTGCCCTTATTGCTGTTCGCATGGTGATAATTAATCCTTTAGTCATTATCATAATGAGAAACCATGTTCAGAAAATGCTGATTGAAAAATTCAGATATCAAACGCAAGTCACTCATTGCCAATCAGCCAAATTGATTCCTACACTTATGGCAGATTAGCACAGAAGTTTCCAAATAATTTACCCCAGCCTACTCCAAACTTTTCTAGGCTTTTTATGTCACTTCATGATTTTTTAAATGGCCTGCTCTAACAGGAAGTAGCAGCATTACACTTTCCCTTCTTAATTTGTGATAGATATTTCATCCTAATTAGAACTGTTTCCTGATTTTGTTTTGAATATGGTCTATATTTCATTCTTTAACTGAAATGATTGGAATACGGAACTATCTATGATCAATTAAATCTGAAAACTTTAAAACTTCCAACTACAACTTTACCAACTTCAAAAAAAAAAAAAAAAAAAAACTGACAGGCACTTGACATTACCCAGTGAAACACAGAAACAAAGTTCACATTTCCAGAAGACTAACTGTAAATTTATCTAGAAGCATACAGGTGCAGCATAAAATGCCGATTTCTTTTTTCCCCAAATCAAAACTTCCAAGTGCTACACACCACTATGTATGAAGTTAAAATGATTTTTTTCTGATTTTATCTCAAGTTTCAGGCCTACAACCAGCATGTTGGACATATTCACAAAGATGTCCTGTGTTCACCTGATAATATGCTGAACTCTCTCATTTTTATCTTAAATTTATTTGACTTCTTCTTATATCTTTTTCTCATAAATTTCTCAAGGTCAAAAATCATGTCTTATTAAAATGAGTGTTTTCTCTTTGGCAATCATACCCAAATAGCCTGCATACACCTATTCAGTGATAAGCCTCAATTTAGCATACTTTGACCCTTTTTTTTTTAAATGGCCCTGCTCAGTCATGACCAGTGTAGTTTATAATAAATAACAAAAACAATGTGAAGATTTGAAACACTGCATTAAAATAAGTAGAATATCAGAGGCTAAATGTAAGACGAATTCTCAAACTTTCTCAAAGAAGCATAAACATATAATTTCAATTTTGCAAGTGCTTGTATACCAACATATCTATTCCAAAAGAAAGAAAAAGGTAAAGATATTAAATCTTGTGATATGATTGTCTGATGACTCCAGCATCAGGAATATCAGGATCTAATGCAGCACAAATCATAGTTGACAGATTTCATATTCTTAAACTTACAAACCTACAAAGAGCTTTTTATGTTAATTAAACTTATAATTGTAGTAAACTAGAATGAAATATCACTAATTCAGACAAAGTTCTCACTCATAAGAAATTTGGATTTAGATCATTGCTTCTTTATGAACCATTTCTCCATGGATACCTTTCTAAATCAAATCCCACTCAATATGGTTGTATAATTTCACACACTAATAATGTTCTATGTCAGCTTATGGATTAAGACTGATAAAAATTGCATTCATATCTTGAACCTAGCTGCCCATGTTATCATTTGGTGATAAAATCTGCTTCCTTCCTTACAAGGGATATTTAAAATGAAGGAGAAAGATGGCTATTGCTATCTTAAATAGGCTTAATCAACACAGTCAACCTAAAATCTGAACATCCATGCAACAGGACTTTTCGGTTTATGAGAGCAAGAAATTGTTAGGGCATCTTTCTAAGTGCAGAGTAACTTATTATGTTCTAAAGTTTACTTAGTTCTGTATTTTGCACATAGCAGTATATTAACACAGGACATTTTTGATAGCTAGCTCTTGGCTGCCAAACCAAATGACTATCTCATCTCTAAGGTTAATAAATTCTCCCCAAAACATCCCAACAAATTCATCTAATGGATACTTGGAATATGTGGAGATGAAGAGATTATCATATGGGACAGCTGGAGGATTTTTCTGGACAAGTATAACTGGAAGGAAGATAGAGTCATTGGCAACTATTAGATGATCTTCTTTCTTTGCTGCTCTAAAAAGTAAAGATCATATGATTTCTATTCTTCATTCAATGTTCTTTCTCAGCTCTGGACATTTGCACATGCTGTTTGCTAAGCTGACAATCATTAATGTCCTTTTGACTTTTCCTGCTCACTTACTTTCTAAATGATTTTTCTTAATCTATTTGATTCAATTTTTTTTAACACTTTGTTCCACATCTCTGTAAAATCATGTGACACAGTTAACATGCTCTCACAGTCAGTTGGTCAACTCCTCTTAACAGCTGTTACTGGGAACAAGGAGTAATGAACAGTGTGCTAATGTGAGTAGGTGAACTGCAGACATGTAGAGCATTTCCTGCCTTCTCTCCATCTGCTCTCTTTTCCTTTTCTTTCAGAGTCCTTCCCCTGTCTGGGTAAAGAAAGCACATGGGTGAGAAGATGGGATTATGAGGTAGAATGTCAGTGGTCAGGAAAAGGTAGGTTCTGGAGGCCTAAGCAGGGTGAAGAAGGCATCACACAGAGGAGTGGTGCAGTGGCAGGTGTCAGGGATGCAGCAGGAAAGGGAGGCTGTTGCACATTGAAAGCCCCTTGTTAGATATTGGAGCCCAGCTGCTTCAGCAGATCATTCATGCCAGGACAGGAGTGGCAATGAAGACTGTTTTTTTATATACATATTTAATTAGTTAGGTAAATTGAAAATATGTAAGGAAGGCTTTTTACTGAAGAAGATATTGTTTACATGAATAGAAAAGTGAGCAGCTAGAACAAAACCCTCTGATAATGGGTCGGATTTGGAGTTGTTGGCATTACCCACGTGTATATACACATGTGGACACATACACATACACATGCCATATACATAGTCATGTATAGGGAAGGATATGTGTAAGTTGATTAGATACTAACCTTGATATATCTGTACACACACACACACACATACACACTGACACACACACACACACACACACACAAAACCTAGCTCTGAGCTCTGAGTGCCTGAGAGCAAAGGCACTCTAATAGCAATGGTAAGATATACAGAAATCAGATCTTAGCTACTGAACACCAATCACTACTTCAAAAAACAGAACCCCCACTTGGAGAGAGAGCTGTTTTCAGAGTCAGTACAGGAAAAGTACAAGATGATCCAAGAAGTTTTAATTTGCCAAGGAGCGCAGGGAATGTAAGCAGTCAAGGACTGATGGGGATAAGTTTAAAAGATACAGAAACAAACTTGAAAGACTCCCATTAGACAAATAAGATAACATAGGTATCAAAACGAGTATAGAATGGATTAGAAACCATTTAATGAAATAGGGAACTAACAAAATATAAATAAATATGTAAATAAAATTATAATTATGATGAGGAACCTCTTACACAGAACACTCATTAATTCGAAATGTTTAAAATGGTGCAGGAAAATTGAAAAATTTGCAAACATACCTATGAAAAATTTTGCACAGTAACGGTCGACTGTATGATGTGTGTACCTGGTTCAAGGATCTTTGCAAATACCATTCAGATCAAACAATAAAAGTAGGTGTTTTATAATCCAGTTATAACAAGTCATGTTTATAAGTGATGCCACACATGTAGCAGGACTTCAGAAACTGAGGCAGGAGAATTGCAAGATCAAGTACAGTCTGGGCAACTTAGTAAGATCTTTTCTCCAAATCACAAAACAGGTAGGACTGGGAATGTATTTCAGTGGCAGTGTGCCCCTGGTATATTACTGGTTTAATGCTAGTAACCTCCCCAACACATACACAATCAAATAAATAAATAAATAAAGGGATAGATAAAAATCATAATAAATAAAGGGATAGATAAAAAAAAATCATGAGTCACTCAATAGGATATAATTTAAAAAACATAAATTAATTCTTTGATGCTCATTTCCATGATGCATAATCTGAATCCAATCAGGAGCACCAGTCCAAATTTTTAAAAAATCAAAATTCTGCAAAACAACTGAACTGCAGTCTTCAAAAGTTATCAAGTCATGAAGTCACAGGTTGAGGAACCATTGGAGGCTGAAGGACACTAAAGAGACTAACTAAACACCTACTTGACTTCAACCTAGATCTTTGATAATTAAATGGAAGTAATGCATCTGTGTTCATTTCCAAGTGTTGAAGGTTGTGTCCTAGTCATGCAGGAAATAAACAAAAACATGCAGAGAGTAAAGTACATGAGAATTATATACAGGGAACAAAAATGCATTTATACTATACCTGCAAGATTTCTAAAGTCTGTGATTGTTCCTACACCAAAATAAGTAAATAATAAACAAATGAAGATAATCAAGAAATAATCATGTAGCAAATCAGTTTCCTAAATTCTTCAATTTCTGCAAATCTGCTAACATACTGCATTGAAAAAATTTAAGGGATTTTTTTTCCTGTAATCTATTGCATAATATATATGGCCCCAACGTTTTAAAGAGCTTCAACGATCTGAGCTTAAATAGAATATGACTTGTTTATAACTGGATTATAAAACATCTACTTTGTTTTACTATTCTTTTTTAATAAAAACAAAATTTTAGATATATTTTAAAACAGCTAGAGAAACTTGAAGCAATTCACAATGCAGAACACAGCACAAAACGCATTCCACCAATGAACAGGGTAAGAACTCCGTTTCTTTGAATTATTCAGAGAATTCTTTTCCAAGTCTTACAAGCCCTCTGTGCCATTTTCTGGAGAAGAGCTGCATAAATCATTGAAAATTGTTTCTTAAAAAGAAGTCAAACATAAAAAAAAAAAATCACCCAGCTTGCTGAGTGTGCTGAAAATTTTCTAAAGTGAAGCTTGTTTCAGTCCTCTGATATTCATCAGGTAATGTGTCTGCTCTCTTTTGGCTAATCAGTAAAATAGTGGTTATTGGATTAGATGATTTCTAAGATTTTTTTCCTACATTAATGTTGATGGTTCTATCCTGTTTAAAACTCTTGAAGTACCAAGGGCTTACATTGCCGAGAATTCATATACATAAGAAAAAAATATTCATTTGACTTTGAGAATCAAATAGTGTCATAGCATGACTTTAATATAAAATTTTAAAAATGATCAATTGCATTTGAGATCGTCACTTGTATAGAATTAGTCTTGTGTATATATATCATTTCATATAAATAGTACACGGGAAATGTCATAACATGCAGAAACTCATAAATTCTCTGCTTTATCTTAACATTTCTCACCTTGACATTAGTAAACTAATGTAATTTTATGGCTTAAAAAAATGGACCAAAGTTTTTCTTTTTTGTGTGTCTATGACTTATTTTACATTAAACCACCTTAGGACCCTTCTTTTCTTGTGTAAGTGCAGTGGGTTGGGGAAAGATGTACAACTATAAAACTATTTTCAGGGATAATGTTGAGTTCTGTTTCAGTTATCCTTATCCTCACCCCCACCCTCTGCATTATCTCTTCTAATTTTCATGGACTATTTTATCCTAAGATACTGTGTAATATTAAATTACAATAATAGCAATCAAAGTCATGGGGAGCAAAGGATTTTCGATTGCAGTCCATGCTTGCCTCTCAGTAGCTCGGCAGAAGGAGAGTCTGAAAAGCACAACAATTCAGAAAACTTGCCAGCAGACCCCATTGTCCTTTCAGTTCATAATGACACTGAAGTACTTCCATGATTAAAATTTAAAGGCTTCCCAGTAACCAAGTAAATTGCACAAAACTCCTTATCTAGCACTTACCAAGAAGACTCTGATTTTAATATACTATTAATCAAGCTCCAGCCAAGTTTACCACTGATACTTTCGATTACAGAGAGACTAGCTTCATCTCTCTCAGTATGTATGTATGAGGGAAATTTTTTTTTTTCTGATTAGTCAGTTACTCAGCAAGGAAGTAAACTCCAAGCTTGGTTTAGATACACATTACTAAGGATGCTAGTTGTGGATTTGAAACAACAAACCAAAACATTTTAAACTATTTTAAACCATCCTTTGTAAGAACAACTACAAACCTGAATTCCTTGATATTCCTTGCTAAGAATGAGTTATTAATATTATAAAACCTCCATTCACTAAGATATATGATAAAATAGACTTTACAGTATAAAAATTAAGAAATTTATTACAAGAAAAGGATGATGGATATGTGCAAAGATTGGTCTGTAAGTATGTTTGCTTCAGTTCTGTTCATAACACCAACTGTTTGGAGCAACATATTCAAAATAAGAAACTGATTACATTAATGATGTATAATTACTCCAAATAACTGAATAATATAACGGTATGTTTATAATACATTTTACTAATATTAGAAGTAGTTATATTAAGTGGCAAATTAGTTGCTTTATTTTCTTAAAATATATGCAAATGCTAAGTATAACTGTAAGTATAATTATCCACATGTAAACAGTGCTTATCTTTTGATAATTAGGGGGTCATGTTCATTTTCTTAATTCTGTTTTTTTATTGTATTTGTATTTTCAACACTGAAAACATATTGCTTTGGAAGCAGATAAATGAAATATGTTCATCTCATTTCACACATAAAATGCACCTACAAAGCCACAGGAAAACTGAAGTATTTTGTCTTCTCATTTTCTCCCTCAGTATTTATTTAGTACTATAATGACTATTATACCAAGTCACATAATTCTTTAAAATACAGTATCTATAGAGCTATTGTATAATGGATGTTTTGGACAATAATGTAGAGCTTTTGTGCATATAAGTTGGTGAATGATAATCACTAAATTACCTTAGTCAACTTAGTAAAAACAATTTTTTTCAATCAATTTGTGATGTTCTATATGGAAGAGTTTTGGGGTTTTTTAAAAATATAATTAAAGCCAAGGAATTTTACTGCACAATTTTGTAAAATATAGAACTCTAAATAATAATCGACTATATGGTGGTATTTGCTAGTGTAAATAAGATAAAATTTTTAAATTGAATCCATATAGCTCAAATTTAAAAAATAATAACTATCCATAACCTTACCTAAAATTATAATGTAAATTAAATATTATTAAAGATCTCCATAATAAGAGAGAAAAATTATTTTTTCTGGAACACATTTTAGTCAATGAAATGATCAGTCTCTAAACTGGAGGCATATGGGCTTATTACAGTTTCAATGCTAATTTTAAATAACAGTAATATATTTATATATATGAAATCATATTTTAATATGTAAAAGTTTTCAATTTTTATGTTGCTGTTAATAGCTCATATTTATATAGCATTTTAAAAAATACTTTAAAAATTAATTATTGCAACTAAATATAAAAAATAAACATTAAATTTCATCATATTTTAATGACTATTGTGTGGATAATAAAATTGTGTAACAGAAAACCTTCAACTTTACTGAAATAGAGGTAAACAAAAGAGAACATCTTGCCTTTAATTTTTAACATGTAATGTTAAGGATTCTTTTTGTTATTAATCTGATGATAATATTTGAAGCTATTAGAAATATGGTAAACTAAATTTACTCTTATTTCTAAGGGAAAGACAACCAATTTGTAAAGAAATAAATCAATATATAACAAATCTCAAAATGCTCACATTATTTAAGCAAATACTCAAGAATTCTCAGAATCAAAATACTTAACAGAAATCAGGAAGAATTTATGAGTAAAGATATCCATTGCTTTATTGTTTATAACTAAAAAATCAGGTACACTTAATATGTACCAGTCTGAAAATGGACAATTAAATTATAATTATATATTTTATTATCATTATTATTATCATTAATATTATTAGGTACCAGGAATTGAAAACAAGGATGCCTAACCACTGAGCCACTTCTATAGTCCTTTTTGTGTTTTATTTTGAGACAGGGTCTCACTAAGTTGATGAGGCTGGACTTGACCTTGTGATCCTCCTGCCTCAGCCTTCCAAGTCCCTGGGATTATAGGAATGTACCACCATACCTGGAGCAATACAATTTTTTAATAGAAAGATAATTTCTCATGTTCAGAAATGTCTTACTACTTATGGTGATGTTCTTTCAAATATATAAATGAAGTGAATAAAAAAACTATTTATTTTGCAAAAGTGTGTTGGGGTGATTTTTTAACATGCATTTCTTCTCTCTTTTTTTAAGATGTTCATTGGTAAACAATATTAATTCTTTCAACAGAAAAAAAAACAACAAAGCAAGTGAGTTTTGAAATGTTTTATGTCACTCAAATATTCTCTGGATTTATTTTAGGTCAAGATTAATTTTATTCACCCGGAGTCTTCTAAAACAATTTATTTCCAAATGATTGAGATCAAAAAGAGAAAAAGCAGGTTTTTCTACAAATTGCAATTTAAAACGTTTCAAACATGACAATTTTTTCCATTTATGCTAGGTTTGTGGAAATCATAAATCATACCTGGAAAATTTGTTCCATTTTGGAGCCAAACATCAATTGAAAAAGAATAATTTTTCAGGCATTCTTAATATTTCAATTAACACAACTAAGATGATTTCTCTCTATAATTATTAGTAACTTGCATTTTTAAAAAATTATGTGGCAGATTATTTATTCTCCTAACCTCAATAAATTCTCTATTAATATCTATTTATAAGATGAGCACCTTAATAAATAAGTCATTTCTCTTTTATAAAAACTGTGTAAAACACTAAGATGATAAAGTCACACATTTTATTCAGTTGTAAATACACACACACACACACACATACACATATATATGAACATATATATGTATTTAAAATATACAAGTGTAAAACTAAGTACACTTTAGTTTTTACCATGAAAAATGACTTAAAATCTTTTTAAAAATTTCTATATAAAGACAGGCTTTTCTGTAAACTTTAATTGAATATCAGACAGTCAGTATAATCACCTGTGTATAAAATTAGTTGAAAAAGTATCCTTAGCAGCAGTGATTTTTAAATGACAAGAAAAAATACATTAAATTTAAAGTGAAAACATAAAACCAAAATAGTAGTTTAGACTGATTTCAAGCAGAGGAATTAAAACATTTACAGAAATTATTTTATAATTTTTTTATTCCTTTATGAAACCAGTAACTTCTACACTTTTTGAGGTAATTTAATTTGTATGTTTCACTTAAGGCCTTTTTACCCAAGTTTTCAAAACATATAACTGTATATTTAACTGTTTTAAAGTAAACTTGATCTCTCATTTCTTAAATTAGAAAGTCATTAAAGTTGTCAAATGAAGTTACAAATGTGTATTATATCTACCTTAAGTAAAAAATACTTAAGTACACAAACACATGAACAAATGTTGAGTAAAACAAAGGATTGTGACAGGAAAATCAGTAAACATTAGTTTATTAATTTTGATTTCTTAATAAAAACTTTGTTTTCTTAGTTGGCATATGTACTGTATTAAGATATACTGAAGTTAGATATTTCATAAAAATTTTGAATGCTATGAACTGAATCTTTACTAGTATGCAGGGCAAATTTTCAGTAGGGAGATTCTCAAAAGTTTGCTTATAAGTGCTAAGTAAGTCAACAATAGAATATTTAGGCAATTGTCTACAGTCTAAAATAATGTTGAATCTCCCTCTGCATTACCTTCCCACAAAATGCACAGCATTAACCAATTCTTTTCTGTCAACTAGCAATTTTTGGCAGATCCCTTTTGCATGATTCATGAAGGACCAGTAAAAGGCTAATTGTTCAAATTAATTTGCGTAAATGACTAAGCAAGAGATAACAAAATTACATCTGCACTTGTTTGGCAAAGATTCAATAGCAGCGGCCCTGTACTGCCAGCTGCTTCCAGACAACACTCTTGCAGAAATTAAAAGCTACAAATATTAATTAATACACTTTTTTGGTACGTTAATTTGCACTGAAAGGTTCCGGAGTGCAAAACTGCTGAGAAGATGAACCATGATAATTAGAATTAATGGGATGGATGCATGTTTTTTGCAGCTGAAGTTTTAAAAACCCATGAATGGAACTGGGAACTTGAAACTGACGTTCTCATAAATCTCTATGATAATGCAGCTATTAGTATTAGAAGGATTAAGTACTATGGCTCCAGAGTTATCCATCTCATGACATGTTATATCCCATCTGTCATTGCAGTAGCTAAGACATGATAGCCGTCCTTGAGGAAGCCATATGAAAAGCTTTGGGAATTCAAGGAATTGTAGTGATGATTGTCAGCCTACAAAATGAATAGCTTAAATCTTTGACTTCCAAACAGAAATAATAGCCAACACTCTGTATTTGTCAGTTAAGTACTTTACAATTACCCTAACTATAGTACCTATATTTAAGACTAGTTAGACAATCTAAATTATAAATAGATTAGACTGGAAAAAAAAAACAGTAGTAAAATGTCTCAGATCTTATCTTTAATTTATGTGTAACTTTAGGACTATGCGTTTCCCTCTAGAATAGTGTTTACTGATTACATTATTAATTATACATAGAAACATCTTAGGGAAATATTACTGTTGACATACTAGTAAATATGCTGAAATCACTCTTGATACAAAGTGACTGAGAAATGAAAATTCAATGCATGGCCAAATACTAGAACTTTCACTTTTATGTATTGTTTTAAAATTATTATTGCTTAATAACTGGCAATCAAGATGTGTGACACACAATTTTATATATACATACACACACGCACATATATATATGGAAATTTACTTTTATTGCTTAAAAAAGATGGTAAATAAAGTTTGAATAAAAGTTTGCAGAATATATGCAACAGAATTTATTTAATTAGTACTTAGAACACGACATCTAAAAGCTGAGAATTAATTGCTTTTCAGCATTGTAATTTGAATCAACACCTTCTGGGAGTGTTGTAACCATCTTTCAATCCAACATTTAATGAGAATATTAGGAAAAGAAGACTTTTTAATATTTTTTAAAGTATTAAATATTCGGGAAATAATGTGTCTTAAACCAGCCTGGCCTTATACACATGGGTGAAAAGAGATCACTAGACTTAAAAAAGAAATCTCTTTAATATCCAAAATTATATTCTAACATTGAGTTCATTTTGCTGTGTGACATTTAACATTTTTCTGGCTTAGCTTTTCCAGATACTGTCTTTCCCTAACACTTTGATGAAAATTACATGTATTTTGTTCCGTCCAAAGAAAAGCCTGATTAGATTATAATACTTTCTTTTCAGAGTGTTAAGAAACAAAGTTTAAATTCTAGCTTTGATTTCTGTTACAGTGGGAACATAGGCACTGCCAGGAAGGCAACACTTAAGCAGTTAACAATGCTTCTTGTCTCAGAAAGGGATATCTATCCTTCCTTGAGGACACTTTTCACAGAGAACTGCCAGGACCACACTGAGGTGAGCTCAGACAGAAAGAAGAGTTCCAGTGTAAGTACACTAAAGTATACTTACAGTTTTACACCTGCAGATTCCAAAGGTTCAGAGTGTCAGGGTAAACCTTACCTGGCTTGGAGTTGTGCTTAGAGTTCAGAAGAATGAAAAAGAATATAAGTAATTTATGAATGGCTATAAGTTCTGGGTTGGGAGGAGTACATGCAGAAGCTCAATAGTATTTGATCACTCACCATCATGAGGTAATTGTAGATTTGACTTTATAGAGTATCTTAGTGACAGTTGATTAAACACAATGTGCACCTTGATTATGGAATTAGAAGATGTTAGGGGATGAATCATAGCTCAGTCATTTACTTACTCTTACAATAAAGAATTATCTATTTTTTCCCCAAAGAGAGGCATTTATAGCTATTAAAAACAATATATTCAGGGCTGGGGATGTGGCTCAAGAGGTAGCGCGCTCGCCTGGCATGCGTGTGGCCCGGGTTCGATCCTCAGCACCACATACAAACAAAGATGTTGTGTCCGCCGATAACTAAAAAATAAATATTAAAAAATTCTCTCTCTCTCTCTCTCTCTCTCTCTCTCTCTCTCTCCCTCTCTCACTCTCTCTTTAAAAAAAAACCAATATATTCATATGTATTAGATGATTTTTCTTTTAAATATTTAGATATTTATCACTAGATAATTTCTCATTTAAGCATTGAAATGGCCACTAGATATGAAAAATAAAAGACATTTTGTTGGACAGAGAAGGTGATACGTCAAGGTGTTTGTCTACTTGATTGATTAAAATCTATCCAAAGCTCTAGAATGGTACCATGTAGTACACATCTGTACTAAACAGGTTATCTCACTGTTTACCAGGCACACTCGTCTAGACTTCAGAGATATGCCCATTCCACAGAGTTTGAAACCCCTGGAGATTCCTGTCTCATACCAAAAGTTTCACGGTATGAAATTGGTATTAAATTCCTCTTTGGAAATTCAGTTAAGATTGTTAATAATAAAATAGTTTTTATAAGCCCTTTAACATTTGTTAAAAGGAATAAAATACACAGTGTTTTCTAAATTCCAGAATCAAATACATATCTCTAAAATGCTTTATTATTGTATTCTTTTATGAACTTAAGATGTATCTATAAATTTAATACTCATGATTGATTTGAGTTGATTGAGATACTGGTCAGAGGAGCTAAACATTTTATCAGAGGGTACACAATGTTTTCTTCCACTGGGATGATTTTCTGAACATATGTGGGGTTTTAGAATTCACACAGGCTCTATTGCTTAGTGGGTTCCAGCCTAGCAAATTGCTAGGCACAGAGCAAGATGTTCTTTTTCCAGACTGAATTATTGGCCCTTGTTTGAACATGATGACATTACCCTGCAAAATATTGGCTATTTATTGTATCATCTGATTTTTAAGTAAATATTTAAGGTTACAACACACATCAGAATGTAATAACAACTCCCGCAGAACAGACACCTTATCACAGAGAATATATACAAATATAAAAAGAAACAAGATAGAGATTCTTTATTTCCTTTGAAAAAGGGTTGAGAAAAAAATCTATTTAGCAAAATAAACATAATGTAAACAAAAGCAAAACCAATATTAAAAAAAAAACCATCCAAGTCCTATCATCAAATGCCAATCTCCATTTAGTTTTGCCCATTAAAAAAGCAGCTCATATGAGGTTGGGGATATAGCTTAGTTGGTAGAGTGCTTGCTTTGCATGCACAAGGCCCTGGGTTTAATCCCAGGCACACATACACACACACAAAACAAAAAACAAAAAAACTCATATATATAAAAATCTCACAAAAATCTAAAACAACAGTACAATTTTTTCTGGATCCATTGTTTTCATATTAGAGTTTCATAAATCAAACACAACACAAACTCAGTGTTAAGCCACTTGGAAGATCATATGTAATAAAATCTGTGAGGCCATTTCAGAATGGGTACGAATACAAACCCTTCAGGCCTCATAGCTTTCAGTCAAAATTTTATTGTTTTTATCAAGGAAAAAAATTATATTTCACATTCACCAGTGCATCTTTCCCACCTAAAATGCTTTCTGAATAAATATCCACCTTTTGAAGGAGTAAACTTTAAACAAACAAACAAACAAACAAAAAACCTATGAAGGCTACAAAGCCTCCGTTAGCCATCCTATTTAAGTTTGCTTTCTGGCCTGGTACTTCCGCCCAACTTATAAAGCGATGAAGCATTCTGTTCTTGAGGATATCTATTATTTACTTAAAGTATTATTTAAATAATTTGTTGCTATGTATTTTTTCCATCAGTCTTAATATTATTGTACTGCTAACTCAACTGTAAACTTCTTATGCTCATAAGATCTCATGATTCTCTGCATATGCAATAATCCTCAATGTGATTTTTCTGGTTTCCGTTTATCCAGCATTTAGAAGGTCCTTTAAACTTTCATTCTTTGGAAACTTCACTTGTTAAAACCAACTCCCCACGACCTCTACTAGCACACAAAATTGCAGTCTTGTTTCATGCTTAAGAAGTTAATGTACCCTTACAAGAAAAGGAGAATTTTCTTTTCTTTTTTTTTTTTTTTGCTTGGAAATTACACACTTGTAACTGAAGGGTCAGCTTCTGAGAATCATTAGAATTGAGCCAGTTCAACTGTATTTAATCAAATATAAAGTCTGTGAAACCTCAGAGCTGAGAACCTTGGCTCTTTATTCTTGGTTGTTCACCTACTTCTTAAGATTCTTCAACATGACTCAACATATTGTAATAATAATTCCTTTTCAAAAAGCAGCTAGGTTAGAGATGTAGTTTAATATAGTTTAGTGGTAGAATTTGCCTAACATGCATAAGGCTCTGGGTTTGATCCCCAGCACTGAAGAATGAATAGAATAGAATAGAATAGAATGGGAAGGGAAGGGAAGGGAAGGGGGTTATTTTTCCTTTCTTTAAATTGTATTTTCAGTTACTTATAATTCTAAGAAACGTAATACATACAACACTATGTTCAATAGATTCAGAATCATAAAGAAAATTTAACCTCCAAGTTAGAATTGTGTCTTTAAAATAAGGAATGTGGTCTTTTCAGCAAGTTTTAAGAAGAAAAAATAATAATTTCCTACTGAGATATTTGAATAAATAAAAATAACCACCTCACTATATAAAAGAGCAAACTAATATCAATAAAAAATGTAAAACAGCTTTGAATGTGAATTGCATTGTTTCAGTACATGCATCTTACCAAATTAATTATGGACAAAATATATTCAAAGAATTCAATTCACAAATGTGCCTGACTTTATATACTTTGGAATAGGTTCGCAAATTTTCTTTCTTAGCTAAGATTTTCATACCAACATCAAAATCAAGCTATCTTTAAGAAGTGATTACATTATTCCTAAATTCTTCATTGATTTTTCTATGATATATTATGAAATGTTTTGTGATTGTGAAGTCAGTGTCCCTTAAGACATTATATACACCTCCATAAATGAGTTCCTAGAAAGTGAAGACTCCATTAGTGAGTGGGAAAAACATAAAGGGACCATAAAGAAGTCAAATGATACTCTGGGGACTTGGGGGACAAAGATACTTTGAGAGAGAGCATCTGTCAGGACAAAGACTATTCCTTTCTGGAGACATAGAATCTTTTTGGCCAAAAAAATCATCTGTTTATACAGAACAAAGTCATTTACTTGTAAGTCTATTTCTTGGGCTCTTGGTTGTTTTTGTTTCTTAAATCAAGTAACTGAAATTGGTATTTAGAAATAAAAGCACAATATTCATATTTAGTCACTAAGTTTATCATTCAAATGATGACAATATTTGATATAATAATAATATATATGTATATATATATATATTATGATATATTTGTTAATCATAATAAATTTAGAATCTTGATGATACATACTAAAGTGGTATTTTAATGCCCAGTAGTTTCTTGGGAAACAATCCCTTACCTTTTGCAATTTTGAAAAACAAAAAGCTTTAAGCTTCTCCATCAACATGTGGCTCTGTTGGAATTTTAATAATCAAAACACTTAATGTTTGATCTGGGTAGAGGGACCAGTGGGATACTAGATGGAAAGGCTAAAAGGTGCCATATTTCTCAATACAGCACATTGTGACTGAAGAAACTGCCAAATGCCTTTGGCAACTGTTCCTCTGAAGTTCAACTTACAAAAGGAAAAAGAATGAACACTGTTTACCACTTACTGGTAATAACTCATCCTAATCTTACCAAGGAAAGATTGGCTACCAAGTTTCCAATAATCTTAGGTTTTTGTCATCTTGATTCCTTACAAAGAAAAGCTTTTATTCTTTGAAAGAACATTAGAATAAAATTCCTTCTGAGATTACTTTACATTTCCTATTCATAAGCCCCAAATAATAGCACACTAGGGTAACAGCAGCAGTCTAATATATTCACTACATGCCTGGCCACTTATTACCTTTTATTTAGAGAAATATCTGAGATCAGGTATGGGTTTCCTACAGCCTTGTGGCAAAATAGAAAAATCACTGTTCGGGGAGCAAGGTTCCTCCACTGGCTCCTGGGTGATCTTGAAGAAGTCATTTAAATTCCCCTAGGCTCAGTTTATACATCCAATATATGGGGCCATGGAAACCGTACATGACAACCAACTACTTCAGAAATTCAGTTCAAAAAGGATTTCCCATTAAGATAGAAGGTTAATTGATCTCTTTAGAAAAAAAAAAAGACAAACATACCAAAGAAACTGCCACTACTATCTCTTGTAATAGGTTATTTTACATGTGTTTTGTTTTTAATGATTTAGAAGTGAAGATGGTGCTTCAAGAAATAAACCAAGTTAATAAGAACATGCGCCTGTTACATTTGTGTAACAGGCAGTCACTGTGCTGGTGGGTGCCTCCCTCCCTCTGAGCCTCAGGAGTTTAGACTGTGTAAGAGACAATGCAAACAAGCTTTAGGTTTTTATCACGTGGTAAAGCTGCCAGGAGAGATTCAAAACACCAAACTCTCAATGAGTAGGAGACATGTAGACCATAGTATTTTTTTAAAACTTCAGTCCAGGAAAAGCTTTGCATTGCCCTACAACCCTTTAAGGAAAAACAAAAACCAAAATATGGCTTTCTCAAGAATATGTGAGCCTAGCGAGGGTCACCTGCTTGTCATATTTAGTCAACTTCTAAGCTTGATGTAGAAATACCAACAGATATTGCTGGACAAAGCCTTAAAAGGTAAGACTATGATTCAAATCGTCCTTATTATTCAACACCTTCTGGTAGCCAGGAGCAATGCAAACTGGGATTAAGAAACATGACCAGCTGTTTAGTGGAGTCAAACTTGCTCAAACTAGTGATATTTTCTCTGAGAAGTAAAAGAAATAAACAGAGTTTATCCTTGCCTGAGTTCAGAGAACAGAGAAAATTCATTTTGAGAAGTAAGAAAAGAGGATGACTTGGTTAAACACACACACACACACACACACAATGTGATATTCTGATAAAAGAAAAGAAATGAGCTGAGAAATTAAGACATTTTATAGGAAATATTTTGGTGGAGTTTCATTACATAGTTTTCTTTTTTATTTGTTTCTGACTTTCATCTAATGTGTATACAATTCAGCAACGAAGCGATTAAACTGAATCCACACTTACATATATTATAAAATGTCAGCTTTAAATTCTCACACACACAAAAAAAATTGATTACTACCACATAAATATTATGGCAAATCCAGCATTGTGTTAGCCTACTAGGGCTTCCATAACAAAATACCACAGACTGGGTAACTTACAAAACAGAAATGTATTCTCATACAGTTCTAGAGGCCAGAATTACAAGATCAAGATGCCAGCAGGGTTGATTTCTCTTGAGGCATCTCTCTTTGGCTTGCTGAATGCTACCTTCTTACTATGTTCTCCCATGGCCCTCTCCTCTGTGCCCACATTGCTCATATCTCTCCCTATTCTAATACACACAACACATCTACCCTTCTGACCTAACTTATCCCTAATTACCTCTTGAAAGTCCTATCTCAGAATACAGTTGTGTTGGGGGCTAGTACTTATCTATCAGATCTTTAGTGTGTTAGAGGTTTAGTCCCCAGCTTGGTGCTCTTGGGAAGTGTGAAAAATTTAAAAGTGGTGTGTGTGTGTGTGGGGGGGGGTCTTATGGGAGGACTGTTAAGTTACTGAGGGCACGCCCTCAAAGGGAATTGTGGAAACCTGGTCTCTCTTTCTCTTTTACTATAAAGTGAGGTTTTGTTCCACCATCCATTTCTGCCATGATGTGCTGCCTTTCCACAGGCACAATAGTAATGGGATCAACCAATCAAGGACCAAAAGTCCAAAATGTGAGTCAAAGTAAACCTGTCCTGAGTTGATCATCTCAGGTGTTTGTTGTAGTATAGAAAGCTGACTAACAGGAAAGGCAGCAGAACACAACAGATACTAGTATGGCAATATGTAAATCAATGGATGTGTAACTGATGTGATTCTGCAATCTGTATAAGGGGTAAAAATGGGAGTTCATAACCCACTTGAATCAAAGTGTGAAATATGATATATCAAGAAATATGTAATGTTTTGAACAACCAACAATAAAAAATTAAAAAAAAATGGAATCGAGGAATAAAGTTATGTTGGTAACCAAAAAAAAAAAAAAGAAAGCTGACTAACATAGGCTTCAACACTTGGATATCGGGAAGACACTATTTGGTCCATAAAAAGCAATTTGATAACCATAAGGAACTATTTTTTTTACTTAACTATTTTATTAGTTGTTGGTGGACCTTTATTTATTTTTATGTGCTGCTGAGAATTGAACCCAGTGCTCCACATATCAGCTAAGAAAGTGCTCTACAACTGAGCGAGGACCCCAGCCCTAAAAGGAACTTTTTATGTATCCTAATTGTAAAGGGATTCCTTTTCCTTTATTAATCCATCTCTTTAAAATAAGCATCATTAAGACTTACATTTCAATGGGATTTATGTAACTACATTTATCAGGTCATTTTTAGAGAAAGTAATTAAAAATTTTCAAATGCCAAGGAAGATATTAATCAACCTAATAATTTTAAGGAGCTGACTCAACATGGAAGCCAAGACTCCTAATTTGGTGCACTATAGAAATGACTCACCACATTACATGTCAATATAATATTTTTGGAGGAAAAGGCTATAATGTCTATAAATACATATCAGAAAAAAATCTGAAGTTTTGAAACAGGCAATCGATTACTAGTATTCCTTGCTTCACTATTTACTTGCAATTTTGTAATTCTTAGGAACATCAGTTAATGTATAGATTTTTCTCAGGTAAAGTTGCAAAGCATTTCCCTCAAATAGAAAAGAAAATCCCAAATGTTAATTTATCACACTATAAGTCATTAACTGCTTTTTACATAACCTAAGGACTTTATCTTAATATTTATTCTTAAAATTACCTCTATACCTACCTTATAAAATGTTGTTTGACCTGGTTTAATTTTTACTGGCTCATTCATTAATTAATGGGTCAAACTATATTTAATATTTGTCCATTTAATATTGACCTCAAAGACATAATTTTTCCTTTCCTGAAAATAATACTAAAGCATGCACAATATACATTTATTCATTCATTCATGTTTTCTTTTCCCATAATAATCTAAATTTAAAATTAAATCCTAAGTAGAATCCTAAGTAGAATTTTGAAATTACTTTGTCATGCTTTTAGAGAAAAAGAAAAACTAGAAATTTAAGAAGCTTTTAAAAAATATTTTTATTATAAACTTATAAAGGAAAAGATTGTGTTCATTCATAAACTTCTTCAATGTTTCCCATTGTTAATATTAAATAAGCACATTTTAATTAATTCTCTATATAGGCATCATAAATTTCTACTCATGGAGCAAAAACAGAAAAAAAAAATAGTATACTTTTAATCTATGGCTATTGATAGTAAAGCAAATCAGATCTTGTTTACAATGAATAACCTAACAGATTTTGAATTCCATATTGTTAATTTCGCTAGAATCTCACATTAAATCTAGGTATTTTTCAGAGAAGAAAACATTCAATGTTTTCTTTATCCACCCCCATCCTCCCCCCAAAATGTGAGTCCTAGAGTCATGGCAGGTGAGGAATTGACTATCTAGATTATTGAAGGTTATGGAACCCTAAATGTAGGACACTTTTGACCCAGTTTTGGTAGATTTTTTCTCTGATGTTAGCATTCAAGGTCAGGAATCATTTCCACTAAGAACCCTTTCTGCCAATGAGTATAGTCTCAATTAGATGTCTCTAAATCTGCATGCCATCCTTTAACTTTACGTATTTCTTACTTTATTATTCTGCTTTCTTTTTTTATTCCATGAGATAAATAAAAAATAAACTCTTATGTTTACAAATCAACTAGTTTGGGTTTTGATATTCACATAATAAATAAATAAATTGAGATATAATATATTTGATTATTAAGCCTAAGAGAATTTGACCCCAAAATTTGAACACACTAAAAAAACAGTACCTTGTGTAATATATGTACAAATAAAAGGTGGAGGTATATGTACAAATATAGATCATAAAAATGTGTTCCATTTGTTTCCCCAAAACAATTGTGTTTTAGTCAGCTATTTCACCACTGTGACTAGAGGAGGAAATGTTTATTTAGGGGTTCACGATTTCAGTTCATATACAGCAGGCTCCAGTCCTCTAGGCTTGAGGTGAGGGGGGACATGATGGTGGGAGAGTGTGGCAGAGCAAGGAGCTCATGATAATCAGATAGCAAAACGAGAGACTCCATTCTCCAAATACAAAATATATACCCCAAAGCCACACCCCCCAGTGAACCACTTCATCCAGTCACACCCCACCTGCTTCCAGTTACCATTCAGTTAATCCCACCAGGGATTAATTCACTAATTAGGTAAAGGCTATAGCACAATCATTTCTCCTCCAAACCTTGCATAGTCTTGCATGTGAGATTTTGGGGGACATCTCACTTCCAAACAATAACAAATTCCTTAGCCAACATAATTCAGTATTTGTTTGTGTGTGTGTGTGTGTGTGTGTGTGTGTGTGTGTGTCAAAGTATACTTTGAATATGAACCAGGTCCGAATGTAATTGAAACTCTCTAAACCTTTAGCTGGTGATTGCTGTGATGGAGCTGTCTGAACTGTTCCATCACAGTTAGGATTTTGAAAAGCGCAAATAGCTTTGTAGCTATTTGCATATAAAGGTTATACAATATTTCAAATATTCCAAAGACAGCATTAAATTTTATTTCAAAGGAAAGTTTTGTTGTACATTTAAATGCCCCCAAATAAGGCATATATTAAAGAGCCTGGTTAACATTTACTCTGACAATATCACTGAAAATGGCTATAAAATCTGATGAAAACAGTGAAAGATGATCTCTGAGGGGTATACAGAATCCATTTTGTTTTTAAACTGACCCTGAAGATGTGTCAAAACATTTGTAATACCCACAATAAAGAGTCAAAGCTTGGGCTTTGAAATAAAAAATTCAGAGTAGTGATTCTAGTTATTTCATGAGATGTAGTGGAAAACTGATGTAGAAAAAGTTCTGTTTTCCTTCAGCTATGCCTTTTAATTTCCACTTCTAAATTGTCAGAAAGCATAAACTCAGGAAGGCTATTTATTTCCTTTATTTCTATGAGTCAGGAAATAAAGAAATATATTTGATAATTTTTTAAGACTTAAAATACATATGCCAATCCAATCAATAGTCCATCTGATTTGATTTCCTTCTAACATAAGCTAAAATGTAGGTTATACTTACACCTCAGCAATGATATAAGGTATTTTAAGAACATCCCTGGAGAAAAAATATGTCAATAATAAATCTATTCCTTGTAGTGGATTGAGCCTTTTGTAGCACACTAACTGAATTTAAAAAAAAATAGATTATACAACTAAGGTTTTCTGAACTTCCTTCGAAGTTTGACAAAAGGTTACTTGTTTAGCCAGTTTATTGGTACTCAAAAAAAAAAAAAGAAGAAGAAGAAGCCTTTTTGTATGATGTGTCTATTATGTTAACTTTTAATAAATTTCCTTGAGTGTTATTGAAATGACATATCCTTTAACTTTTCTGAGATATCAATCTTAGGAAAAATAGTCTGATAGAACTGTTATTCAAATAGGTAAGCAATTAGTTCCTTATAGAAATAAAATATCTTCCAACAATTAGCAAGTGTGATTTCTATTACTAATCGTACTTTATTAGGTAAATCAAAAATTTGTTCCCTAATCCAGAAAACACTTCTTTCATTGGCACTTATACATTCTAGTGTGTTGCAAAGACTTTGGTAGATGTCTCCTTGTAATATTTCAGCTCCTAAGCTGCTTCCCTGCCTCACTGAGCTCACATAAGATACATCTGAAAGCTTTAGTACAAATTTACTTCGAATAAAGTCTTCAATTCATTTTCATGGCACCAAAAAGACAGCTTTAATAACTGCAATGACAAATAAACTGGAAATCATTCCAGGCCTTTTCACTTAACTGACAAGTAGAACACTCTCATAATGAGCCGCAGGTTTTACGTTTTCTCTTTGACCATAATAGCTTCATTTAAGAGCGTCAGACCCTGACACTTCATCATTTATCTACATTATTTCTCATCTTCTTTCAAATAAATTATGGAATACTAGACTGAGCACATAAAAACAAAGTGACTTGTTATCAGTAAACAGCAAGATAAATTGTCCAGAAGTTCCTCATTTAGTTCCTTTTAAATTTAAGGGCAAGTTATTGGGTGCACCTTTTTTAGCTTCCAATGTTTGCATTTTTACAGCCATCTTATTTCTTTTGCCACTGGCCTCTGTGCACTCATCCAGAGCCTGATGTGGAAGGCATAAAGTAATCCTATTATCCCAAGGTTGGCCGCTAAAGTACAAAAAGACAGAGGGGAGAAAATCAAATAAACAACTTGGAGAGATTTCTCCATATCTGTAAAACCCCCTATCCATAATACATCTTGTCATTCTAGAAAATGTGACACTTCCAAAGTAATGAGGAGAGCAACTGTAACTGTTTTAGCCCTGAGAAATACAGCACTGATTTTAAATGGATGGGTGAATGCCATCCCTTCTCATCTTCTTAAAAACCATATGGAACCCAGAGTGTATCAAATAAAATCACTATCCGATTATATTTCTTTTGGAAACTGTTGATCAAGATTAGGAAAATCCTATCTCCCTACCTCCTTACTTAGTGATTTAACATTAACTTTTAAGAACTTAAAGAATCATATCAGGTTAATATATACAAAAATCAATATTTAAAAAGAACACTAAAATATGTTGTGGTATATATTCAAGTTGAGGCTTTACATTGCTGTATCAATGAAGGATGCACAGTCAAGATAATCACAGAGTGACTGCATATTAAAAATTTTCAATTATTATTTATTCTGGCATTAACTCCTAAGAAAATATATCCTTGTTTTTTTTTTCTTACTTTTCCTAAAAAAATTGCTCTAAACAATTTGATGATAAGATCTTTAAAATATAATAATATTATATGGGAATTAATTCACAGGTGACTTAGCAATATGCATAGACCCTATGCTTTATACAAAGACCTGATACAGGAAAATATAAAGAAAAGGATACATGCCATTATCTGTCCTCAAAGATCCCTTGGAAAGAGTTAGTCACCTAAATTTGGGATGCTATTTAACTTCTGAGATTTTGCAGTGATGGGAATAATTTAAGGTGTGAATAATTTTATATGCCTCTATATTTATCTTTTAAGGAACTATTCCAAGTTCTATTTCCTGAGAAGATGGTGAAATAATGTTTTTCTGGCTTCTTTTGTTAACTCAACCCTGAAGATGCTGCAGAAAGAGAGGTTGATGGATTTGTCATCCAGCAAAAGTCATAGAGACACTGGTGAATTTTAGGAGCAAGAAAAATTGGTTAGGCCAGCATGGGGGTAAGGGAGTAGAGGTAGGAGCAGGTAGAGGTGGAAGAAAAGAAAGGCAGGAGAATCATGTAGGTAGAATGGACTTAGTTAAAAGAGCTCTATGTTTTGGTGGAAGTGTGCTCATTTCCCCCACTCTTTTGTCCCTTGCAGAAATAGTGCAGAATAGAAAAGGTGGAGGATAGCTCTTTAAAAAGAAGCGTCTGGGTTAATATACAAATTATTTCATGAAGACTGTTTGTACTCTGCCATGTCCCAAACCCCTGAAGTT
The DNA here is from genome assembly GCF_001458135.2 of Marmota marmota marmota. Taxonomy (NCBI): domain Eukaryota; kingdom Metazoa; phylum Chordata; class Mammalia; order Rodentia; family Sciuridae; genus Marmota; species Marmota marmota. Next base: position 35,685,907 of record NW_026000037.1, read on the forward strand.
ACCAAAAAGGACAAAGGCCAGGACATAAGTTATTGTCCTCACTTCAAGTACACAACTCTGTAAAGGTGACTAATTCCAAAGGCAATATGAACTCAGGAGGAGAAGTAAAAGGATACTTTGGAAGGCCAACAAATATTAGACAAACCTACACATCGCTTAAAATGAATATGTTAAATGTTTTCAAATGGACAAGGGAAGTGCTGTATACGTAAAAAAGGGTGAGGGGTCCCAAATAAAATAGTGACTAGGGATTCTTGGTGTGAAAACATCACACTCAGAACTCTGTTTATGGTTCATATAGATACAGCTGAAGATTGGTCAGGGGAATAGAAAATATGATAAAGAGCCCATTCATAAAGATTTGACAAGAAGTAGGAATAAATGAGCAGAGATAGATGTGTTTAAGAACTGAATTTCATATCCTAAAATCCCAAAAGTGTGAAAGAGAGAGAGAAATAACTGAAAGAATTTAATGAATTAATGATGCAGAGTTTCTCAGAATTAGATACCATTTTGAGAACTCAGGTAAAAATGATTTACAATAAGCCAAAAAAGGACAGATAATTAAAAAGACACATGTATAGTATTCAAATTTAGAAACCACAAAATGCAATGAAATTTACAAGCCACTAAAAAAAAAAGAAAAAGAAAACTTTAATGTCTATCAAGAAGGGAAAAAAAATACCAGATTCCTACTATGAACTGAGAAATAGCCATTATACTTCTCAACACCTACAGACAATGTAAAAATAGTGGAGGCATAATATTTTTCAGCATCTTAAACAAAACAAAACAAAACAAAAAACATACACTTGATTAAACTGTCATTTAAAAGTTCAAAGCCCAATAAAGATAATCTCAAGTGAGCACATAAGTCTTCATAAACTTTCATTAGATAAAGACTTTGTTTCATCATAGGGTATAAAAATAGAAGTATTTTTAGGTGGGCTATATCAGAAGAAGAGAGTGATTCAAATAATAATAGATAATAATATCTAACACATAATCCTTCTAAAGTTGGCCTTAGCATTATGTCCTTGTTATGGATTATAAAATTGGGGAAATTAGTATTCTACACATAAATAATACAAATGCTTCTATTGTATTGACTGAGCTTCTATTCATGAACATTACAAACAGGGATGTGGTTGTAGCTCAGAGATAGGGCACTTGCTTAGGGTGTGTGAGGCACTGGTTTCAATCCTCAGCACCACATAAAAATAAAGATATTGTATCCACATATAACTAAAAAATAAATATTAAAAAAATAAATGTTACAAAGAAGTAAACAGATACATGTACACACGCATACATACACACATTCATACACATATAATGAACACATACAAACATATTCATAACAATCAAAAAATTCTAGAGCAACTGGGTCAACCACTTCAGTAGGCACTATTCACATGAAATAGTACATTATAATCCAAGGAATCATCTGTCCCTATGAACTTCATGTGAAGGACACCTGGCATGTAACACATGCTATGCAGTGTTCTTATCTTTATAACAGTGCTATAACTGGCTAAATCTATCTTAAAATACCAATAGTTCAGCATGAGACTCATACTTTCATAAATGAACACATGCTACAAATATATGGAATTATAAATAATGTAAAATTTGTTCAGGAATAACACGTGAAAATTGGAAGAGAAGGGGGAAGGTAAGCAACAGATACGTGTAGGCATGAGTGCTTTGTGTGTAATACATATGTACTTCCAATAAGCCAGTGGAAGTACAGATAAATAAATAGAAAATGTTGAGAAAATGGTTTATTACTTGGAGAGTAATAAATCATTTTCTCAACATTTAGGACATATGGCACTTACACAGTACACAATGGTGTGCACTGTGGTGAACTCAGATTATATATCCAAGTTAGGTGCAGGAAGACTTCTGACTAAGCCAACAAAATTACAAAGAGTGCAAAAGTTGAATGGCATGCCTACATCTTCTGTGTCAGAAATGGACACCATGAATACAATCAATATTCAGGGATAAAAAATAAAAAAGAATTAACATTTGTAATTCAAATACTTTTGCAAATCAACTAGAAAAATAGCAGATACTGAATGAAAAAAATGGACAGAAAATACTGATGATCAACAAACATTAAAAATAATTTAAAATCAATTAAAATAGATTTTTCTCTCCATCAATATTTTCTGTATGAGAAAAAAGCCAAAATTTGAAATTCCTTGTTATCACTGACATTTATCATTATCATGTATATTATCAAAATTATATTTTGAGGAACAACTGCTGAATTCAATTTCACTATGAATTTTCAAATAAAATTGATAAGTAAGTATGTAACATTTTCAATCATGTTATGTGTGGTCCATTTAGTCAAGATTGAAAAGAATGAAAAATTTGTGTATGTGAATATATGTATAATAATAGCAGTAACTGAATTATAAGATTTATGAAAAAGTACAATAAATGGAAAAACTTGATACAGTGACATTTTGCCAACTTACTATATTTAGAGATGTGAAAAAATATTGCTTAAATTATCAGTAATGTTAACAATCACATGTTTGTGAGGCTAGGGTTCATGTACTTATCTTTATCTTTCAGCCCAAAGTGTAATACCTGCCCTTTAGTATTTAAACCAGATGTATAATTAATTTATCTTTTTCCAAAGCAGCATTAGAAATTATCATCATTAGTAAGAAGTAAACTCATTTTGTTCATGCTAACATTTTTTAAAACTAAGTTTGTGTTATTTGTGCCTAAAGCAATCTCCTCTTAACAAAACACTGTGATCTCAACAATTACATCAGTAATACCTTCTTTGGGCTAGTTTTTCTTATGATAAGAAGTAAATGCATAAAATAGCATGTGGTCTTGATGAAGTAAAACTTATTTGCATCAAGTTGTTGAGTTGTATAAGCTTATGATATTCACATATGAGAGCACAAATGTAGATCATCTAAACCAATCAGGATTGAGGTGCAGGGATCTAGGAATTCTTTCTAGATAAAGACCTAAGGTAAATCTTAAAAATATGAAGCTCATGACTCAAAAGACTTTTGATATTGTTAAAGTGTCAATTTCCCCTGATAAAATCCAGTTAAAAATCTCAACATTTGTAGTGATACACCAATACGTCAAAGAACAAGAAAAACTACTGATAATTCCATCTCTCATTCTTGGACATTGAGATTTCATAACAACAAAGAACCATGACCTCAGATGGAAACTGAAAGCTTTAGGGTGAAATATAGTAATTAGATTCAAAGAATATAAGTGCATTCTACTATCATGTATAACTAATTAAAACAAATAAAAAATTAAAATAAGAAATATAGTAATTAGATATGATAAATCTATAGATAAATAGAAATTGATATTAACTGTTTAAAGTTATAATATACATCAGGTTTTAGTTAAAAAACAGAAAACACACCAATAAATTTAATAGGGGAATTATAAGGAATTATTAATTAGTAAAAAGTGGTTAACAAATCAAAGAGGTTAAGAGAATTCTAAAATGAGTAGCAAGTAGGGTACTCTCCTATTTTTAAGTATCCAAAGATAAAATAAGCTTGAGAAGACCTGTTACTTTCCACACTAACCACCAGGTTGATATTCATACCTTGCTGAAGATGCTAACTCTGGCCTATTGAAGAGCAAAGTTACCGAGTGCCTTAGCAAAGACTATTCCACAGCCAATAGACCTGGATGGTAGAGCAGGAAGTTCCTTGATTTATGGTGAAAATCCCAAGTTTGAAAGCCAGTGGATATTACTTCTGCCACATGCTACAGGAAGCATTGCTATAGGGAGCAAAAAGAAAAGCAGAGCAGATCCAGGAAGATAAGCTCCTCCCTTTGCTTTCCTGCAGCATCCCAGCAGCCCCCTCTACAGCAAAGACTGATATTGAGCTGATTGCAAAAGAAGAAAAGTTTACAGAGTCCAGATCTAGTGCCACAGAGCAGAGTGGTACAATGTAGATTTTAAACTGAAAAGCAAAACCATTGTCACTGGCACATAACATGATAATATATCATGGAATATACAAAATATATTACTGAAAAATATATTACTATAATATTAGAAAAGGTGGGAGGAGGTTTACAAAATTATGTAAGGTACTTGTTTTGTTTGGGAAATGGTAAACTTTATTAGATTCAACATCTCAACATATGTTTGTAATGCTAATAATTAACTTAAAGTATCACTACAGAGATGTCTTTTAAAATTTCAACAGCAGGGAAATTCAATTAATTGTCTCCTATTATTGCAAAAACAAATAGAGACAATTCATTTCTAGCATCAGAGAAAAATAAACTGGATTCATCCATACAACTGAATAGTTCCCAGTAATTAAAAAAAAAACATTGTAAATAAATATCTAGTCAAAGCAGATGTTAATTATGTACAGTTTTATGATAAAAGTCAGCTTCAAAAAGGTAAATGCTCTCTTACAATTGCTATGCTATTGAGCACTTGCGGGGTACCAGGCTTTCTACTGCATGCCTTCATTTAATCCTATTGGCAACCCTGTGAGGTATTACCTCCATTACATTATAATCTCATCTTTGTAAATGTACTCTCACGTATATGTATAGAAAAAAAATTCCTTTTGAATATTTTCTATTCCTCCCCACTGTGAACGTATATTAGCATACTGAAAAAAAACTGATTAAGCATCTAGAATTAAAACAATGTATGATCTAATCACAATCATTTGGCTCAGCTAGTGGACAAATTAACTTATAAACTTAAGAAACATACATGAAGATTATAAGACTAAGTACTCTTATATAGCAGCAGTTAATGTAATTTTCAGATTGTTTTGATTCATTTATGAAAAGAATGAGTAAAAAAGATTTGGCTTTTGATCACGCTTCTACCATTAGCAAGAATAGGTGTTTTCTAATTTGATTAAATCCTAAAAATTACAAACATTACTTTTAAGAAATTGATCAAGTTCTTATAACTTGATCTTTTAATTTAGATACTCTAACAAATGGTATACACAGATGGTTCCCTCAGTTGACCCATGGTTGGAAACACAGGACATATATTTTATGTGAAACCAAGTTGGGGGCTTGAGATGGTGGCTTAGCATGAGGCAGCATTTCTCTTACCTAAGTTATTCAGAACTCAAACAGCAGGAATACCACATCTCCCAAAGGCTTACAGTGAAAAATCCTGAGACTGGAGGGACAGTCTTCTCTATACAAACCAGATACTGTTTAATTCATTAATTGGATATAATATAAACCTCTCCATCAGAGGGCATCAGTTATCCACCAACAATAGATCCAGGAGCCATCTTGAGACTGCAGCTTGACAAAGACTTATGGAAACTGGAAACCCAAATCCATGAGTTTGTAGCTAGGTGGTCTGCATCTAGCAAACCTGTGGAGAGTCAGAAATTGGAATAATTTAGCCTGGGGAACACAGGTTAGAGAGGCTGGAGAGAGCTGGACTCTCCCCACCTTCATGAATCCTGGGAACTGATGGGGCTGGTTGCAGTGGTAGGAGTTGGAATGTTGCAAGAAGGTAGAAGAGCATTTTGCTCTCAGCTCACCCAGCCAGCTGGTCTGGCACCCATTGGGTTCCTGGGGCCCACCAAGGAGAGTCAGTCTGGCACCCAACACAGCCCTCCAGCTCTCCAGTCCCCAATCTCCCAACCTTCTCTGGCCCCAACCCTGCTATGGCTCATAGCTTCATAGTCAGCAGGTGGGTCCTGGTGCTCGTCCTTGACCCACCTGACACAGAACATCTGAGCCTACGACATGGTTGGGCCCAAAATTGCCCCACACTCCACTTCTTGCCAGAGTCGCTTGGTCCAGCACACATCTTCAGGACTGGCCGGCAGATCCCAGGGCTCAGCATTCAGTTCAGGCTGGGAGAGAAGCCTGGGAATTTGAAAATGAAGAGGCAGGAGAGATTGAGTTTGGAAACTGAGTAAGAGACCAGGAATCATGGGTTCTGCAGGTAACACAGTGAGATAAGAACAGGCTCCTATACCACAGGAGTAGAACACAAAGGAAATTCCTGGGGTGCAGTCTTCCAATGTGTGGACCAGCAATTGCTAGGACCAGGAGGTGCACTGATTTAAAATCTCCAGACTAACTGGGATTCAGCAAAATGACTGGAGCATAACTAAGCCTATACCCCACCTTCAGGGTTAACCCTATTTTCATAGCAACCTCACCCACCCTGAGGGTCCAGCAAGTTTCAAACTCCAGACAACCCCACCTAACTGCTGAGAAGGGAAGCTGAAAATTTTTGAACTCCAATGGAAACAATTGTTCAATTTTTCATTGAAATATTTTGTATTTTTCTTTTATTTTTCTTTTTTCTCTCACATCTCTAGTATTTTTGAAACCAATTATGTTTCATACATCAGTTTACTGAGGACAGAAATGTCTGAATAGTATATATCAGTTTTTGTTTTATATTCTTTTATTTACACATTTTTGTTTTCATTTTTAATGTTTATTTTATATTTTTTCTCTCATCTGTTTCCCTTTTATTCTCTTTCTCTCTTTTCTCCTGCTAACAGTCACTCTATTATTCTCTCTTTTATTCTTCCCATAATTTTTATTCTTTCTTCGCTTCTCTTTCCTCATAAACATCACATACTATACCACTTCTGTTCTCTCTTTGTCCACCATTTGAAATTATAAACTCTATTACAAACTTACTGTTTTTATTGTAGGCAATAACAGAACACATCATTTTGCTTATAGTAACAAAACTGTAGTCATCATAGTAGGAGCTATTTGGTTTAAGGCTATATATTGTATTCATTGGTTGTTTTTACTATTTCACCCTTAAAGGCAAAGTACTAGAAACCTTCAAGCACACTATAACTCTACAGGGTAGAAATTGTATTGCCTCAGATCCATACTCCCAGATGTATAGACACAAATAGCATGAAAAATCAAGGGAACAAAGTGCCCCATGCAAACCAAGATACACCAATGATAGAAACCATTGACACCACAGTAGAAGAAATGTCAGAGAAGGAGTTCAGAATGTACACAGGTAAAATAATCTGTGATGTAAAGAATGGTGTAAGGAGTGAAATCTTAGATAAAAGTCTGGAAGTGAAAGATCACTTCAATAAAGAGAGCTCTGAAAAGAAATCAAGCAGAAATATTCAGAATGGAGGAATCTATAAACCAAATTAAAAATTCAATAGAAAGTATAACCAACAGACTAGACCACTTGGAAGACGAAACTTCAGGCAATGAAGACAAAGTATATAATCCTGAAAATAAAGTTGAGCATGGAGAGAAGATGTTAAGAAAACATAAACAGAATATCCAAGAAATATCAGATAACATGAGAAGACCAAATTTAAGATTTATCAGGATAGATGAAGTCATGGAGATACAAACCAAAGGAATAAATATTATTTTCAATAAAATAATATTGGAAAATTTCCCAAACATAAAGTATGAAATGAAAACACAAATATAGGAGGCTAACAGTACCCAGAATATACAAAATTATAACAGATCTATGTGAAGGCACATTATTATAAAAACACCTAACATATAGAATAAAGGTAACATTTTAAACACTGCCAGAGAAAAATGTTAGATTATGTTTAGGGAAAAACCAATTCAGATCTCAGATGATTTCTCCACACAGACCCTCAAAGATAGGAGGTCCTGGAATAACATACCAAGCTCTGAAAGAAAATAGATGCCAACCAGAATCCTATATCCAGCAAAATTAAGCTTTAGATTTGAAGATGAATTAACAATCTTCAATGACAAACAAAAATTAAAAGAGTTCATAATTAGAAAGACTGCACTAGAGAACATTCTCAGCAAAATATTCCATGAAGATAAAATGAAAAAGGGAAAAGTGAAAACCAGCCAAGGGAGGAACTATACTAAAGGAATAGTCAATTAAATCGAACAGCAGAAATAAACCAAAATATCCAGGAATAGAATTAAAAAGCAGAAATAAACCAAAATTACCAGGAATACAATCATATCTCAATAATAGCCTTGAACTTAAATGTATAAACTCATCAATCAAAAGCTGTAGACTGGCAGATTGGATTAATAAACAAGGCCTGACAATATGCTATCTTCAAGACACTCACCTCATAGGCAAAGACATCCACAGATTGAAGGTGAAAGAATGGGGAAAAAAAAGCATATCACTCACATGAATAGTGTAAAAAAAAAAAAGGCGGGGAGGCTTTCTATTCTCATATTAGATAAAGTGGACTTCCAGCCAAAGTTAATTAAAAGGAATAAAGAAGGACATTTCTTACTGCTTAAAGAAATTGCACATCAACAAGACATAAAAATCATAAATACTTATGCTCCAAACAATGGAGCGTTTATGTATGTCAAATAAATCCATCTCAATTTCAAGAATCAAAAAGACCACAACACAATAACACTGGGTGACTTTAACCTACTTATCACCACTGGATAGATCCTCCAAACAAAATTTAAAAACAAACTACAGAACTAAAAAATACAATTAATGAATTAGACTTAACAGACATATAAAGAGTATTTCATCCATCAACAATTTTTTCGATAGATGCAGAAAATAGATGCAGAAAAAGCATTTCACTTGAATACACTTTTTTCTTAGCAGCACATGAATCCTTCTCTAGAATAGATCATATCTTATGACACAAAGCAACTCTTAGAAAATACAAAAATAATAGAGATGCTTTGCATTCTGTCAGATCATAATGGAGTGAAATTAGAAATCAACAATATTTTTTTTAAAAAAATGGAAGCTACTCTAACACCTGGAGACTAAATAATAATCTACTGAATGACCAATGGATAGCAGAAGAAATCAGGGATAAAAATTTAAAAAAAAAACTTATAAGTAAATAAGAATAACAACATAGTATACCAAAATCTCTGGGCAAATATAAGAAGAAAGTTCATTGCATTGAACTTATTTATAAAAGAATAGAAAATAGCCAAATAAATAACCTAACATTATATCTCAAAGCCCTAGAAAAAGAAGAATAAGTCAACACTAAAAATGGTAGAAGACAGGAAATAAAATCAGATCTGAAATCAATGAAATTGGTACACAATAAACAATTCAAAAATTGACAAAACAAAAAGTTTGTTCTTAAAAAAATGAATTAATAAAACTTTATCCAAGCTAATGAAGAGAGAAAGCTCAAATTACTAAAATTTGTGATGAAAAAGGAAAAGATATCAGGACGTACATTACCGAAATACAGATGATAATAAAAAACTATTTTGAAAATTTACACTCCAATATAATAGAAAATTTTGAAGACATCAACAAATTTCTAGAGCTATATGACCTATTCAAACAGAAGCAGGAGGATATACACAATTTAAACACATCAACTTCAAGCAATGAAATAAAAGATGCCATCAAAAACCTACCAACTAAGAAAAGCCCAGGACCAGAAGGATTCTCAATTGAGTTCTACAAGAACTTTAAAAAACAATTAATATGAATACTCTTCAGATTATTCCATGAAATAGAAAAGGAGGGAACTCTTCCAAACACATTTTATGAATCTAGAAACACCCTGATACCAAAACCAGAAAATACACATCAAGGAAAGAAAACTTCAGACAAATATCCCTGATGAACATAGAGTCAAACATTCTCAATAAAATTCTGGCATATTTCTTACAAAAATACATTAAAGATATAGTGCACCATGATCAAGTGGGGTTCATCTCAGGATGCAAATTTGTTTCAACATATGGAAAAAAATAAACATAATTATCACATCAATAGACTTAAATAAAAGAATCACATACTTATCTCAATAGATGCAGAAAAAGCATTTCACAAAATACAGTATTCCTTCATATTCAAAAAACACTAGAAAAACTAGGGAGATTGAGATCATACCTCAACATTGTAAAAGTTAAATATCCTAAACCCAAGGCCAACATCATTTTAATGGACAAAATTGAAAGCATTCCATTTAAGGATGGCAATAAAAAAAGGATGCTGCTTTCACCTCTTTGATTCAATATTGTCCTTGAAACTCTAATCAGAGCAATTAGACAGAATAAAGAAATTAAAGGGATATGAAGAGTAAAAGAAGAACTCAAGCTATCACTATTTGTCAATGACAAGATTCTTTATTTAGTAGCTCCAAAAAATTCCACCAGAAAAATTGTTGAACTCATAAACAAATTCAGTAAAGTAGTAAGATATTACAATTAACACCCATAAATCAAATGCATTCCTATATGTCAGGGATTTAGCTACTGAAAGAAGAATCAGAAAAACAACCCCATTCATAATAGCCTTGAAAAAAATTTGGTAATCAATCTAACAAAAGAAGTGAAATATCTCTAAAATGAAAACTACAGAACAATAGGAAAGAAATTGAAGAAGACCTCAGAAGATGAAAAGATTTCCCATGCTTTGGGATAGACAGAATTAATTTGTCAAAATAGCCATACTACCAAAATATATGTATACAAATTTAATTCAATTTCTATTAGAATCCAAATGACATTCTTCATAGAACTCTACTTCTAGCTGTCATGAAGTTCACTTGGATATATCAGACATTCAGAATAGCCAAAGCAATCCTCAGCAAGAAAAGTGAAGCAAGAGGTATCACAATACCAGACGTTAAATTGTACTACAAAGTCATACTAACAAAAAAAATGACATGGTATTTGCACCAAACAGACACAAAGACCAATGGTACAAAATAAAAGACACAAACAAATCCACTAAATACGGGTATCCCATACTAGACAAAGGGCACCAAAAACATACATTGGAGAAAAGATAGTCTCTTCAACAAAAGGTGCTGGGAAAACTGGAAATCTATTTGCAGCAAAATGAAATTAAGTCCCTCTCTCTCACCTTGCACAAAACTGAATTGAAAGTGGATCAAAGAATTAGGTATTAGAACAGAGACCTGTGTCTAATCGAATAAAATGTAGGCCCAAATTTCCTCTTCACCATGTCAGCTTAGGAACTGACTTCCTCAACAATATTCTCAAAGTGTAAGAAGTAAAATCAAGAATCAATAAATGGGATTTTATGAACATAAAAAAGTTCTTCACAGAAAAGAAAATAATCAAAAATGTGAACAGAGAATCTACAAAATTGGAGAAAATCTTTGTAATTTGCACCTCAGAGCATTAATCCAAGTTGTATAAAAACTCAAAAACCTAACACCAAAAAATAAATGAATAAATGAATAATCCAATCAATAAATTGGCTAAGGAACTGAATAGGCACTTCACAGAAGAAGAAATAACATTTGTCAACAACTATATATAATACTTCTCTAATTATTTTTTTTATTGATATGTAATCTGTTGTTAAAATATTTATCCTCTTTCTTTATCCTGATTCATACAATTTATAATTCCAGAATTCCTATTTGTTTAAATTTTCTAATATTTTATGACTTCCAATTATTTATCAAGTTTGTTAGTTTTGACCTGAAATATAGTAAGCATTGCTTTTTAAAAGTCTGCATTTGGTAGTTCCAATATCAGGAGATCATTTGTTCTCTTTTGTTTCTTGTTTTCTTTGGTTGGGTGCTTAAAACTGTATTTGATTACTTATTTGTAGATAAAATTCAGATCTACAAAATTGTTTTCTATCTGTGGAAAATTGCAATGGATAAAACCTGAATTAAATTTGAGCAACAAATATTCCCTCAGCCTCTTAAATAACTAGAAGCCAAGTTAATATCTATGAGAGGCCTGATTTGCTTTGGGTTCACCTTTAATTCTGGGTGGAGATGGATGTGTCCTAATTCAAGGATAGGGCATATTGTAGACCATCGGGGGTCACTGTCTTTGTGAACCTACCCAAATTGTGGTTAAAAGTCATGAAAGGATGTCTGAAATATTAAAACTCTCAGCCATCCCTCTGGGATTTTGTAAAGTTCCTGAGGGAAAAAGCAACCTGTCTCTGAGTATTTCCACCTCCTACTGGATCTAGGTTTGGAAATGACTCATAACTTTTAGATGCCTGATGCTGTGAAGCAGAAGTTTCTAGTAACTGATCCCACCTCTTCATTCCTAGTTTCTTAGTGAAAAGTTTTCTCAGTTGTTATCTAATTTGCTAATATGAGAAAATGATATCACCACCCAGAATTTTAGGGCTATATACAGTGTTGTGTCACATAATGCTATTTCAAAAGCAAACTGCATGTTCAATGGAATATACCATATAGCTTCAGGGTGTAGCAGGTTATGCCATCTGGGTCAGCATAACTGCGCTCCCTGATGTTCACAGGATGATGAGAATCGCCTAACAGGCCATTTCTCAGAACATATCTCTGTCAGTAAGCAGTGTGTGACTATATATTCTCAAAGAGGCAGGAAATGTGGCTATGGGCAGGAATTTGAATTAATTGGTGAAAGTCATTTGGAGTTTAGTGACAACATATAAAAACTAACAAATTAACAAACCACACTTGGGAAATAAGGCTCAAACAGTTTGTCACCTGTGCCTACGGAATTCTATGGAATTCTGAGTTTTAATGTATCATATTTGCATATGGTAATCAACTTAACCAAAGAATTATCAGATCTTCCTTCTCTTTTCGCCATGTCTGGATACTTTTCTAATGACAGAGACCAGAACCATTGCCTGTCTTCTCAGAGCTTTCATAAGTGCAGGTCTGTGACCAAAATAAAACCAAGTATTATTAGTTTTATTTTACACTTCACATTCAACACACACATATATTAAAGACCTTTTGAAGTTTAAAAAATAATAATTTTATAATATACCCCAGTTTTGAAATAATTCACTCTGTAATATATAAAATATTTTGTCCTATCCAAACAGTTATAGATAAAATATTTCAGAATGAGCATGCATTTTGAGATTGCTAAAAATAAAGAAGAAAGAGGCATTGAAAGAATGTTTTCTGCTAGTTCTACTCCTAAAATGAAATATAACTTATGTATCATAAGACATCAGCATTAAATACACAAGAAACACATAATGAGTACTTCGTTATAATAATCTTTATTAAGATTTTTACAAGTTGTTTCAGAAAGGAAGAATAATCTATTTGTGGTTTAGCTTTATGTTTAAATATCTCTGTAAAAAGATTAAAACTGTTAATTTTGATTGTTTCTGATCCATAATGTAGAATGTAAGAATTAATTCTTAAAAGTGTGCCTTAATATATATCGTTTAGGAAAATTTATCCAGGCATGTTAGATTTTGAAGAAAATGAATGGAATAATTTTGAATTGTGCACTACATTAAAGAGAGTACTTAGTTATGAATATATTGAATCAATTCACAATTTGTACTTTTTATAACTGAAATTATGTAATGTTCAGCTCTCTGTGTGTGTTTTATTTGCTTGATACCCAAATGAATGCTGCATTGATTATATATTATCCTTCCTAATCCTCTTAAATCTAAAAATAAAATAACACACATACACATATGATTACTGTATCCCTGGAGTATTTTAATGTGTGTAGTATTTTCAATTAAATTTCATAAACAAAACATTCACAAAATTTTCTCTTTACTTTCTGACTTTCTGTTAGTTATACAAGTGATTAAAGTGAGCTTTGAAGGTAACATAATTAAGTAATGATGTTCTGAGAACCTGTGCATGCATTACTTTCTATAACTGACATGTTTCTTCTGGCCCTTCTGTTTTTTAAACTATATTGCAGCCTGTATTTTTAAAAAAAAAAAAAAAAAATGAATGTGCTGTATAAGTCTGTCTCCTAAAGTGATGAGTTAGAGAATGTTGCAAGAGTACTTTCCAAATCATAGTACCATTATTAATTCAAGCATGATGAAATTGTTCGTTTTAACTATAATCATGTAATTCATCAAAACACTACTAGAGCATATCATTCTCAACTATTACACTGATATAGCACCTTATTCTAATGTCGGCGAGTGCAGAAAATTATCTTTGATGTTTATCTACCAAAAATACTGATTGTGTTGAAGTTGGGTGCCCTTGCTTCATATTTTGTTAAAAGAAAAATCGTAACATGTTTTAATGTACTGACTTGAATGTAGTTGCTTTGCATTTGAATAACCTCCTCTATTAGGCTTATATGTCAGGGTGTTGGGAACTGAAATGGTATATTTCCACATGTCACTTTCTTCATTCCCCTTGATGAATATATTAAAAACTGGGGTAGTGAGTAAGCAAACATCCCTTAAGTCATAAATCAACAGAATCATGAAAAACTACAATGTAAACAGCCAACAGCTCTTCTTCGAAAGTTCCTTTTGCCATCTATAACACACAACTTGTAATATCACCTTGGAAATTGAAATGCACTAGGAAATAACCTTATTTTTTGCCATTTATCCAAAAGAGGAAATTGAAGCACATTTTTTTGGAAATTAAAAATCAATTAGTAAGATTTTTGCATATTATAGGTCACTAAAATATCCAACTTTTGTTTATTGTTCATGGATTGATTTATTTAATGAAATAAGGACCCTTACTTTTGAAATAATGATGCAATGAGTAACAATATCCACTTATTTATATGGTGTGTTTGAACATTGGGGCATATGTTTGAAAATGTCTATTTCCTTCTGAAGTTTAGATTATCTGCATGGTAGTGTCAAGTGCAGAGAACAGCCCATGAGAAGACAGAGTTATCAAAAATGGGAGAAATTCTGATTGTTTTCTTTGCTACTGAATCTATTCCTTCTTTGAATGCTTCCTTTGTCTTGATCTTAGGATTTATATTTGTGAATCAGTGATCTTCTGTTAGGGTCTGTAAACAAGTCAGGATGGCACCTGGCATTTTGCCAGAGGGAGTGGTTTGTGAAGTAATGCCAGGGAGCCATTAAGTGGGAGCCGTTTATTGTAGGACAGGAGGGGTATATATACATTACACACAGCTTATCTTAATTAACATGAACTAGATACAGCAGTCAACCAATAAGTAATCTCCACACTTAATGACTCCCTGGCGTTACTTCACAAACCACTCCCTCTGGCAAAATGCCAGGAGCCATCCTGACTTGTTTACAGACCCTAACAATCTTCATCCATTAGATCTTATGGTCTTGGAGCTCTAAGATTTGGTCCCTCTATCTTCAGTTTTTAAGTTAAGAGCGGCAGAGGGGAAAACATTTTTTCCCAGTCTTTGTACCTCTTTCCCTCAACTCTGAGGTCACTTTCTGCTTTGGGTTCTGGAACTTAATAATAAGCATCTTCTATTCTCAAACACCATGATCACAGTTCTGGGATGTGGAAGTTAAGCTTACAAACAAGGACATCAGTACTAAAATTAAGCAAATCAAAGGTATAGCATTCCTCAACAGAGCCCATTCCACATAGTCTGTGTCCTGCCCACTGGGATCTTATGATGCCAACTGACTAGTGATCTCCCTTCCACTCATCTCTTGTGATATCTCACATTATAAATTGGGAGTGAAATGAATACATGAATTTTTGCTTCTCTATAGTGTAAGAACGTTGAGTGTAAAAATAATGTATCTTTCTTAAAATAACAAAATTTAAAATATTCTGCTGAGTGCAATGAGGTAGATCTACACAACCCAACTTCCCCCTAAAATGAATTAATATGATACTGAATTTTTCAAGGATATTTCTCTAAACTTATTCATTTGAAATTTCTATTTTGGTGGTTGCCAGCATTCGCAAGTAAAGTATTAGTTTTTGTTGTTGTTGTTGTTGTTTTAAAGACTCTGTTCCATACAAACAAAATTTACCACGTTGTTGCTATGAATACTGTAACTGCTTATATTGTTCAAAACTATCACATGGGGCTTTTGTACAATTAGCTTATTTGTCTAATTTCTTATGATTTCTGGAATTTAAGAAAGCACACAACTATTTCTAGTCAACATGTAGAAGTATATGATTAGAAAGACACCATGATCCAGCTTAAAACATACTGTGAGTTCCCAGATTTTCCATTGTGAAGCTAACTTAAATATATGCCCATGTGATAATTCTTGATAAAGTATATCTCCATGATTGTTTTACATAAAATGTTTATTGAAAATCAGTAATTTGATCATTTCCATGCAAAATGAGAAATTTAGGATTGGTTCTCCTTTACAGTTAATATACTTCTTAAAAGTAAAAAGAAAATGAAAAAAAAAACCTATGAATAATTGGAAAAAGAAAAGGGAAAGATGAAAACTGTTTGGATATTGGGTAAGATGATGAATAACCCCAAATCTTCGCCGGTGTTTCTTTCTAAGGTCATTGTCCTCTTACTAAGAGAAAGCATTTTACTAATATTTACTTAAAGTTTCTATTTTTGATATGTCTCCTTGATAAATAAGCTCTCTTGAATAAGAACCTAACTTACTTCTGTAATAAACCTCTGCTTCTCAAATGAATCAGTAAGAGTCATTTAACTACAATAAGATTTTTGAATTCTCACCTCATAATTTTTATTAAATTATAATCTCTTCCCCATCCCAATTCTTGTGCATACTTTTTAAGATAAATTTTTATTAAGAAAAATATATTAGTAATTCAACAAAAAGAACATATAATCTGTAACAATTTTTAAAAGGAATACATGTATTTGTTGTTATCTCAGGCCAGCATACAAAAGACCTAATGTCACTGAATATTATTTGATTCTTTTACAAAATCTGAGTGTACACATTCCTTTTGATTATATGCCATATTATCTACCATAAAAGTATTGTTTCTTATAAATTGAAGTCAATGGGTTCTTACTTTTTTTGTGTTTTAGAAAATGTTCCAATTTGATAGTAATAAAACTTCAAATGTATACAAAAATAAAGTTTATTCCATATATTTATGTATATATTTAATGTATGCTAGTTAAAACTGTCCTTTTATATTTCTAGACCTTTAAGATAAATTGTACAAGGAAAAAAAACTACACATATTATAAGTGTACAAAATGATGTTTTCATATAAAAATTATTAAATCAAGCTAATTAATATATCCATTTCCTCACATACTAGTATTTTCTTGTGGTGAGAACATTTAGGATCTAGTCTTTAAGCAATTTTAAAATATACAATATTTATATTTATAATGACTATGTTGTACAATAGGTTTCCAAAATTTGTACCTTTTTAGTGAAACTTTGAATCCTACAACCAACATTTCCCCACTATCCCTCTACTTCCCCTTGCCTGGGCCTCTGGAAACTATCATCCTATTTTCTATTTCCAAGAATTCAACATTTGTAATTTCCAAACTGTGCTTAGCTTATTGCATTAAACAAAATGTTCCCTGGTTCATCCATGTCATTGTAAATGATAGATTTCCTTTATTTTTAGAGCTAAATAATATTCCAATTTGTATATTTCCCTGATTCCTGTGTATACAATGCATACCAACTGCATGTTGAAAGTTCAGCTAAGATGCTCACAAACAGCAACTTGAAGGATTGAATGGCAGTCCACTATGATAAGTATGCAGTTAACCAATGGCCAAGAATCAATAGCTAGAATCCATAGGTCACAGAACAAAGGCCTGGAAATAGAAATAGTTCTTCTTATCATCATTTCCAGGGACTGATTTGTAGAATTTATACTCTTACTACAACCTTAAGCTCTACTGAGTTAGAAGTTCTAGTTTCCAAAAGGTTGGAAGGAACTAATTGAAAAATTTATCTTGAGGGATATGAAAAGTTTTCATCTGAACAGAGGGCAACAATAAATGAATTTTAGTCTCTTCATGTCAGTTGACAAGCAAACCAAGGAGCTGTATATTTACTGGCCAGAGTAATTAATTAATTAATCCTGCTTACCATTGGAATCTAGTGGCTACTGCACAATGTCTAGGAAGGAATATGTCTGGAACTGATGGTCCAGTGTTATGAGGTATGACAGATTACAGTCCTAAAAAGAAATGTAGTAGCATGCAGAGCTATATTGCTCATGACTTTTCCATACTCCTTGTTAAATTTAGATTTTTTTCCCCACAAAGCTATTTTACTTGTCTAGATATTTTTCCAGTTCCATTCTCAAAGAAGAAGTAAGGTGCCTGATTTTTTGATTATCTTTATAGTATATATTTCCAAGAATTCAACATTTCTAATTTCCCATCAACAAATTTTAGAGTACAAGCAAACATAAATGACAGAAGATCTGGGTTGTTATGGACCTAGATTACATATTCCTTAATGGTTTCAGTTAAAATGGTGGTAAAAAATATAAAGAAATGGAAGTTATTTAAAATCTCATTTTCAAGTTTCCTGTATTATGCAAACTGAGAAATAAGATAAAGGAGGAATAAAGGATAAATATAAACTTTTCTGCTTGAATCACAGATTGGATTTTCATTTTAACTATATAAAGGGATTAAGACTAGAAGACTAACAGAATTTAGTGGAAGGGTTAAGATCAAATCTTTTGTTCTGGATTCATAATGGAATCAATGTCAAATAAAGAGGAAGTCATGAATAAAACTCTGGAGCTCAGAGTAGAAATTTGAGGTGGTTAAATGTATGTTTAAATTGTGCATGATTGGCATTTATAACCAAAGAAATATATTGTTTCACTAATGGTAGAAGTGGAAGTGTTGATGCCAAGAAGAGAGACGAGAACAAAGCTCTTTAGAAATCTTAAATCTAGAGGTTGATAATGACAAATAGAGGGAAACAGGGAAGAGCCAAACGGATGGAAATAATACAATAATGAGGATAGTTTTCCCAAGGAGGAGGGGAGTGATCTTACCTCAGAAATATATCAGGAATATAGTGAGATTAAAGATAGGGTACTCATTTAAGTGTTACACATAAGTGGTAATTATGGTGCCCACACCACACTACGATTGGTAGGTGTGTATGTTTTACTGGTGGAAGAGAGAGAGAGGGAGAGATACAGAGAGAGAAACAGTAAACAACTGTTCTGTGCAGTGATTGATTTTCTCCCTGAAAATTTTAATTGCTCTCATGTCGATTTGGAAAAGGTAGATGATTTCATTTGTGTTGAAGTAGGAGTGGAGAAAGTTGCACAAGTTTGTGAGGATGTCTTCAAGTAAGTGGTCATAATAATAGATCATGGACTCTAAAATTTGTTGGTAGGCAGTGAAAAACTGCTGTGAGCAAAGGGCTTGAACTTCTAGAAACTTACTAAAGTGGAATTACTAAGGGAATAGAAAAGCAAGATCACTGGTCAGACATGAAATTCTTGAAACCAAGATTTTGGTGCTAATACAGTTGTTGCTGTTGACAAAGTCTGGGATGCAGACACAAGGTAGTGGACAGCTGAAGTGGTATAGTTGAAAAGACAGGAAAAGACCTTCACAGACAAGGAAATTCAAGAGCTGAGAGACCAGGCAGTTGAGTGGGAAATCCATAAGCATGCTATTTAAAAGGATGGCAGAGTAGGGGTAAAAAGAAAGAATCAACACGAAAGCTAAGTATCAGTGAAAGAAATTAACAGGGAAAAAAATGGTGGCTACAAAGAACACTTATCACAGAGGTAATGAGTATCAGTGAGAATTAAGTTTTTGCTTTTATTCTACATTTTGTCTTTGAGGAGGAATCAAGAGACAAACTTAATGAAAACATGGGGGTACATATGTAGGATCACCCAACAATTGCTTTCCTGGAGCCATCCTGATGGCTATCACAACATGACTGTTACTAACGTGAAATTTTACTCTCAATCCTGCTAGAATAATTATTGTAAAAAAGAAAAAAAGTGTTGGGGAGGATGTGGAGAGAGGGCAACACTTATATACTGTTGGTAGGTATATCAACTAATGCAATCATTGTGGAAAACTATGGATCCACTACTGATTGCTGGATTGAAAGAATCCACTGCTGATTCAAAGGAAATGAAATTTTTTATGTCAAAGAGAATCTTCACTCTCATGTTCATTGTAACATCATTTGTAATAGCCAAGTTGTGTAATCAATCTAAATGTCCATCAGTGTTTGAATAAGTTTTTTAAAATATGCCTTACATACACAATGGAATACTATTCAGTCTTAAAAACTTAAATAAAGGAAATATTGTTATTTATAACTATTTATAACTATTAATCATCAAATCAAGTTAAATACACCAAGCACAGAAAGACTTATATTCCACAGCTGCACTTACACTTACATATGGTTTGAAAAAGTTGAGCTCAGAGAAGCAGAATGTAGAATGGTGTTTGCCAGATAGTGGAGGTGATGGCCTGGGGAGATGTTTGTCAAAGGATATAAAATTTCAAGAAGACAGGAGGAATAAGTAGGAATCAAAGTATCTACTGTTCAGCATAGTATCATATTCATATATTTCACAACATGGTGACATATTGACATATTTAAGAATAACCTATTTTATTATGGAAAGTCACTAAGAAAGTAAATTTCAAGTATTCTCATTACAGAAAAATAACTATATGAGGTAAGGCATATAAGTTAATTGGTTCAATATAGACGTTCCACAATCTATACATATTTCATAACATCAAGTTGTATATACAATTTTTTCAATCAAAATAAGTAAATTTTTAAATGTCTTCATGTGATTTACAATGCCACCAAGTTGGAACTCTCAATTCTGACTTTAACAAAGATTAGTACCAGTTAAAATGTGTGTTTTCTGTTTGTGTGTGACATGTTAAAATTCATAAAAAATCCCCATTTGATCAAATGTCACTTATATCTGAATTCTTTAACTTCGCTCTAAAATGGAAGTTTTGGGACTTATAAGGTGCCTTAATACCAATAGGGCATATTCTAAGCCTGGCCTCTTTAAATTCCCTTTGACGGATAAACTCAGTTACCCCAATGAGATTGCAAGCCCCTGAGGTTCTTTAAAATCCTGGAAAACATTTGTTCTGAACCTTGCACATAGCATGCACTTAATAAATAAATAAACAATGGATTGAATCTTTTATTAGATTATGTGTAACTGAAACTTCTGTCAATATTTCTTTAATCCCCAGACTCTGGAGAGGCTCACTGGGCTATCTTTTCTAGTCTACCACTGAACAAAACTTGCTTCCACCACTTTAGAGTGAGATTTATGTTTTTCTTTTCCTTTCTTTCTTTTCTTTTTTTTTTTTTAGGACTGGATTTTCTTCCCATCTGTGATTGCTCAGCCTCCACAAAGCAGTTTGTTCTCCAGTCAATATTTAAATAACTTTCTCTACTTTTACTGGCAATTATTCAATTAATAAGTAATTCAATGTGTATCTGCATTCCCCTTTATTTTTTGACAAGTACAATACAACTTTCTAAAAGACAGTTATATAAATACAGCCTATCTCATTTATTTAATAAAAAATATATAAATACTGCCTATCTCATTTATTTAATAAAAAAATTCACTAGATATGAAATAAAGATGCATCATCATTCTATTTGAACTCTGTGTAATTTTGGCTCGAGTTGTAGATAACATAGTAAATGTAATTTGTCATCATAAACATTATTATTTAATCATATGAAACTTTTGGTTTATCTTAAGAAAACTTTATAGTAATTTTAATATACAGGAGCCATTCCTGACAGATAAGATGAAATAGATTTATCACTTTTGACAAATGGTATTGCAAAATATCCTCATGACTGCCCACAATGGAACCCAAGTTGCCATATTCAACAGGAATGTCACCTGTGATTCTTATCATATAACCTTGTTCAGTGACAATCTAAAACTGCTTTCTGGAGGGACTGTGATGTAGTTAGAATGTGAGATGGTTATAAGAATAATTGTATGAATGAAGGAAACCTGTAGCCCTTTAAATCAAACTAAGTAGTGTTTTATTAAAGTGCTCAGCAAATCAATCTAAATCCAAGGATAATAAAGCCCTAATCAGGTGGTAGAAAAAATAATAGGTTGTCATGCATGAGAAAAAAATAGGCAATCATGGAATGTTTTCTTTAATTAGGTCGTGTAAAGTGGAGGAACTGAGAAGGAACTGGCAAGACATTCATCATGAGCAAGGTGGGAAATTATTTAGATTACTAAGGAAGGAAAATTGAATGTGATACACTTAGATTTGACTGGACAGAAAATTAAAGCCTTTTCTATTCACTATATGTACTACTTTGTTGGTGAAAACTATTGACAGGTATGAGATTTTTTTAAAAAAAGCTGAATTCAACCAGTTAGTCATCTAGTTTGCTAAATCCACGTACGTTAATTGTTTTCTAATGATTTTAATTTCAGAGGTGCTCTGGGCCACTGCATGTGTTCCTTTAGCATTCTCACTGTGAAACTGCCTCTCACCTCCAATGGAATTTAGCCCTTAATAAACTTGAGATTGATTATTAAGCACTTTGAATTTCCCTCTTAAACTGAAGGAGTAATTAATACTATCAGGAATTGCTAGAACACAGTTCTTTACAGGGATACTGTTACAAATTACAAACATCACTAGTCAGATTCCTTGTTAGACATTGTTGCCTTCATAGCTAAGACTAGTAAATGCCTCTTCTTTTAAAGCCATACATTAGGAAATGCACTGACAAGATTTCAAATATTTATAGTACTGTGACAACCATGTCAGACCATATTATGTTTAATAAATCTGAGAACTCAGTCCTCACTATTCCAAATGACATCATTATATCATTGGAACACTTTGGTCTTTATTCTCCACGATTCCAACCATTTGCCTATGCCTTCAATGATACTGCTAATTAAAGACATGATGGACATATATCTGTCTCTCCTATATTTCTTTCTATGTTGGTCAACGATGCAGAGGGAACATGTAACAGAAAAATCCAGTGATGTTTAGTTTCCACGAATTGCAATCATGAAATTTGTAATAAACTAAGGGCTGACATATGCCTACAAACATATGTAGGACCTCTGTTGACACATTCTCATTCATTATGTTCTGAATTGATCTAAGAATTTTGGGAGCAGATGTTGCCCTTCCCAGATAACCTGATTCAACTCTGAGGTCGGTTTGCACTTCTGGGGAAAGTATTGTGTTTACTAGTGGTTTCCACTTCAAGTGTCTGTTGTTAAGAATTGACCAGTGCATAGAGTAGTAGAAAAACTCCAAGGTATTAAAAATCTCAGGAACAAGTCAGAGGAACAACCCCCACACACTAAGTGATGAGGGTTAGTGTTATTACTCAGATTCCTCACCTTCATGGCAGCATGGTTGAGACATATTCTACACAATGTTTTAAGTGGTCTCCAGAAGGACTGAGCCCCATTGCCCAGACCATTAAACTAACATGAGCTTCCCCTTTGCTATCTTTCTTCTTTTCCCTTTCTTACTTCATCTGAAAAAAAAATAATAAAAAAATAAATAAAAAAAAAACAGAAAACCCCACTTGTTCCTGGGTCTCCTTTTGGGCACCTTCTCAAACGGCACTCTGGACAGATATTACAAATCATAACAGTACCATCTGCCAATCCAGCAGAGGGTACTAGCAACACTATAATCTGAATTCTACTTCAATAGCAGTAAACTAGATTTTGTTTTGCTATTTTATTTTCTTCCACTCTGTCTACAGCAATTTTACTAGAATTAAAAAGTAGGTCAAATCATTCTGAAACTTTAACTATGGTTTGGCCTACTTCAAGTTATTATACTTATGTACTGATCAAAGATACCTTATAAACAAGTACTTCACATGCTTTTTTATGGGTAAGTCTCAACTGAAAATACTTCACAGAGGGTAAGTTCTCAGAATGATTCATTTTTCCATTACTTTTTTTTCTTTTTAGTTGTAGTTGGAAATTTATTTATTTTTATGTGGTGCTGAGGATCGAACCCAGTATTTTGCACCTGCTAAGACAAGCACTCTACCGCTGAGCCAGGACCCCAGGTCCTTCAGTACTTTTAATGGGGAAAAAATATTTTTCTTAAATTCTAACAATGACATCTATTTTTAATAACAGAAAATTCTTTTTAAATGTGGAAAGTTAGATCAAAATCTAACATCATCAAATATTTTCCCTTAATAAATTATGCTATTTGCCTGCTTTTGCAAAGTATCTTCATAGCAATTATAAATTGTATATTTGATATTACAATAAAGTAAAACACAAATAATACATTCAAAAACCCAAAGAGAGAAGTAAATGTAAAATAAATCAATAACACAATTCATTTTGAATGACATAGTGCAGAGACTGTTTTAATAGACTGGCAAATCAGAATACTGTAAGAGAAGATTATAATAATATACATACCTACTATAAAAATGTTTAGGGAATTGTATCATCATGTTTTATGTGGGAAATCCAAATTTGTTCTTTAAAATGTAGGGAAATGCCAAATAAGTTCAACATAAAGCATAATAAAGCTCTTCATGTAGTTAAATTCGCAGGGATCCTGAATCCCAAGAAGTGCAGACTTTTCCTACAGCCCCCTGATATAGTATTCTTGTTTTCTACTCCATCTGGGCTTAATATATTGGCTTTTGGTATTTGGATTCCATCAGAATCACCCAGCAAGCTTTTTAGAAATGCAAATTTCTACCCTTAATCACAGAAATTCTCACTGAGTTGGATGGGTCCCTATAGCATGAATTCTATGAGATTCTTTAAGAACCCCAGGTAATTTTGCAGAGTCCACAGATCATACTTTGAGAGAAGCTGGTCAATTTGGTACTTAAATTCATGTTGAACTCACATTGACATGTTCAATCTGAATATAAATAATTCTCACCTTGCTTGATAAGTAAGCCATAACAAAATATATTAAGATGAACATACTGCATATTTTTGCCCCCTGGATTTTACCAATCTATAGATATCAGCAGATATAAGAACAATTAAACTACTTGCTGAGAAGAAGATTCTCATTAGCCTACAGGAGATATGCAGACAATTTAAATTGCTTGATTTGGTCCTAGGAATGTGTACAATGTTCTATTACCTTCGGGTAATATTAAACTAACTTTATACTTGCATAGCTTTCATATTTTCATGTGCTGCCTGGCTGGATGTCAGCCCGATCTCCAGCAAGGTCCGATTGATTTAGTGGTTCAACAAGCCCGCCAAAAAAGGTCCCATTGCCTCTCTTCCACCATTCATGAAGAACCAACCTACAAATCACTTGTCAACAACTTTGATCTACCTTGTTTCAGGTGGTTTACTCTCTGTCTATTATTTCTGCTAAGAGACCCGTGAAAATTAAATACAGACCCTGCTGATGCTTGACTGACCCGGTGCTCCATCATAACAGCAGTGTAATAGCAATAAATCATTTCAACTTTAATCTATTGTTATTGATGAATGTACAATTATTTGTCATCTAATATGCTGAAAATGATGACCAAAGAAATAGATCAACTTTTTTTCTCCTTCCAAGTGCGGCATTGATGGATTGTATCCCTAAGCTGTTATTACACTTATAATGTACTCCTCTCTACTGACAGCACAGCTAGTTTTTTAATCATTCCATAGTAATCAACTTAAGACAACATAGCAAGACTCATAACTCATGTTCTTTTCTTTTTTGGCAGTGATGGGAAATGAAAATGTTTTTATTCTTCTGAAATAATTCTTACCTGACTAGGCTGAAGATTGCTTTAAAATTGTAAATAAATGGTTGTTTATTGAGCTGGAACTGAAACGTGACATATTAAAATGTCTCTTTCCAAAGGGGGGAAAATTATTTAGGCCTGAGTGGAGAGAGACAGAGAAAAAAAATTTTTTTTTTCCTTTTAACTGGTTCATTGCTAACTTGATACCTTAGGGGAATATTTTAGTAAAGCCAATGTTATTGGCCAAAATGTTATGGGCAAATATGACAATGTTAAAGTAAGCAATAATAATTCCTCTGAAAGTACTACTCTACTGTAGTATTACTTTTGCCTATCTTCCTTCATCAGTTTTGCCTAGCTTCTTGTGTATGCTTTCATTACTGGCCCAGGTGACAGGTAAACTAAGGTGAACCACAGAGATCTGAAACAAAATAGAGTTGACATTGAATCAAAAATTGACTCAAGATAAAGTGTCCTCTTAATCCAACAAAATGTACAAACAACCTAAGTAGAAGGTTGAACATCTTAGGACCAAAACTGTATTAGCCTTAATCCTTCTCATAACTTGTATCCATGTCATGAGAAAATATTCTTGAAAATTTGTGCTAATCTCTGACCTAAGTCTCTCTTTTGACCATATGAAATAGGAATAATTTTTCCTATAACTAATAAAAAGATTAGAAATGACATTGCTGGGTCTAAGTGTCAAACTTTTGATTCTCATAGAGAGCTCTACTTTTATGCATTATTCACTTAGATTCTGGTTAGAAAACAGTCACTTTCTTAAATTCTTAAGGCTGGGGTATATTGTAATTTGGGGATAGATCATGACTTAATTACATATAATCTAGTGCAGTGACACTTGAAGTGAAGTCTGTAGACTAGCAACACCCTGGAGGTTTTTTGAATGCAAATCTGTAGGCCCAACCCTCTGAGTCTGATTGGGGGGCGGCTAAAGAAAGTGTTTTAACAAGTCTCTGGGTGAGTACTGATTATATTAGGTTTTCTCTCTTTATTTTATTATTACTATGAGGGGTTCAGGATGAATTTGTCAGGGGATGTTCCCACTGTGAGTCAGAAGAAGGTCGTGAAGAGCGTGACTGAATCGACATCTTGGCATATAGTGCATTCTATATGCAACCTATATGCCTTTCTTCTCCCTGAGTTGTCACACTGGTAAAATGGAAAGAAGAATAGTACCTATTCCCATAAGGTTGCTGATATCATTTAGTAGATGTAAAATGTTTACTTTAGGTAAGTGCCGAGTACTCAATAAATTCTAGCTAATATTGCTCTTTCATTAATATTTAGAGAATATTTTAGAAGAATTTAAAATGCCTGGGACAGGAGAATGACCTGTAAGGAAGTGGACAGTTGTTCTGTAATGATTATTGTTAATATTAAAAAAAGAAATTTTTCAATTTAAGAAGGCTGGATTGAAAATAATGTTTTATTCTTGCTAAATGATTGTGAAAATAATGAAAAACAAAAAGTTGCAGTTCTCAAATTATGTTTGTCAAATCCCTGGTCTTCAAAAACAAACAAAACAAAACAAAGGCAAGTGATTTTTCAGCCTTTAGATCACTACATGTTGGTTCATCCTGCCACCTACAAAGCACAGTTTTCCAGAGTGAACCTGGTCCTCACTTATCTGTTTTAACTGTCTGATTTATATCTGGTCAGCCTCAAATAAAGATCTGTTAGGGAAAATCGATTCCAGTTTTAAAGAGTGAGCAAGATAAAATATTTTTATAGAAAGGTGAGAGCTCTAAACGGTCCACACTGAGATGTGGGACTTGGGCCAAGGTATAAGATGTTTCCTACAATGGAAGAAGACAACTGGAGACTCACAAATAGGGGACTTCCTATAGCCAAGATGTGATAAATGAACAGTCCACATGTGATTCATGCCATAGTTTGTCATACCTGCCCCTAATCTTCTTTTACCCACTCATGATAAATATATAGTATGGTGTAGAGTCAATGATTTTCTGAAGTTGTATTAATTAGTCACTCTGAAATATCAAATATTCATTTGCTTTATTCTTTAATGGGTCTTCTCCTTAATCATTTCCTTTCCTTTACTATTTTCTGTGATATTCATACTTTCTAAAGTGGCAAAAATTTGCATCCTATTCACTTTCAGAGAAAGCATAGGGACTAGAATTAACTCCCTTAACTTCACAATTAAAAAAAAAAACATATTTTATCGATAATACTAACAAGTCACGATTGTGACTGTATTTTTATTGTGAAATCATCATGCAATTCTAACTAACTTTGAATACATTTTCTCAATACTCTTAGAATTTTCTATATTTTTCCCCTGTTCTTTGATTTCTTTGCAGATTATAACACTTTGCAAGTAGAATCTATTTTGTCATGTTATTCCCATACTTATTAACATCTTATTTATTTGGCTTCATGGGCATAAGTTACACCACTCAGATTGTTATGTGTAAATTTTAGTATGACAAGGATTATTGAGAATGAATCAAAAGAGACCAAGTGCTGGTCAGGAGAGTGCTTCATGTACAAGACAAAAAAATTAGATATATAGATATGCAAAATATGTTTACAAGGTAAGTAGACAAAGCCTTCAGACCTCTTCTTTTTAATATCATATATAATTAAGTAATGATTTTGCTTTAAGTACAAAGTTATTTGGAAACATAACTTTCTAAAATTTCACTTTGTAATTAATAGAACAATGGAATCAAAAAATCTCTATTTTCTTTATCCTGAAAATGTTTGTTCATTATAAGAAGACTTAAATATAAAAAAAATCAAAATGCTTTTTACCCAGACAAAATCATTGTTTGCCTATGTGTTCTATATACATATTCAAATTTATTTCTAAAGTTTTTTTTCCTTAGTGATCAAAAAGGAAAAGGAAGAGGACTAACTACTAGCAAGTTATTGTTTATCATATACATCAATTCATGTATGGATGAGGAAAGTAAAGGAACAGAATGAGCAGGTGGGTATTCTTCAAGTTTTTTTATAAGGACACCACTTGTATTGGATTAGAGCCAACCCCAATCATCTCATCTTGACTGTATCTACAAGGACCTATTTCTAATAAGTTTACAATTTGAGTTACCAGGTATTAAGACATCAATATGTATGTTAGGGGGATACAACTTAACCCATAACACCTTCCAACCTGCATTAGGCATGTGTGTCTTTCAACACACTTACATTTGAGGGCAACATTTTAGCACAGGATTGCTTTGTTCTTTACTTCTTCTTATGCTGTATTTGTTCATTCTATGTCATGCCACCTGTGATTACCACCTCTGATTTTTTCCAGATCTTCTATTTCCATGCCATGACTGCTTACCAAGATGAATAAAACCACAGATGAGCACCATACCAAAATTCTATATGCACCATCTTAGTTAAATACTTGTGCTGGTCATTGGTCAAATATTTTCCCATTTTTTTCATGGGACTTCCTTTCAAAACCCATAATCAACACAAATTTCATATTTTTCTTCCCTGTGAAAATGTCAGTCATAATAGTTATGATAATCCAATGGCTGTGTGAGATGTACATTAGAAATGATCAACATAATGATGAAATTTGAAGTTTATACTTGGGAAGATAAGGATTTCCATAGTATGGGTCCTAAATATTTACTTCTCGAGACCAAGTCATCTCTCCTCCCCACATCTGGAATGAGGAACATAATGAGGGACAGGAAACACTGTATATGAACATTTTTAATCTCTCTATTCTACCACACACATTTGATGCATCCACCACACCACTGATCTGCTCCACTTGAAAGAAAAGCTCATATATATGATTGAGTCAGTTATCAACATTCACTTTCCCTTCTGATAGAACTGGGAGTAACAGGAACATTTGCTGCTATAATAAATTATTCTGAAACTTCAGTGGACTGATATGTCAACATCAACATATTTCTGATTAGTGATGATTTCATGAGGCAAACTCCCTCTCTCCAGAGGCTCTACCTTCCCCTTTGCAGAAAGAGAAATACAGCCCTTCAGTGGGAAGTCATTTCACCAACAGCTCTGTATCAGTGTTCAGTTAGATCTCTGCCTCGCAGCTCACTGTACTTCACCTTCTTTATGGCATCTACTGTACTAAATAATAGCCTGCATTCTATTTGTTTTTTTCATATTTGTCTTCTAAATAGACTATTAATTCATTGAGAGAACAAATAGATAATCACATTTTCTCATAGCCCAGAATTGTACCTGACAAATGGTAAGGACCGTGTACGAGTATATTTCATTCAGTTATTAGATTAAGCCAAATTGTTTGGTTCTGCTAGGATTTCTATTTCCAATATCCTGTGACTTCTGATTCTTAAAATCAAACAAGATTTTTTTTTAAAAAAAGGAACAAATATACATACAAAACATTTGTAGTCATCTGATTCCTTTTTTAGATCTAAAAGATAGTTAACTAATATTCATAACTGAGCTCATTAAGAAGTGGGCCTAAAACCTCTAATCAAATCTATGTTGCCAGCAGCATCTAAGTGCTCAAGTTCTCAGGAGAAGACTGAGGCAGTTCATCCTTTTATTCATCCTTTTACTAATACGTCGTGTATTAGTAAAGTCTGATAACCACCAATTGGTATATTACTGTTTCCAATTATTTGAAGCTCAATATTGTTTCTAAAAAGTTTGTATAATAATGAATGTTTCCTATCTTATTTATTGCTTAGAATTGTTTGGGCTGTGGCAGTCACATTCATCATAGAAGAACAAAAACTGCTCAAATCCTGGCAGCACTTAGATACAAAAAGGAAATTCTGAATACTCAGCTGCATGGAACCTCTCATGTTAAAATTTATTTTAAGATTTTATGATCAGTTTATATTTCATTATGTATGGTTCCACATTTTTATTTGTTTCCACATGTGTTAGCTAAAATGAATTGCTGTAATTAGTATCAATTGCAATATAAGAAAAATAAAGAAGTTAAAGCTATCTTGAGGCCACTATAGCTCAAATTTGGGCAGAAATGTCCCAGTTCCTCTTTTCCATGTTGTATCATTAAAACATTCTACAATTAATAAACATACTTTTTAAAGAAAGCTAATCACAATGTTGATGAAATTAATTCTCAATTATAAATCTCAATATAAAATTATATCAAATGCATGTCATTTGTCATTAAGCCAATGATATTGAAATATTTGGGGATAGTTGTTTTATAAATTTGAATTATAGTTGCCTAAGTTTTTTTATTTCCCCCCAAACATCAACAACTCATCTTTTCACAATGTTCTAAATGCCTTAATCCCAGTTTAAACTCCACAGCAGATGTAGATTTACAAGTCCCAAATTCTGATCAGCAAAAATATAACTCTATTTTTTTATTCTTTTTAGTTATATATAACATTAGGATACATTTTGACATAATCACAAAAGCATGGAATACAATTTGTTCCAATTAAGTTCCTAGCATTTTCCTCCCCCTCCCATTTTCTTCCCCAGTCTCCTTCCTCTACTTCATTAATCTTTCTGTAATTTATTTATGGATTTTTAAAATTAGTGTCTTGTGGATACACTTGATGCTGGGATTCACAATGCTGTATTCATGTATGTACATACAAAATTTTGGTCAGA
Source organism: Marmota marmota marmota (assembly GCF_001458135.2). Lineage (NCBI taxonomy): Eukaryota > Metazoa > Chordata > Mammalia > Rodentia > Sciuridae > Marmota > Marmota marmota. The sequence continues at coordinate 35,716,904 of NW_026000037.1, forward strand.
TTTCATTCCACTGTTTTTCCATTTTCTTGTTCTCCCTCCTCCTCCTCAATCCCCTTCAACTACTCAACTGATCTTTCCTCTATTTTAATGAAATTCCTTCTCCTTTTCATTTCTCTTTCTCTGTTTTTCTTTTCTTTTCTTTTCTTTTCTTTTATTCCCCCACATACCAGAGAAAACTTTTGACTTTTTGGTTTCACTTAGCACAATAGTCTCCAGTTCACTCTTATTCATCCTTTTATTGGCAAAAAACAAAAATCCATGATTTCTTTCTTCATCATGCCAGAATAATTCCCCATTGCATATATATTCTACATTTTCTTTATACATTCATCTGTTGATTGGCACGAGGTTGGTTCCATAGCTTGGCTATTGTGAATTGTGCTGCTATGAATATTGATGAGACTACATTCCTGTGGTATGCTGATTTTAAGTCTTTTGCATATATATCAAGATGTGAGATAGCTGGATCATATAGCGGTTCCTTTCCTAGTTTTTTTTTAAAATCCTTCATAGTGCTCTCTAGAGTAGTTGCACAAATTTTCAGTTCCCACAACAATGTCTGAGTGTACCCTTAACTTGATTTTTTTTAATTTTTTATTGTTGGTTATTCAAAACATTACATAGTTCTTGATATATCATATTTCACCCTTTGATTCAAGTGGGTTATGAGCTCCCATTTTTACCCCATATACAGATTGCCGAATCACATCAGTTACACATCCATTGATTTACATATTGCCATACTAGTGTCTGTTGTGTTCTGCTGCCTTTCCTATCCTCTACTATCCCCCCTCCCCTCCCCTCCCCTCCCCTCTTCTCTCTCTGCCCCCTCTACTGACATTCATTTGTCCCCCTTGTATTATTTTTCCCTTTCCCCTCACTTCCTCTTGTATGTACTTTTGTATAACTCTGAGGGTCTCCTTCCATTTCCATGCAATTTCCCTTCTCTCTCCCTTTCCCTCCCACCTCTCATCCCTGTTTAATGTTAATCTTCTTCTCATGCTCTTCGACCCTACTCTGTTCTTAGTTACTCTCCTTATATCAAAGAAGACATTTGGCATTTGTTTTTTAGGGATTGGCTAGCTTCACTTAGCATAATCTGCTCTAATGCCATCCATTTCCCTGCAAATTCTATGATTTTGTCATTTTTTAATGCAGAGTAATACTCCATTGTGTATAAATGCCACATTTTTTTTATCCATTCGTCTATTGAAGGGCATCTAGGTTGGTTCCACAGTCTTGCTATTGTGAATTGTGCTGCTATGAACATCGATGTAGCAGTGTCCCTGTAGCATGCTCTTTTTAGGTCTTTAGGGAATAGACCGAGAAGGGGAATAGCTGGGTCAAATGGTGGCTCCATTCCCAGCTTTCCAAGAAATCTCCATACTGCTTTCCAAATTGGCTGCACCAATTTGCAGTCCCACCAGCAATGTACAAGTGTACCCTTTTCCCCACATCCTCGCCAGCACTTGTTGTTGTTTGACTTCATAATGGCTGCCAATCTTACTGGAGTGAGATGGTATCTTAGGGTGGTTTTGATTTGCATTTCTCTGACTGCTAGAGATGGTGACCATTTTTTCATGTACTTGTTGATTGATTGTATGTCCTCCTCTGAGAAGTGTCTGTTCAGGTCCTTGATTTTTTAAATAATAACTTGCCTTTACTTTGAGACTTTTAATTAAGGTCAGAACAAGCAGTTAACAGTTAACGTCAACATCAGCTAAGCTGGATTACTCTTGCATTTTTCTGTCACTCCATCTTTAAACCCAGTCAATTAAAATGTTTCATTTTTCTCTTTCTATTCTGTGAGTTGGACAACTTAGGTGTCCAGGCTCAAGTTGACCATCTCCTCTAAGGTAAATTGCCAGAGGTTGACTTAGTGATAGCTCATATCTGCCTCCTGCTGTCATCCTCACTCCTCACACAAGCAACTGTTGTCCTGACCCTCATCTCCACCAATGGCTTAGTCCCATTTGATTGTTCTTACAAAATACCATCGACCGAGTAGCTGATGAACAACAGGTACTTGTTTTTTACCATTTGGGAGGCTGACAAGCCCAACACCAGAGCCTTGGCATCTGAATGATGATCCTGCTTCCTGTTTGGGAGGTGGCACCTTCTCTATACCCTCACCCCTCACATAGTGAAAGGGGACAAGGGCCTATCTTGGGTCTCTTTATAAGGAAACCAATCCCTTCATGTAGATCCTTACCTCATTAACCTATCACCTCCTGAAGGGCCTGCCTCTTAGGACCATCACCTGGGATGATAGGATTTTAACACCAGAATTTCAGGAGAGATACAAACATTTAGAAGATAGCCACTGTCCCCCAATTACATGATCCAATATGATACATTTTGGGAATCTGACCACCACATTCATGAACTTTCTCAAATTCTACAAATGTGGTTTTCTCCAGTTGATGAATATTAGAAAAAATGCCTTGCCCGCAGCCTTCTGATGTTCCATATAGGAAGTAGATGACATAGTTCTTCCATTATCACAGTCTTTAAAAGTACTGATTTTTAGCATATTCCTGGAGTTCAGCCTATCCTACTAAGCACTGAGGCCCTCTCCAGAGATCTTCACTCTATGCCCACCAGGCCTAGAAATATTCATAAATTCTAAAAAATTAAGCTGGTTCTTAGATTCCATTCATTCCAACCATCATCATTATTTATGCAATAAATGTACATATGTTATAAATTATGTAAAATAGCACCAACATATGTAGTGAAAGAATGCATCAAATTGGTCAAACCAAAGAATCAATAGGCAATGCAGGTGCCAGTGGGTAAGATCCCAAAAGGAAGATGTCGTCCAGCCCTGTCCATGATAGTGCACACCTATCAAACCAAACTAACAATATTATCAACCTCAAATATAGAATGAGCCCATTATACATTTGGATCATGTGAGAATTTATCCCTATGCTGACTTTAGACTTACTAAAATAACCTTCTGACAAACTTGCTTCCCTAATGATAAGTAGAATATATTGATAGATCCCTAGATGTTTTATTGAATATGAATACATCAGCATAATTTGGTATCTTATGCCCACAAGAGTTTTATTTACATAAGCCCACACCCTCAGTTTCAGCTTATATTATTTATTTATTTATTTAATACTGGTAATTTAACCCAGGGGCACTTAACCACTGAGCAACATCCCTAGCCCTTTTAATTTTTTTTATTTTTATTTTGAGACAAGGTCTCACTAAGTTGCTTAGTGTGACATTCAGTTCCTTAGTCTGGCCTCAAACTTGTGATCTACTTGCCTCAGCCTCCTGTCATTATGGATTACAGGCCAAGTGCCATCAGGGCCACCTCAGTTTTAGTTTATGTGCAGACATTCACAAGAACATTTTTTTTTACTTCCACAAGATGGAAAAAAATGGTAAAATTGCTCAGGCAAGCAATTTTTAATGGATTTTTTCCAGTGTTCTTTCTTTAAAATTCTATAATATGAATCTTCCATTTATCTAGTGTTCTACCAATGTTCAGTCTTTGGAAGGATTTTTAAGTAACAACTCTAGGTGAAGCCACTCAACAATTATTCTTTCATAAAATATCTTGAATACAACTGCAGTGGACAGTTTACTGCAAAGCTTGCTATTGGCTTTTTACAGAAAGTAGCCAAGATATATTGCTATTCAGCATAAAACTACCTAAACCATTTTACTGTGCCTAATTTACATTCATACATTTGGGCCATGTAAGTACTTATTCCTATGCTGACTTTAGACTTATTTAAATAATCTTCTGACAAACTAGCTTCCCCAGTGATAAGAAGAGGTGATCTTTTTTAGGAGGGAATAGTCAAGCACACACTCAAAAAGTTGAGAAAAACAAAAAGGGGACATTGTGAGCCTGGGTAACCCCCAACACCTGAGCCAATACTGCATTCTTCCCTCACATTCAACACTAAACAGCAGTCCATTATTATTGATTCCATACAGCTGAGTCACATGGAATTCATTCTCCCTGGGACTTGGCCAGAAACAAGCTTTATTAAGCTTTATATCACTTTATCATCAAGGTTAACTCCTCACTCTAAGGGCCATTAAGAGAGCTTTATTATTAGTTTGTAATTTTGTATGTTTTAAGTGGAATGACATTATTTTGCCCAAGTGAATAAAATGAAGTACAGTAATTGTAATTGCTATTGCCAGACTCTATAGTGAGCCTCACAGGATTTTCCAAAAGTCAAATGACAATGCATCATCATCAACCTGGCCACCATCCTGCCACAGTGATTCCTGGCCTATCTCCAACACTCTCCAACAATTCTTAGGTGTCCCTGTAAAAGATACATGGCACGTCATCGTCCAGATTCATTACACTTCTACATTTTTTCTTCAGTAAAAGATAATCCCTCATCATTGACTCATTTTTTTTTCTTAACAGAGTCCTCCAGTTAAAAATGTATCAAGACGTTACCACAGGATGTCTTGACACTGACTTATTATTATAGAAAGAATATGTTCAAGGAAACTAATGGGGAGCATAATGGCCAAGTGGCAAAGCATAGTGTGACACACACAAGATGGATAGCATTGGCAGAGGTGATAAACTGGAGTACCTGAGTGTTCATGGCAATTTAAATCATATCCGTTTAAGGAAAGTGTACTTGAGAATTAAGGAGAACCAACACATTACAAAGAATCTGAATATAACAAAGGTAATGCCTTAGGCCTGCATCACCTGGAAGCTGTCCTGAGAAAACACCTCCCCATTTGCTGCCAGTTCCTTCCTCATTCCCCTTCATATTTGCATCCCCTTGTTCAATATTTGTATTCCTTCACTTTACATTTTTTATTTTTGCAACACACATAATATTCACATGTGAAAATACACTCATAACCAGTTTGACTTCTCACAGTTGCTTGAACCACTTCATACTCTAGCAAGTCACTGGAATTTTGTTCTACTAACTTATACTTAAAGCAAGCTGGCTTCCCTGGATCTTTGCTCTACTAACATAGACCCAGTATAGATCTTAGTTCTTCTAGAAAAAATTGACTTCTAGTAAATGGAGCTAATGTAAGCCAAACTATAAATGCTATATATGGAAAGGCCACTTTTCCTAGAACCCAAGGATGATCGATCTCGTTGAGACAGGCTGAGTTTATATATCATCTTTCATGAGACCAATTTATAGCAGTTCAATTCACAGTAGATAAACTATGGAACGAACCTAAGTCTCCTTCAATAGATGAATGGATAAAGAAAATGTGAGATATATATATATATATATATATAT
>NW_026000037.1:35722195-35781317 GCF_001458135.2 Marmota marmota marmota
CAGTATAATATTACTCAGCTTTAAAGAAGAATGAAAGTATGGCATTTGCCAGTAAATGCATGGAGTTGGAGAATATCATGCTAAGTGAAATAAGCCAATCCCAAAAAACCAAAGGCCGAATATTTTCTCTAATATATAGATGCTAATTCACAATAAGGCGGGGGGCACTAGAGAATAATAGAGTTACCTTAGATTAGGAAGAGGGAAGTGAAGGGAAGGGAGAGAAGAGGATGTAGGGATAGGAAAAACAGTAGGACGAAACAGACATTATTACTTAGTGTATATACGTGACTGCAAGACCAATATGATTCTACAACATGTTCACTCAGAAAAAGGAGAAATTATATCTCATCTATGTATATCAAAGTGCATAAATACATTCTACTGTCATGTACGACTAATTAAAACAAATTAAAAAATTTTAAAAATAGAAAGTTCAGTTTCTTCATATATGTACCTTGCCATTTTTATTCATTCATATAAATAAAGAGAACTTTTCCATGTAGAAAATATTTTGTATTTTTTTTAACTGCAGCATCGTATTTCATTGTATGAGTATCAATTTTTTAGTCATGTTCAATTTATGGACTTTTAGATATTTCAAACTTCCTGCCTTTTCAAACAATAATTTCACATGTACTTTATTGTATAATTTTTTTTTTCTTGAGTACCTGTCAAACAGAATTTCTGGAACCAAGGTATGTGTTTATCTTTGGTAATGAATTATTTCAAAACCTTATGGCTACATACAATAATTAACTATTATTTCTCATGTTTTCTCTGGATTTGAATTCAGATAGGAAACAATGCAGATGTCTTGTCTATGCCCAATTATGTCCAAAGTATGAGTTACAACAATCGGAGCTCGAGCATATTTGATGGTTGAGGGAATGGTCCTCTGTGTAACTAGCTGGGGCTGTCCATGGAAAGCTCACCCATGGTCCTTCAATGAGGTCTATACTTCTTCACAATATGGAAGCTGAATTTCCAGAGAAAGCACCTAAAGAGAGAAAAGAAGTCAGAAGGAAGCCATGGACCTAGTCTTGAAAGTCATCCACTTATCTCCCCCAGTATTGTCTTGGTTGAGGCATCCACAAAAATCTAATACCAAAGGAAGGAAAAATAAACCATACTTTTTTTTTTTTAGTTTAGTTTAGTTTTGTTTTGTGGTACTAGGTATTGAACCCAGGAGCAATTTAACAATGATCTATTTCACCAGTCCTATTTTAAACATTTTTTTGAGACAAGGTCTTGCTACATTGACAATGCTGTCCTCAAACTTGGAATCCTCCTGCCTCAATCTCTAGAGAAGCTAGGATTACAATATGGGCCACTCTTGCCAGCTAAAGCCACTGCCACTGCTGCAGCTGCCTCCTTCTCCTTGTCTTCCTCCTCCTCCTTTTCCTCCTCTTCCTCCTCCTCCTCCTCCTGTCCCTCCTCCTGTTCCTCCTCCTCCCTCTTCCTCCTCCTCCCCCTCCTCTCCCTTCTTCTTTTTTCTCCTTCTCTTTCCCAGAGACACAGAGATTCATTTAGGAAAACAGATGAACATTTAAGGGAGAATGCTGGACATCTTAAGAGTGAGAAGCTTTTCTGGTTAAGTAAGGAATACACATTCAAGGGGGAATGTGGTCCATCTCCAGAAAGAGAAAGAAAAAAGACAACAGATCATCCCATACTTCCTTTTCTCCTACATTTTAGAATTGGTGTACTTTAGTTGTACATAATGTTGTGATTTTTTATACCTTTATTTTATTTATATGTGGAGCTGAGGATCAAATCCACTGCCTCATATGTGCCAGGCAAGAACTCTACCACTGATCTACATCCCCAGTCCTTGTGTGATTTTTTTGGTAGATTTGTACATACAAACAATATAACAATGTAAGTTGGCCAATATCATTCCCAAGCATTTATCCTTTCTCTTCTCTCCTCCTTTCCTCTGATTTCTTTCGTCTAGTCTACTGATCTCCCTTCAATTTTCATGAAATGCCATCTACCTTTCTTTTGCTTTTTCCTCTCTAGCTTTCAAGTGGAAGAAAGCCCAGGACCTGCACCTTCTGAGTTTGGCTTATTTCACTTAACAATGTTCTCAAGTGCCATCAACTTTCCTGCAAATGACTTAACTTCATTCTTCTTTACGGCTGAATAAAACTCATGTGTGTGTGTGTGTGTGTGTGTGTGTGTGTCTGTTTGATGTTTTCTTTATCCATTCATCTGTTGATGGACACTTAGGCTGGTACCATTGTTTGGCTATTGTAAATTGTGTTGCTATAAACATGGGTATTCATTTATCACTATAGTATGATGACTTTAATTCTTTAGGATAAATACAGTGAAGTGGTATAGCTGTCATCGGGTGGTTCCATATCTAGTCTTTTGAGGAATTGCAATACAGATTTCCATAGTACTTGTACTAATTTATAATCCCACCAACTGTGTAAAAGTGTTCCTTTTTCCCCACATCTTCTCCAGCATTTATTAGTGTTTATATTCTTGAGGACTGCAATTCTCATTGGAGTGAGATAAAATCTCAGTGTAGTTTTGAGTTGTATTTCCCTAATTGATAATAATATTGAAAATTTTATATATTGTTGCCCATTTGTATTTCTTCCTTTGAGAAGCATCTGTTTAATTCATTTGTCCATTTATTAATTGGGTTATTTGTGAGTGTGTGTGTGTGTGTGCGCACATGCTTTTTTTGAGTTCTTTATATATTCTAGATATTAATCCCATCAGATGAGAAGTTAGTAAAATGTTATCCCATTCTGTAGATTGTCTATTCATGATCTTAATTGTTTCTTTTACTATGCATAAGCTTTTTAACTTGATGTCATCCCATTTATTAACTCTCAGCATTATTTCCTGAGCTTTAGGGATTCTATTGAGAAAGTTGTTTCCTATGCCTCTATGCTGGAGTGTGGACCCTATATTTCAATAAAAGTTGGTTAGTTTCTAGTAGAATTCCTACAACTTTGATCCATTTTTGAGTTGATTTTTTGTATAGAGCAAGAGTTAGGTCTAGTTTTCCAGAAGCATTTGTTTAAAATGCCATTTTTTCCTCAATGTTTTTGACACCTCTGTCAAGGATCAGATGACTGCAACTGCATGGGTTTGTCTCTGTGTCTTCTACTCAGTACCATTGTGTATACTTCTTGATGGAAGAATGTCATCAACACATTGAGGCACCCACTTTTGGACAATCCTACTTATTAAAATGTTATTAGCAACTTTTATTTCTTTCATTATTTCACTATATATTGCCAAATTATTTTCTCTTTTGCTTCACAATATAGGGTTCAAATGGCAGTTATAAGATTTGAGTCACATTTTTACTTCTAAATCTTAAATAATAAACAAATGAAAGATGTCTTGTCCATCTATTTAAATATACACAAATAACCAAAACTTGTACTCAATTTGTTACAGTTTTGCTGGATCTCAAAAGACAAACTCCATTTTTTTGTAAAAAAAAAAAAAGAAAGTTCTCAAAATAGGGAAAATATTTATGGCAGTGTTCCTATGTAAAATTGAGATAATATAATTTCATAATATTGCTATAAAATGTGAAAAAAAAATCAACTGATATAATGTATGTGAAATCCTCTGCAGGAAAAGCAAGTAACAAATGTTTGAAATTGAAAATCTGTGTGAATAACTTTATCACTGTAAATTTCATGATTATCTTCATTATAATTCTATATACTTTTTTATATCCCCATAAATATTTTTTCAAAAAGTAGACTTTCTATCACTCCATTTTCCTTCAAATTGCATCCAACTATAATCTGATGTTAATCCCCAAAATATTTTACAAGTAATATTTTATTAATAATATAAATGATTTCTTATTTTCCAAAAATAAATGAACTTCTGGTATTTCCTCACTAAGTGGTCTTTCAACAATGCTCAATCTTTACAAAGTAGATCTTTCATTACTTTTAATACTATTCATTTATCTCTCTTTCTTTAACCAACATTGGTATGTATAAATATGTACATATGCATGTATGTGTATATACATTCCATTAAGACATATACAAAAATTTAGATGTAAAAATAATTAACCTTTGAAGCTATTACAATTGTGCTTAAAATAGAGTTAGGAGTATATAATGGCTTATCTTTATCATAATTTGTTAATATTAATAGATATAAACTGCTTTAGTTTTCATTGCATGAACCATGTAGGCCAAAGACAAGAAAGGACATTTTTTGTTGAGGGCCACAGCCAAATCGGGATGATGCATGGCATTTTTGCCAGAAGTAGTGGTTGAGAGGTGACGCCAGGGAGTTCTCACAGAGTTCCAGTTGAGCTCTCGCGGGGATTCCCGGAGAGTTCCCATTGGTTGGGGATGTGCCTGAGGAGGGATATTTCCGGCTGCTGGTTTCTGGACAGCCCTGTGGCATTCGGCAGAATTCCCTGGGAGTGTGTGTGGAGTGTGCTGGTGGAGTTCAGAAATAAAGTTTGTTCCTGCTTCAGTGGCTCATGATTTGTGCCCAGCCAGACTGCGGCAATTTTTCTTCAAAGTGATGGAATAAATAAACTCAAATATCTATACCCAGCAAAAATATCTAAAAATTAAATACAAAAATAATTTGTTAGGTGAAAAGAAAATAGAAAAAAATCCATTGTCAGCAGACACATACTATAAGAAATGTTAAAAGCAGCTCTTCAGAAAGAAGTATACCAACCAAAAAAAAAATCTGTATTTGCATAAAACAGTGGAATTTTCAAGAAAAGGAATAAATGACATTAAAAATAAATATTTTTCTTGTTCCCAGTTGCTCTAGAAAAGCTAACTATATGAAACATAAACAGTAGCAATAGTATTATAATTAGTATTATAAATAAATAAATTTATAAATTGTATAACTAAAGCAATGTAAATGATAAAGTGAAGAAAATAAAATTGTATTCTAAGTTTTCTACACAAAACATGAAGCACAATACTAGTATTTAAAGATATAATCTTCTAATACAAACTTTTCAATATTAAAATGAATATTAAGGCAGGAGTAGATAAAAAAAACCCATAAAAATACAAAATTAATAAAATTAAGGCAGAAAAAAAGAAACAAAGTACAGAGGTAATAAAGGAAAACAATTAAGATAGTAGATTTAATCTAGTTGTATTAATAATTATATTAAATATAAATAGTCTAGACATATCAGTTAAAATATAGAGATTATATTGGCTAAAATCTGATACACAACTGGATACCTTCTTCAAGCAAATTATTGCACAGATGAAAAGAGTTATATTAATACTGGGCAAAGTAGAATTCAGGAAAAGAACATTCCCTAGGAAAGAGGGACATAATATAATAAAAAATAAATCAATTATTTGAGAAGAAATAGTACACTAAATATGAAAACATCCATCAGTACAGTTTCAAAAATCAGGATATAAAAATAGATAAAACTAAAATGGGAATTAGACAAACACACAATTATAGTTGGGAATTTCAACACCTCTCTCAACAATTGATACAACAAAATTCAAAAACTTACAGAATTAAAAGAAGTAGGCACTTGACAATTGTCCAATAATTGTTGAACATTTCAGAAACCCATTTTCAATGAGAGATAGAGCATCTTGGCAGAAATGTAAAACAATAGAACAGTCAGAATTACAACACTGTATCTAATAGCAGTAGACAACATATTTTTCTCAAGTGCTCAAGGAACATTCTCCAGGAAAGACCAGATGTTAGGCCACAAAATGAGTCTTAATATAAAAATATTGAAATCATAAAAGTATCTCCTCCAACCACAGTAAAATGAAAATAGAAATCAATAAGAGAAAGAAAATGGAAATATCCACATATATGTAGAAATTAAACAACACATTCATTTTTATTATTATTTTGGTTGAAACCAGGGGTGCTTTACACTGAGCTACATTCCCAGCCAATCCTTTTTATTTTTTTTGAGACAGGACCTCACTAAGTTGCTGAGGCTGACCTTAAACTTTGACCTTCCTGCCTAAGCCTCCCAAATTGCTGAGATTATAAGCAGTGCCATTAGAACAGCCTAAACAACATATATGTAAACAAACAATGGGTCAAAGAAGAAATTCCAGTGGAGCCTAAATAATGTTATATGCATATACAAACATATCACAATGAATCTCAACATTGTATATAATTATGATGTATTGATTCAAAATTAACTAAAAAGTAAAAAAAATGAAAAACATACCCAAACATTTAGTTTGCAAAAAAGAAATGCTGAAATTGATATTGTAATTTTAAGCCTGTAGAAACTAGAAAAAGTAGAGCAATCTAAATTTAAAATGAACAGAGGAATCATATAATAAAGATTAGAAAAATAAAGACTAGAAAAATAATAATTAGTGAAAATAATGTTTCTTCTTAAGTAACACTGTGCAGCCCAGAATTGAAAAATAATAAAATTGAGTAAAAAAATGAGAAGATACAAATTAAATTCAGTAATGAAAGTAGTCTCATTACTACTAATTTTACAAAACAACAACAAAAAATGGATATAAGAGAATACTGTGAATACCACAAGTAAATGAAGACATAAACAAATATCTAAAAATACTAAGAATGTCAAAATGGACTCAAGAAGAAACAGAAAAGCTATATAGGCCTATAACCAAGGGAGAAATTGTATCAGTAATTAACAACAACAACAAAAAATACTTGCTTACAAAGAAATGCTCAAGTCCTAATGACTTTAATAGTCAGATAATTATTCTCAAATTCTCCCAAAAAGGAAGGCTTCTCAATTCATTCTATTAGATCACCATTACTTTGATACCAAAGTCAGATGAAAAAATCATAAGAAAATTACAGACCAATGTATGAATATAGATGAAAAAGATTCTCAACAAAACGCATCCAATTATATATTGAAAGACATATACACCATGACCATGTGGGATTTATCTGATGAATGGAAGAGTGTTTGATCATATGGAAATCAATCAAAACAATACAATACAAAAATTGAACAAAGGAAGCAAAAGAAAACCACATCATTATCACAATGTAGAAAAAGCATTTGAAAAAGACCAATACTCTTTTAAGACCAAAACCCTCAGAAAACTAGAAGTAGAAGGAAATTTCTTCAACATTATAGAAGACATTTATGAAAAACCACTACTACTGACAATATATATAATGGGAAAGTTTTCCTCATAAGAGTAAGAACAACAACAACAAAAAAAGATGTTCCCTGGTCCACTGCTTCTGAAATTTGTACTAGAAGTTCTTGGGAGACCATAAATATAGAACTTTAGAAATCCATAAAAAGATTTGAAACTAATAATTCCAGAAAGACACATAATCAACAGGCAAAAATGTGTTTTATCTCTATAAACTAATCAACAAACTTAAAAAAATAATTTTCTTAAAATACCATCAAAAATGTAAAACTTAAATAAGAAAATGCAAAGATTTATATGATGAAAACTATGAAAAACAGTGCTGAAAAAAATGAATGTAACATTCTATGAAGCTAGCATCACCCTGATGCCAAAACCAGACAAAGACACATCAAGGAAAGAAAACTTCAGACCAATAATCTCTGATGAACATACATGCAAAAATTCTTAATACAATTCTGGCAAATCACATACAAAAACATTAAAAATATTGTGCACCATGGTCAAGTGGGGTTAATTACAGGGATGCAAGCTTGGTTCAACATATTGAAATTGATAAACATAATTCATCACATCATTAGACTTATAGATGAGAATCACACGATTATCACAATATATACAAAAAAAAAGACATTTGATAAAATTTAGCATCCTATCATGCTCAAGACATTAGAAAAACTAGGGATAGTAAAAACATACCTCAATATTGTAAAAGCTGTACATGCCAAACCCAAGGTCAACATCATTCTGAAAGGAGAAAAATTGAAAGAATTCCCTCTAAAATCTGGAATAAGATAGGGCTGCCCTCTTTCACCACTTCATTTTAACATATCTTTGAAACCCTAGTCAGAGGAATTAGAAGAAAGAAATAAAGTGATATGAATAGGAAAAGGAGAGTATCTATTTGCTGATGACACAATTCTATATTTAGAAGACTCAACACACTCCACCAGAAAGCTTCTCAAACTCATAAACAAATTCAGCAAAGTGAAGGGATATAAAATTAATACCCATAACTCAGTTTTGTTCCTAGACTCTAATGATGAATCAGCTGAAAGAAAAATCAGGAAAACTAACCCACTCACAATAGTCTCAAAAAAGAAAAGTGAAATATTTGGGAACCACTCTAACAAAAGAGGTGAAAGAACTCTAAAATAAAAACTACAGAAAAATAAAGAAAGAAATTGAAGAAGATGTTAGAAGATGAAAAGATTTCCCAAATATTAGAATAGGCAGAATTAACACTGTCAAAATGGCCATACTCCCAAAATTATTATACAGATTTAATGCAAGTCCTATTAAAATTCCAATGGCATTCTTCATAGAAATAGAAAAAAACAGCCATGAAATTCATTTGGAAACTAAGAGGTCCATAATAGCCACCTCCAACCCCCACCAAAAAAATTCCTTAGGGAGAAAAGTGAAGCAGAAGGCATCACAATACCAGACTTTAAATTATACTAAAGAGCTATAGTAAGAAAAATGGCATGGTATTAGCACAAAAACAGACATGTAGACCAATGGAACAAAATAGAAGACACAGAGACAAATCCACATAAATCCAAATAAAAGACAAAGGTGACACAATAGTATTGTGAAAAGAGCCTCTTCAACAAATGGTGATGGAAAAATTGGAAATCCCTCTGTAGTAGAATGGGAAAGTCGAATTATAATTACCCTGTTTGGTGAATACAAAAGCAGCACAAAATGAGTTAGCTAAATTAAAGGGTTAATAGTATCAGATATACTGTAGACTTATGCTTCAATGTCATAATGGCAAGACTTAATCTTGCCAATGGGGTTGAAATAGTACAAGTTTGTTTTTGAGATCTCTCTTTTCTTAACAGTGTTTGATATACTATTTTTAACATTATCAGGGGCTGGGGTTGTGGCTCAGCAGTAGAACATTCGCCTCTCATGTTCGAGGCCCTAGGTTCCATCCACAGCACCACATTAAAAATAAATAAATAAATAAGGCATTGTAAAACAAACAACAATAAAAAAACCCTTTGTTTGTTTCAACATTATCCTCTATGATTTAATTATCTCTACATTCATGGCTGATCAATCCCCATTTTGTCACTATTTCCTTAAATATAATGCTATAATCTATCAACTTTGAGTTGAATCTGTAGGTGAGTATTCATCTCTTATCTAATAAATGCTGATTTTAAAATTCATTACTTGTATAAAAAATATTTTCCTCATTCCACATTTTTCAGAGAAACCTCACCCTGATTCCTAGTTACTGGTGACAATAATCACACTATTAGCAGAAGGTGTTGCCAGAAATAAATTTGAGAAGTTTATGAAATTCTAAACTGAAAAATCCATTCAACATGAAATACTATTTTAATCATCAAAAAAATGTCTTAACATGTATCTTTGCACATATATTATAATTTCACCTTATCAGAAATGTAAATACTTAAGAGTTTTAGTCTTCCATGTGCCATGTGCATTCTCTAAAAGAAATCAGTCTTAAATATACATATCTAACCCATGATGACATAGCAGATGTCATAACATCTCAGTGTGTTCTAATGGCCTGTAAATGACCAGGTAATGCAGAGTCCCAAAAGGGGTGAGGTGGCGGTTATTCTACAACATATGAAAGGATGGATGGATGGATGGATGGATGGATGGATGGATGGATGGCAGATTTATGGATAGATGATAGTCACATATAATATTGATAATCACTGAAAATTCAGATAGTCTACAAGTAAGATGTTCAAGGATAATCCAAGAACAAAAAAACCATACTTCACTTGTCAAATGTTCCAGATATATAAGTAGGAACAGGAAATACATTCTTTAAAAGTCAAGATGAGAACTTGGCATGATGGTATATGACTATAATCTCAGAGACTCAGGAACCTGAGGCAGGAATCTCACTTCAAGGCATAGCATGGGAAACTAGTGAGACCCTGTCTCAAAACAAAAAAAATAAATAAATAAAAGGGCTGGGGATGTAGCTCAGTGGTAGTCCATCCTTGGTTCAATCTCCAGTAATATTGCAAAAGAAAAAAATTCAAGTGAGGTATACTTTCAGAGACCCAGGAAGCAATATTTGAGGCATTAGGAAACCTCAAAATACCTGCATTAAGATATTTAGCCAAGTCAGAAACATTGTGGGTTTCCAAATGGGATAAAGTTTGTTCTTTCTCAAGATGTTGAAAACAATATATTCTGAAGGATCAATGAATCTGATAATTAAAATGTATCAGGATAGCACTTCATACCCATTAGAATAGCCAAAATCTGTGACAATAACAGTTTCAAATGCTAGTGAGGAGGTAGAATAACAGGAACTCTCATTTCTTGCTAGTGAGAATGCAAAATAGTGCAGCCAGAATGGGAGACACTAAGGAATTTTCTTACAAAATTGAGGACACTCTCATCCTATGATCAAATAATCATGTTTCTTGGTATTAACCCAAAGGAGATGAGAACTTAGGTCCACACAAAAACCTGCAACATGCACATGAACATTGACAGCAGCATTATTAATAATTCCCCATAATTTCCCAAACAGGGATGCAACCAAGATGGCACCCACTAGGTCAATGGATAAATTGTGATACTACTAGAGCATAGAAAACTATTCAGAACTAAGAAGTTCTGGTGACATAGCTCAGTGATAGAGCAGCTCTGGGTTTAATATCTAGTAAAACACACACACACACACACACACACACACACACACACACTGTATGGTTCTAACAGCAGAGATGTATTGCTTAATGATGAAGATAAATTCTGAGAAAAGTGTCTTCAGGTGATTGTGTCACTGTACACACATCATAAAATGACCTTAAACAAATTAAGATGGCTATGATGTCATGAGGTGATATTATCTTGTGTGACCTCTGTCTATATGCAATCTACCATTGACCAAAACATTGCACTGCAGTGCATAACTGCAAACACTATCCTAGAAAAGTCAAAAGTATTAGGACAGTAAAAGACCAGTGGTTTCCAGGGGTTGGGGAGGGACAAGGGATGAACAGATAGAACACAGAAGACTCTTAAGGCAGTGAGAATACTCTATATGATAATATTATGAACACATGTCATTACAAATTCATCCAGATCAGATCTATAGAATGTACAGGACCAAGAGCTAATCCTAAAGTAAACTACAGACTGAGTGATTAGGATATGTCAGTTCCCATCATTCCTAACAAATATGCCATTATGATGAGGGGTGTGCCCATGTGGGGTCAGAAAGTCCATGGGAAACATGTTTCTTCCTTTCTATTTTGCTGTGAGCATAAAATTTTAAAATAAAAGGCCCTAAAGACATTTATACTGGCTTATTTTTATTTAGGGAGCACACTATACAGCCAGACAATCTAGATTCTGATCCTTACTACTATGCAGCCATTGCACACAATGTATCATGTCTCAGTTTCCTCAATTCTAAAATGAGATATTAACTATATATACTTTATAGAGTCATGATGATAATGAAGTTGAGAAAATGAAGTGTATAGACTCCATCTGAGTAAGGCCTTCCTTCTGCATGGTGAATGTTAAATAAAAGCTAGCTGGTATGATTGACAAGCTTATGACCACAACAGAATTTCTTCTTGCTTAACAGAATATCAGCCCCAGCCAATGAGATCACATATTCTTGTATTGCACATTGCACCACCTGGATATCTAGGAGAAACAAACAAAAAAGTGTCTATCCTTATCTAAGCTCCTTTTTGCTGGTAAATATTTCAAGTAAACCTTCATTTCTATGACTGAACACTTCTTTTTCTATTTCCAGGCAATACTGCATTTTAATTGTACTTTATTTCTCTGAAAAGATTCAAACACCTTTACTTTAAAAAGATTAATTTTCATATTATCTGTCAGAAGTGTCTCTCTAGATATTAATAAAATCTGTCTTTATGAATGTAATGAAAATAAAATTGAGAGTTTATTATAACTCACACTGTATTAAATGCTTTATTTTTGTTTAGCTTATTATATATTCACAAGGAAGCTATCAAATAGGTTTGAATTTTTTTCTAGCACCCAGATTACAGAAATGGAGGCACATAGAATTTAAGTTATGTTCCCACAGGCACATAGTAGGTGGCAATGCCGGAATTTCAATCCCGATAGCCTGCCTCCAGAGAGAGCTTACTGTTACCAGGCTCAATATCAAGCACTTTGCATGCATGTTGCCAAACTTCACCAAATGCCATAAAAATCTGTTACAACCCCAAAAGCAACCAAGCTATAGCTAGCTGGAAGCTGAACGTTCCTTTCATCCAAAACACATTTATTCTCATTTATTCTAGGTGCACTGGGTTTCAGGTGTCAAAGCAGGTACTGCAGATACAGGACTTAATAAGCCAACTACCTACTGAGGGAAGTTTTAAAATCAGACCCAGAAATAACGCCATGCAGGTCATTATACACTCTTCTCCCCTTAGCAGATGGTCAATCAAATAGCTTTTGGACAACATTGTGAATGTTTAATATTATATACATAATGCTGTCTGTTAGACACTGAAAAAAGCCATGGAGAAGTCAAAACATAGCCTTCAACTACAAGGGTCATAAAATTTAGTTCAAAAATATAATTGAAAATCTTAAACTATATTAAGTGAGTATATACAAAATCATCAATTTTAAGAACTTGGGATGCTGAGTATACTTCCAAAATATAACAGGGACGGAAATAAGGACAGTTCTGTTTTCTTTGTCGTTTAATTATTTATCTAAGTAATCACTGGCTTGAACCAAGAAATCCTTGGCTAGACAAACAGTCCCCAAACCACCAGACTGTAAATCCCTCTCATCTTTCACCATGTGGAGGTCAAGTTACAGTAACTGAGAAATATCTCTCCTTTCTATACCTACAAGTCCCTTTCTCATCAAATTCTTCTCCCGTATTCCTGCATGTGAGGTTTCCTGATTTTTTTTCAAAAATTATGAGATGCAGTTCACAATTTCTGTACTGCATATCCTACTTAACCTTCATTCAAATTCAAAATTTATTCTATATGATTTTGAATAGGAAATATCTTCATTCCTTCTCATTTTCTAGCTCTTCCTGCCACTCTTCCAATCTTGAATGGGTTTGGTAAAAATGTGAGAAAAACTGTGTTCATTTGATAGTAGGGATTTGATGAAACCAAATTTGCTTGATGAGTATGAGCTATGGAATCAGACATACCTGGATTCAACCTTCAGCTCTTCTAATCAACGCAGGTATCTTGGACAATTTATTTAACTTCTAAACAAGACTTGGGAATGAGAGATAATAAAACCTAATAAGTGATTGTGATGTGTAGTATAACAAATGACCAGTTACATAAGAAACATGAAAAAATAAAGAGAGTTCTAGTTTCTTATATTTAGGTGGATGGAAAGAAAAATGGTTGTTCAATATGTGGATACTACATATTTTATACAGTGAGAAAAGTCTAATAAATTAGTTTTTTGGTAAACAGTGAGTTTTATATTGATGCATATTATGGTATGAAACTATCATGTTGGATTGTCCCCCCAAGATCTCTCTCATTCTCTATTTTTTGTTTTGTTTTGTTTTTGACTGGGGATTGAATCTAGGCATTTTATCACTGAGCTACAGCCCAAATCCTTTTTATTTTTTATTTTGAGGCAGTGTCTCACAATGGTTGAGGTGGACATCAAACTTGCCACACTCCTTCCTCAACATCTTGTGTTCCTGAAATGACAGACATTTGCCATCATACCTGGTTAAAGCTCATGTTTTCAAAGCATGTTGCCCAATGCGGCAATGTTCAGAGGTGGGACTTTGGGACAGTGTTTATATCATAGAGACTATAACCTCATCAGTGAATTAATCCATTTGATGGATTAATATTTTGCATGGACTACTGGATGGTAACAAGAGACAAGAGGGCATGGCTGGAGAAGGCACTGTGGGCATGCCTTCTGTTCCCGGCTCCTCTCTTTCTCACTTTCTGGGCTGCCATGATCTGAGCAGTCCCCCCACACACACACATACACACCCTCCCATACCATGATGTTCTGCCTCATTTCAGTCTTATAGCATTGGAGTCAGCCAACAATGTACTCAGACCTCTGGAACTGTGAGCCCCAGACACACTTTTGTCTTCTAAGTTGTTTTTATGGGTATTTTCGTCACAGTGATGAAAAGCTGTCTAACACAGAGCACAGTATAAAACATAGAGATAAAAGTGGAAATTTCCAGAAAAAGACCCCAATAGCTCAGGTTACCTGTCTTGAACAAGAATCTCCTTTCTCTAAAAGCATGAGTTGGATCTAGTTCAGGATCACTATTAGCCATTAGCCACCAGCATCCTGAGAAAATTTCCTATACAACTAGAATTCTCCGTCTTTGTTGCCTGTTATCTTCATCCCTCACCCAATGTGAATGTGTGAAGGAGTACTTGCCAGAAGGAGTACTTTGAACTAGGACCTATTCAACCATATTTCTAGCAATGCCGTAGCTTCTGTTTATCTTTCTTTCATGTTAAGAGGAAACAGGGAATTCTCACTGCCTTTTAGCTGACCTTGAATCATATCCAACCCACCCCACCAAAAAAAAAAATCTCATATTACTTATTAGTTATACTTTTTACATGACACTGTAAAGTTTGCTTTTGTCCACTTTGCTACACAAATGTTTGATAACAGACAGCATCTTTACTAGATGACTTAAAATATCTAGATACAATGACTTATATATAATGTGTATTCAAGAAATAATACATCTCCAGTTGGAGACATATTTCATTTGGTAGAGAGTGCTTGCCTTGCATGCACAAAGTTCTGGATTCAATCCCCAGCACAACATAAATAAATAATATGTCTCACATAGAACAAAAAAGCAACATTTGAGATGAATTTTGGAGAAAAGACAATGCTTGACTTTTATAGTGAACCTAGGAGTCCATTGTAACAAAGTTAGCAGCAACTGAGTTGCAGCGGCAGATGAGAATGAGTGGCTTTGTACAATCATGCCCAGGATCTTTTTTGCCATACTTGAATCTGGAAATGACAGGGATGCTATAGACTGAACGTTTATGTCATGTATTGAGAATTTAATAAGCTAACCAAAAATTCATGTATGGAAAACCTAAATATCAGTGTGATGAAATTGGGAGAAGGGCTTTGGGGAGTCAGTGAGGTCATAAGGGTGGGGCCCTCTCCAGTGGGTTGGTGCCCTTGCATAAGAGGTGCCTGGGAGCTCCTTCATCCCTCACCCAATGTGAATGTGTGAAGAAGTACTTGCCAGAAGGAGTACTTTGAACTAGGAAGTGAATCATCATCAGACTCCAAATTTGCTGAACTCTTGATTTTAGACTTCCCATTTTCCCGAAGTGTAAGAAATCAATTTTGTTGCTTATGAGTCACCCTATCAGTAGTATTTGGTTATAGAAACCCAAATAGACTACAACAAGGACCATTCCAGTTCCTTTAGTGTCTTCAATACTGAACTAATGATGTGTGCTAGCATCGTGGGAGCTCACAGTGCTGCATTTCAAATTCCATTCAAAGCTGTATCTTGGAAAAAATTGATGTTTTCTACCACATTTTAATATTGTGTTTCATTTTAGCCTTTCCACCAATTGCTATAATAAACAATACCCCATTCCAAGCAGAAACTTATGGGAAATTGTGGGAGAAGCATGTCCTCAAGTACAACCATTCCTTCAATTTGGAGTTGACTTGCGTATCTTACACCTATCTATTATATCACTTTTTTGTTTTTATGTGGAAACTTGCATCTGATCACCTACAATAACTTCCAGACTTAGCCCTTAAAAAGCCTTTAAGCTAAATCCAGCCTCTATGACAAATACCCAGTGCCCTCTCAAAAAAGAAATACAGTAAAATTCTATTATATCTCTCTAATCAACACACAAAGGATTTATGTTGGATGCATCAACCCATCAATGAAAAATTTCATAACTTTAGACAAATGTGAAGTCACTGACTAAAAAGAGAAGGAAAGAATACAGATTTTATCTGACTTTAAATCCTTCTTTCCACTGACCAATTACTGCAAACACATGGTCTTTTAGGGAAGGGCAACCCTTTATCTTCCAAAGGATATAATTTAGAAAATGAAAGTGGAAACAAAATTTAAATGGATCATAGACCTTAATTTAAGAGCTAAAAAATATACGACTATTGAAAGAAAACATAGAAACAAATCCTTGTGAGCTAGGGTTAGGCAGTGTTTTCTTAGCTAAGTTGCCAAAAGAACAACAGAAAAATATAGATTAATTAATCTTCTTCAAAATTATTAACTTTTGTGCTTAACAGAATACCATAAAAAAGTGAAAAGACAACCCACAGAATGGGAGAAAATATTTGAAAGTACTATATGTCATAATAGACTTAGATTAGGAATATATATAAAGCTCACTTAAATCTCAATGCTAAAAAAAGAAAACTCAATGGAAAAATGGGCAAGTAATTTGAATAGACGTTTCTCCAAGGAAGATATGCAAATGGATTATAAATACATAAAAAGATTCTGAATATAATTAGCCATTAGGGAAATGCAAATCAAAAGCACAATGAGATACCACTTCACACACACTAGGGTGGCTATCATCAGAAAGACAGATCATACAGGTGTTGGTGAGGACGCACAGAAATCGGAACCCCAGTGCATTGCTGGTGGGAATGTACAATGCTGCAGCTTCAAGGAAACTGTGTGCGGCTCTTGAAAGTCTTCAGCATGGAGTCACCACACAGTTCAGCACTTCCTCTCCTTTCTATATACTCCAAAATGAAAACAGGAAAATATATGTCCACA
Organism: Marmota marmota marmota; assembly: GCF_001458135.2. Classification (NCBI taxonomy): domain Eukaryota; kingdom Metazoa; phylum Chordata; class Mammalia; order Rodentia; family Sciuridae; genus Marmota; species Marmota marmota. The sequence goes on from NW_026000037.1 coordinate 35,739,113, forward strand.
CAAGTACTTCTCCACAAATGTTCCTAGCAGTATTATTAATAATAGTTAAAATGATAAACTTCCCATTTGTTTACCATGATGAACAATGTGAATAGTTATTCCATACAATGGAATATTATTCAGCAATAAAAAGGAAAGAAGTTCTGATACAATGTGCCCTGAAAACATTGTACTAAGTGAAATAAATCAGTCACAAAGGATCATATATTGTATAATCTCCTTTCTATGAAATTTCCAGATAGACAAATCTATAGAAAGAAAACGTAGATTTGAGATTTCTTGAATCTTTGGCATTAAAGAGAAAGAGGGAATGACTACTAGTAGGTATCAGATTTCTTTCATTTTTTTTTTTATTTTTGTATTAGGGATTCAATCCAACTCAGGGATACTCACCACTGAGCTATGTTCCCAGTCCTTTATATTTTTTTGACTTGAGATCAGGTCTCACCAAGTTGTACAGGCTGACCTGGAACTTGTGATCCTCCTACCTCAGCTTCCTGAGTCACTAGGATTATAAGTGTGTACCACTGTGCAATTCAAGATTTCTTTTTTGAAGTGGTGAAAATATCCTAAGATTAATAGTGGTAAGGTTGCACAACTTTGTGAATACACTATGAAAACACACTGAGTTATGTACTTTAAAAGGGTAGATTGTATGTTTTAAAATTTGAGTTTTAAGAAAATATTTTTTTAAAATGTAAGGGTGGGATGTATCTGATCTGGCCAATGAGAATCTATTACTGTTGTATTTCCAAGGTCAAGGCCGAGCAAAAAATGGCTTGCACCCCTCTAGGAGAAACCAAACTGACCTAATTTCTAGCATTTGACCTAGATAGCACTAACCTATTCAGAACTAATAGAGCTTGAGCAGACTGAAGTAGCCTTTGGAAATGCAATGGCCAGGGAAAGTAAGTCTGTGGCCTTTGCTGTAGCTTTAACCACCAATTAAATCAGAAAGTAATTTCCCAACTTTCAAGAGTGAAAATATAGACAGCTAAAGGGCTTTAAAATTGCCTAAGCATATCAAGTCATGGAGGAACAACAATCCCATCAAGGATGGATTAATTTACCAATGAACATGGCATTATATGTATACTCAAAAAGATGTCATGAGTAGCACAGTATGGGGAAAAAAAATGATTTTTTCAAATTGACCTCTTAGCCAGGATCTGTGACATTATTGACAGTGTACAAAGGTCTGTAGCTGTTGCCCTATGACCCTTAGATGATACTCATCTATTTACTATTAAAAGCATTTAAAAGGTAATTTTAAAGGTAAGAAGGTCAGGAGGAGTTTGTGAGTACTTGGTATATGTACATGTAAAAGAAGGCAGGGGGAGAATTGTGGAGATGTTGAGTGTGCAAAATTAAAAAAAATATTTCTCCTATAATTTATATCATAATGTGCAGTTTGTATTGTTCTAGACCTGATTTAAAAGTTAATAGTTACATATTTTCATTGCATCAATTACTTCGGAAATAAAGGGAATGACTTAAAATATAGTTACATACACATGCCATCAAGGAAATGTATTGAAATGAGCTAATTAAATGAATACTAATGGGAACAACTGATTATAAACATTGAAAAAATTATCAAGTAGAGCTTCATTTGAAGAATATACTCAATCTAAAAGAAAATCTTTCTTTTGTTATTAAGCTATTGGCAAGATTTAACCATAGCTATTCCATAGGGAATCATTGACAATTGATTATTATTCTTTGTTACACTTCAAAAGATAACCCACTTAGTCTAAAGACAGGCACTGCCTCATTCAGAGTTGTATTTACTAAATTATTTGTGCTGTTTTCTTGGGGAGATTTTAGTGAGTATTTTAGACCTCACTAGATTCACTGGGCCCAGAGACAGCATTAACACTTTTCTGTAGCAGTTCTCATTTTTCTTAAAATCATGACCCATTTGATATCTTAAAAAACAGCAACATTAATTTTAATTTGTCATATTGTAGGGTATAAATTGACTAAATGTTAATAGCATTCTTCTTGAGTAATCAGTTCCACATGATTAACCTAAAAATTGCCAAAACATTGTTTACTCTTCATTTGTATCTGAAGAAAAAGACATGATGAGTCAGACAGAGTTAGATTAATTTAGTTTCTGATCTGTATTAAAACTTGCCATGATGATTCATAATCATTTTCCTTGATATTTATCCTGACAAAAGAGCTTAATTTTGTAAGCAGCTCACTGTAAAATAATTCAAGGCCAAAAGGTATTGCAATTCGTAACTACAGTTAAGTTTCATGGAAAATACCATTCTGCTTTGTTTTTCTTGCTTCCTCTCCATTTAATAAAAAGTGGGTAAGCTATAACCTCTGAAACCTTGTGAGAACTCTTCTTTGAAGACTTTTTAAAAAAATAAAATAAAATTGAAGTCCAAAGCTTGTGGTCTTAACTCCATCTAGTGGTCTTGTTTTGTAAGAGCAAGGAAAACTAAAACTAGCAGGACAGAGAGTACTGTGTTGAAACTTTCCAAGATATTCTTTTGAGGGTAGGGTCAAAGAGCCCACACTAAGAAGGTTCCCAAATTGAAAAACACACCAGGTTATGTGCTCCAATTAAAGGGTAAAATATTTATTTGGCATCTCATCTTAAGAAGAAAGAAATTGAGAAGTGATCCCAAGAATACCTTTCTCAATTAATATTGTTCTGAAAATGGAAAAACACCAATGTCATCTTCAAAAGTCTACATTGATAGTACTCCATTTAAAAAAATAATCATGACCAAAAGCTATATAGCAGTACAACAGAAAAAGATACAGTTATGAAAATCATAATAAATATTTAAAATATAAAACTACCTTCTTTCAAAAGAAGAAGACTTGGCTATTAAAAGATTTTAGCTATTAAAACAATAATCTAAAGCATACTTATATTACATTTTATATTTTGCAGTTCTGGTGACCTTGTTATGTAGGCAAAGTCTCTACCATTAAGCTATACTCCCCACCCTAAAGAGTATGTGATAAAAATGTGTAATTTTTAAGTTTACTATTGTAAAAGTGAACTTAAATACAGTCTTTCTTTCAAAGCCAACTGGGCTGAAGGTTAGATGGAAACTGGAGGAATCACAGTCTGTATGTATTACATATAATCCTTGGCACAGTTATAACCACCTTTACATTTAATCATGGCTTAACATAAATAGTATCTTCATTTTAAACTGAAAGAATAGACCATAATCTAATATAAATCTTAAAAGATACTTCAATTTCTACCATAATTTACTTAAGTACCTATGCTTCTTTCTATTGAAGTCATTTCTTCTTATACTATCAATAGCCATCTGCATACTAAATTCAGTACACTTTTACAATTTGATTATTATAACTCTTTAAAAAGAATTTGAGACTTGAAAATTGCTAAATTTTAAAGATTTCTTTCTTTTCTGTTTTCTATTACAAAAAAATATGCTTTCCTGAATCTCTTAATTTTGGTCTTCTTCAGTTTCATCCTCTGATCTTTCAGTATAAATAGGACTGGTTATTGTGATGGTTAAATTCCCAGGCTTCTGTGATCACCCTGATACAAGCAATACACAGATACCTAGCTACTTACTGGTCTGGAATGCTCATCAACATTCAACCTTTTTTCTCTCTGCTTTCAGTTCACGAATATTGACCCATCTATGCCATCATTTATAAGTCAATTTGTATAAAACTATAATTCAACCTCAAAATCTCTTTTTTCAACATTATTTATATTTCCTATGATTTGTAACACTGCTTTCCCATTTAGAATCAAATGTACTTCTCTTCTTTTAGAATCAGGTAAAATGCTTCCTTAAAATTATTTCATCCTGAACAAGGAAGAGTATATACTTTCTTCCATACAATCGATTAATTTCCTTGTCTCTGCCTTTGATCACGCTATGCCCATTCATTGAATGTCTCCTTTCTCTCCTATTTATAGTCCAAGTCTTATTTTTTCCTAAAGATCCAATTCCTTTAGCAACATCACTGTTGTGCTTTACTTCACAGTGAACTTGAGATCTGGAGTGCTCATCATGGATATGATCAATGTATGCTGTTGGCTCTTTTTTCTTTCTCTAGACTTTTTCTCCATTTACATTAAAATCTCTTAGAAATTAAGTGTCAGGTGGTAGGATTGTGTATTCCTAACACAGTGTATATGTAGAATACTACACACATATAATAGCTATTCAATAACCATATATTGTCAATTCTGATGATACCTCAGTGGCAATCTTTATTATAGACACAATTACCAGGTACACAAGATCAACTACTTAAATACATCTGACTCCAAAGTTGAAAAGCTGGGTCAAGGTTTTCTTCACCATTGGATTCATTGCCCTTGTTATCACTAATAAATTGGGGACATCACACAGTGCTCAATCCATACTCTTTCCATTCATTCAATTAGCGGTGGGGCATAAATAAAATAAACTCACATACACCCAAAGATGTTTCCTCCTCTTATGAGTCTATCTAGCAAGAAGATGTACATTAAAACAAATCTGTGCACAAATAACAATAATTATTGTTTACTAACTGTCCAACATCTGCTAGGCATTGTTTATAAAATTTTAAACAAAACTATCAACACATAAAATAATTCTATCATTTAATTATTATTTTCCTCATTTCAAAGTTAAAAGTTTTGGTATTGAAATATTCAAAAACTAAACTGGGATGAGAGGTGGGAGGGAAAGGGAGAGAGAAGGGAAATTGCATGGAAATGGAAGGAGACCCTCAGGGTTATACAAAATTTCATACAAGAGGAAGTGAGGGGAAAGGGGGAAATAATACAAGGGGGAGAAATGAATGACAGTAGAGGGGGTAGAGAGAGAAGAGGGGAGGGGAGGGGAGGGGGGATAGTAGAGGATAGGAAAGGCAGCAGAATACAACAGACACTAGTATGGCAATATGTAAATCAATGGATGTGTAACTGATGTGATTCTGCAATTTGTATACGGGGTAAAAATGGGAGTTCATAACCCACTTGAATCAAAGTGTGAAATATGATATATCAAGAACTATGTAATGTTTTGAACAACCAACAATAAAAAATAAAAAAAAAAGAAATATTCAAAAACTTTGCCAAAGTTGATACTTGGTCATCAGGATTCCATTTTTGGCAATCTACAGAAGCTAGGCAGAACAAATATCATGGTTTTGTTGGTGCTACAGGGGCCTTACTGAGAAGTTTGGGTAGAAGGTTATAGGCTTTAATAAAAATATCATCTGTAGAACTTTATTGATTCATCTGTGAGACAGGTAAAATTATTCTTATTTTACAGGTAAGGAAAATTAAATATATGTTAAATGCATGAATAAATTAAGTTCTGAGTGTTTCCTAAGCTGACCAAAGTTCTCAAAGCTAGGAAGGACAGGGTTGAGATTCAAACCCAGCTACACTCGTTGGAAGTCCTGGTTGCATTTGGCTGTACACAACTGTCATTTGAGTGGACAAACCGAAGACACTAGGACGTTTCAATGTCATAAGGGGATAGCTTCATTCTTTCAGAAAGCAATGAGTGATTTCCATGTTCAATCACTATTCTAAATGCTATGATATATAAGGCCAGGTCTCTGTTCTCTGCCAACTTATAATACAATTTTAGGAAAAGGCACACACCCAAATACCTATAAGGTAGCATACGACAAATTCTCTCTGAGTATTAGCTAATTGTAAGGGAGGAGAGAGGCTTTCACAGAGGTAATGTACAGGAAGCCCTTGTATGGTTCTACTGCAGTCTATCCATGGGATCTCTTGACCATTTCCCAGGAGTTGACATGTCCTTCACCTGTGAACATTCACACCAGTTACACTGTCATTAAGAGTGCATCACACAGCGGGAACAAAACTGAAACCTCTAGTGATCTTTCTAACAGAAATGGAAGGTAGAACAACAACACAATGTGCTCTCTGGTTTTAACACCTTGCACTGTATTAGGAGAGTTTTGCTCTTTGATAATCTTTCTGATGACTAGAGACCTAGGGAACAAGAAGAAACCTTCTACTCTGGGTCCCAGCTGACCAAGGGAAAGGTGCAATTAGATGCTGTTGTTGTCAGTAATCTCAGATATAAAATGTGATACAGGTAGGAGATATTGTGAGACAGTGGTCGACTCAGAATTTAAAAATGCTCAGAGAAAAACACCCAATTGCCAGAACAATGATGCCATAGTGTAAGAAGTAACTGATTATAATTTAGACCATCTTGAGTAGAAATTTAGGAATTTTAAGCCTTTCTGAACAGTGTCTATTTCTTGACACTCCAAAATGCTTTCGTACTGTCTCCTAGGAAGAGGGGCTTTAATAGTGCAGGCCCAAAAGAGGAGGAGGGTTTCTCTCCTCAAATCACCACATCCTTCAATCATTGAAAAAAATCCAACTAAGAAGGAACCAAGAGAAATGTTTCTATGAACTAAAGAAAGAACAAGGCATTGATAAGTCAGAGAAGGTAAAGTAGAATGACAAGTTTCAGATCTCACTGTTTTGGAGAATGCCCTTTGGTCATATTGAGGCTGTTTCCTTTGCTTGTTAATAGAAAAGGTGTGGGTCATATGGTAGGAAATATGGGGAGTAGCCAGAATGTGGGATTGAGGGCTAGATGGACTTCCAAAACTCATCCCTAGGCAATGGGCAGTAAATGAACCAAAGTGTGATGTGATCTTAGATATAGTTTGGCAAAATTCAAGAAAAAACAACTTTGTAGGAAGTCATTACAGAAGGAAAATATCAGTGGTGGAGAAGCACATTAGAATCCACAGTCCAAGCTTGGTATAAGCAGTTCATAACTCAGAATAAGAGAAATATTTGGGTGTAAAAGCAATGTATAAGAGAGCCATGGGGAGAAAAAGAAGAAGAAAATCTTGTTAAAGATTAAAAGATTTTCTAGAAAGTGAGGAATGAAGGACAGCAAAAGCAGTTAAACCAGGAATGAACTTCAGAAAGGAAAGTAAAAGAGACAAATATAGGAATTTCAGGAGTCAAAACAAAGTTTAGAGGGAAAAGACTGGGTGTTAGAATAATGTGTGTTTTTTTTTTTTTTGATTGTGAGATACTGTTTGAACATTTCTTTGGAAATAGGAATTTGCAGTTTGCAAACTAGAATGCAGGAGAGAGATCGTGGGTTACAGTGTGTGACTCCTTTAAGTTAAAGAGCATAGAAGTCCAGGTAAAGAATATGAGGAAGAAAATGGAGAGCAAAGCAATAGATAAGAAATTCAGAAAGGTAGGAAAAGAGACAAAATCATACCAGCGAGGGGAGCTTCTGACTCAAGACAGGGAAAAATGACGTTGCGTTTGGCAGTGTCATAACTGGATCCTCATGCTCAAAATTGAAAATTCTTTCTACAACTGTCAGTTACATCCTTCATTAAGAATTCTAATAAAGAGGTCAGTTAATTTTTAAAAAACCATAATAATTGAAGAAAATATGGCTTTATTCTCACAGTCATCTTTGCCAAAGTTAGTTTCCTTAAGATTTTAGCTGTTGGAGAGCTAAAAGCAAATTTTCACATCACAATAAAAACAAATCCTTACACTGTATTAAAGGATAAAGTACAGTTTTTAAAGTCATTGATTCCAAACTGAAATTCCAATTTTAGAACTGAAACTGTATTTAAACTTAGTTTAACTTAAATTTTTACCTAAAACAATAGTTTTGGGGTAACAGTAACATTTTCAGATCACTTTTCTATATCCTAGGAAAATAAATATACCTTAAAAGCCATGACTATGTCAGATCTAATGAAACATTTTCCTAAAGACAAATTACGTTGAGTACTATTGAGGTTCTTTAAAGTTTTCTTTCTTTTTTTTCTTTATTATTTTGTTTGCTTATTTTTATGTGGTGCTGAGGATCAAACCCAGTACCTCACATGTGCAAGGCAAGCACTCTGCCACTGAGCTACAACCCCAGCCCTGCATACTATAAATGTTATAGCAGATTCTCTACAAATATCATTTAGTAACTCAAAACATGATTTAAATAAAAAAAACACTTTCAATTATTTTTGCCTAGGTAGTATGTGCCTGTCCTATTCATTCACTCAATAATATTCTTGAGTACTTAGATGTAGCTGTGAACAAAACAAAATGGAAACTCTACTCCCTCATTAACCATGGTTGCAAAACAAGAGGATGAGGTTGAATTAAACTAAAACTTGATCCTAGGAAATATGGAACATTTGTTATTAAATTTATCAATGTATTTATGTTCTTTTGTGTAAAATCAGTCTATTCTTTCCTCTCAGAGAAGCTATGTCTTTCAAGTGTGAGAGAAACTGAATGACCTTTACTCCTGTCTACTTTAATAATACATAGATTGTTAATTCCTACTAAAACAACCTGGTGACCCTACTCCACACAAGCACACATACTTACTTTCAAACTCAGTGTATGACAAAAGTAAAAATGCCAAATAGATCGAATTCCAAACAACTGATCATTAAGATCCCATGTCTGAACTTTGTCCTTCCTGGAGGGACCATAGATTTTGCACCTAATTAAGTAGTGACTGCGCAATGGATTAATGCTCTCAATGATTTTCTGATTTAGTTGACTAACTGAAAATTTCCACAGGGCAGAGTGCAATTTACTTGTGTGCCCCAATTAGCACTGCTAACTGGGGCACAAAATTGGCATAAAATTGAGCCCTGATTTTGTATCAGCCACCATTCAGAGAATGGCAAATAGCCAACAAGACTCAGAGGGAAGCCTTTCGCATTCTTCCTTCGTTCATTTGCTAAATCTCAGAGTAGCCCACTGTTATTTTTATAGGAAAGACTTCAGTTTGTGGATAAAATGTATCATCCAAAGAGATGTGTCTTTTGGGGAAGAGAGTGAAGACTGAGGGACTTAGATTGATTGGGAGATACAAGGACAATAGATGGATTGGAATTGTTTTCTAGAATGTCTTAGTGGTCCACAAGTAGTTTCTCTTGTAGATAGAAATACACCAACATGCTGGAAGTAATTCTCTACCTGGCAGAAAAACTTGTATCGTATTTCCATAAATTTTATGTGGTCCCCATGTGGCCACATATGAAATTTTCTATCTAGGATTCACAGGTTTTCTCTGACATCATTTAGTCTGCCAGAGGTCCAAAGAGCCACATTTAAATAACAAGACTTTTTAACACATTTGTTTGCCATTTAAAAGTCCAACAGTTTCTTTAATCTAATATTGTATTATCCTGCTATTTATTCATTTAATAATGGGCTTCAATACAAACACATAGTAATGTTACCAAAAGGGCAAGTGCCATAAATGGCCTTATGAAGGAAAGTCGGCCAGCTATTCATAATGCAAATTGGGAATCTTGTTAAAATATGATTGTGCATAGGACCTTTACAGAAGGAAAACAACTCTTCTTCAGAATCCCATCTTGTCTTTGCTTAAATTATATTAGATCAAATGAACAATTGCAGCTCTTTCATTAGCCTCTACCCAGTATGGACTCTCCTTTGTGAATGCTGCAAGGCCTGAGCCATTGCTAGTGAAGGTGAGGATTACTGTGAACACAGGTCCACTTAAAGCAGATGAGGAGCAACACTTTATAACAACCTGCATTTTGTATGCAGATATAGCTCAGCCATGACCTTCAAAGATTAACCACTATCTAATTTAATGATGACACTGACATTCTACCTTCATAGCTAAGAGTTGGGTGGTTCATCACCAACCTTGGTGCTGAATTGATATTTTGTCATGAACTCTCTTTTCAGTGTGATGGATGCAGTTTGCAATCCTGCACACTTGGTATAATTAGTCAAACAATTTGTCACTACCAAGGTGAATACAAATCCAACCATATTATTTAAACAATTATTAGAACATTTTGGAAATTTATCATCTTAGGTATTTATAAACCAAAAAATATAATCCAGTCCAAAAGGTCTTCAAGGAATTCAAAGGCAAGACTAAGATGATTTGTTATGTTCAAAGTACTACTATAACAAGAGTGGTTAGGGTCATTATTCTTTTCTTTCTGCCAATAAAATAACCCATAGAATTAATAAACAGGTGGAATGTAAAAGATAGACCTTTGCATCTTTGGGCTGTATTGTGCTCTAATATTTGTAGTTTATTAGTTCTGATTATATTTTCATACTCTTATTCAATCCAAGCCTCATATTTTAGGGTGTGTGTGAGAGAGAGAAAGGGAGAGAAAGAGAGGTCGGGCAAAAACAGGGGAGGGGAGGAAGGAAGATGGAGAGAGAGGGACAGAGAACAAATTACTATTTTATTGCGAAGAAAAAGAGGGGAAAGAAAAAGAAAGATGTAGAAGAGAAGAGAAACAAGAACAGGAAAAATCAGGATGAAAGGAGAAAAAAGAAAGGGAGGGGAAAGGAAAATAACATAATTTTGACTTTTTCTCAGTATGGAATTATTTGTATATACTCTGTCATGCCTAAAAATTCATCTACTCTAAAAGTTAAGGGTTATCTTTTAATGTGCACAATCATATCTGTAGTTTATTTTATAACTTTTCTCAGTCTTGGTGATTTTGTCTACATTTGAGTTTTTAAATTACTTTATTTTAACAGTTATAAGGCTGAAAATTTCCATTTTCCACTACTGACCAATAGCTGGAATTTTCAGTGAGGGTAATGTATCTGAATGGCAATGTAATCACTTAGGATCTACATGAAATATGTAAATCTGTTACATAAGAGGGACAACAAAGTGTGTCATAACTCATACGCTGTAACTTCCTTTTCCTCAAAGTGATCAGATACATAAACTATTCTGTTCAAGTGACTTGATTTGTGTATGCTTCACCAATTATATCCACTTCTATTCTATTTACTATCTCCATGTAACCTTGTCATTCAGTAGGAACCCAATGTGATGATAACCTAAGAAAGATAGTGCAATTATAATTATGTTCTACTAATTCATCTTTGTTTTCAATGATAATCATAGATTTAAGGCCTTTGTGACATTAATCATCAATACATTTCAGTTGTGACTTGAGCTTCACTAGCGTGTTTCTTCTATGTTGGTTACCTGGCTATCAGTTTAATGTTAGCTATTTAACTGAGTAAAGGAAGTCTGGGATTTCCATTAATGATCACTTTTGAATTTTCTAATTTTCTTTAACATTTGTAAAGCACTTTTAGCATTGATGAAATTTTTGTAAAATTCTTGATCTTAAAAGTACATGTGAGGAAGTTGGATATACCATATTATCCTTATTTGCATATAATAAAACTGATGCTAAGAAAGTGAATTGATCCTTGTTTGCCCACTTGGAATTAGAATCTACTCTCTCTAGTCTCACATATATTCTCTCAAATAGTTTAAACAAAATAGACATTTTTATTGTGACAAATTTATACTTTCCTGTGAATGAGAAACTGAAGCCACAGTTAGTGTGATTTTTTGCACATCAAAATGCAACCATGTATAATTAATCATATAACTAAATTTTAAGTTTAAAACTATAAAACTCTCCTAAAACAACATATTAAAAAATCTAGGTGAACTTTGGTTTTATATTTTTTAATAACAACACCAAAAGCTCATATTCTAAAAGAAAAAAAATTGATAGATGGACTGCATTTAAATTAAAAATTCTTCTGGGAAAGATACTGTCTTGAGAATTAGAAGGAATTTTACACACTGTGAGAAAACTTTGCAAAACACATTTTGATAAAGTCCTGGTATCCAAAAATATACAAAGAACTCTTAAAACTCACCAATAAGAAAATAAACAATTAAAGGGTAGGCAGTAGAACTTAAAAATCAGCATACTACAGTGGTACAGCCACATCAATGTATATAACAGCTCAACTCACAATAGCTAAATTATAGAACCAACCTAGGTGCCCTTCAATAGATTATAGATAAAGAAAATGTGGCATATATACACAATGGAATGTTACTCAGCTTTAAAGAAGAATGAAATTATGGCATTTGCAGATAAATGGATGGAGTTGCAGAATACCATGCTAAGTGAAATAAGTCAATCTCCCAAAACCAAATGCTGAATGTTTTCTCTGATATGTGGATGATAGCTCATAATAAGGAGGGGAGGTAGGTTGGGGAAGAAGAAAGATACTTTGGATTGGTCAGAAGGGAGTGAAGAAAGGAGAGGGTACAGGAGTAAGAAGGTTAGTAGAATGAATCAGACATTATTATCTTATGTACATATATGATTACATGACCAGTGTGATTCTACATCATGTATGTATGATATGTCAAAATGCATTCTACTGTCATTTACAGCTAATTATAAATTATTTATTTATTTAGACAAATAAATAAAAATTTAAAAATATAGGCAAAAGATCTGGTCAGAATCCTCACAAAGAAGACATACCAATGGCAAATAAACATATGAAAAGATTTTCATCATATTTTATTATCAAATTGAAAATTAAAGCAACAAGACAATATTACACATCTACTAGAAAGGCCAAAACCTGGGACACTAAACCACCAAATACTGGTGACGATATGGAGCAATGAGAACTTTCATTAAGTACTAGTGAGGATGCAGAAGAGTCCAGCTACTTTAGAAAAACATTGGACAGATTTTTACAAAATTAGACATACTCCTAACATATGATACAGCAATTTTGCTTCTTTGTATTTACTTAAAGGCACTGATAAAATTGAGTCCACACAAAAATCTGTACATGAGTGTTTATAACATCCTTATTCATAATTGCCAATACTTAGAAGCATTCAAAATGCCCTTCAATAAATGAATGGATAAATAAATTTTGGTACATCCCTAAAGTGTAATTAATTAGCAATAAAGAGAAATTATCTATCAAGTCACAAAGGACATGAAGTATATGGGTATTGGTAAATTAAAGAAGTCAATCTGAAAAGGCTACATATGCTATATTTCCAACTTCATGAAATTTTGGAAAAGGCAAAACTATGAAAAAAGAAGAAAAGAATCAGTGGTTTCTAGAGGGTTGGGGGAGAGAGGAATGATTTTTAGAACAGTGAAAATATTTTAGGTGATACTGTGATAGTGGCTATGTATCATAATACATTTGTCAAAACCTACAAAATGTGCAACACAGAGAGTGAGCCCAAACTATGAACTCTAGTAATTAATTATGTATTAATATTGATTTATTATGTACACATTGACACATTATGTTAATAATGGGATGCTGGGAGATGGTATGGTGGGTGAAGAAATATAGAAGAACTCTATTTTCTATGCAATATTTTCTTAACCCAAACCATTTTTTAAAACCTTATTAATAAAAAAAAAGTCAGAAAAATATGTAACACAAGGTCATTTCCAATTTCTGTGAAATTTGTTTTTTATAGAATTAGTAAAAGGATTATTAGGCTTTGATTCAGCAAGCCCATAAAGTATCAATATAAATACTCAGAAACATGGAGAAATCTAGTTACTTTCTTCACCCAGTGAATCCTCAAAGCCTTTGCTCTTTTGTAAAGGTTTTAGTTCATTATAATTATACACAATAGGGGCTTTAGTGTGATATATTCATAAAAGCACATAACATAATTTATCCCATTCATTCCTCAATACTGCCCCTTTCCATTCCTTCTTCTCTTCCCTGACCCCCTTCCTCTATTCTACTGTTCTCTCTTCTGTTTCCATGAGATCCCTTTGTTAATTCCCTTTTACTCCACATCTTCCACATATGGGAGAAAACTTTTTTTTTTGACCCTTGATTTTCTGAGTCTGCCATAGGCTTTTCCCTTAATCTGTTCACCTATAATGGTTCAACACAAAACTTAGGCTACCATACACAGCCTCATTAAATGCAAACCCTCATCACCTCTATGACAAGAAAATGTGAGAAAGTGATGGACATAAGATTTTAGAGAAGTTATTTATTTTATATAATCAAAATAATGTATTTTGGGGGGTGGAAGACAAACAATTTATTTTTAAAAGTGAGTATAAACATTAATGTAAATTATAACTCAACCAGGGTTTGGACTGAAAGGATGAAGGACTAAAATTGAGGGAAGGTATATATTTAGGAATGTACTCCCTATACCAGGATTATAAAATGCCCTGAGACAGATTTTCTATTTGGCAATTTTTTTTCCTGAGGGTTGATAGTAGATATTTGTTACTGTTATGACTCCTTAGTATCTGTTCATCTGTTTCCCTCTATTTGGTTACAGTGTTGGGAAAATGTCTTCTTAGTCACTAAACTTCTGCTTTCTCCACTACATTGATCAAATACACAATGTGGTTCAGAGATGAACATATGGCCCAATTATAAGGAAGGAGTATTTTGCTAGGATTTCTGAGGGAGATCGGGAAATGTCCTCTCTAGCTCTATATTTTATATAATCTCTCCACTTAGGGTTGCATATTGCAGGAGAGTTTGATTTGGATCTCATATTTTTGAAAGTATAATAGTTCAGTGCTTGGCCAGCTTGTATCCTAAGTTCAACCCCAAACACTGCTCATAAATGGATAAATAAACAAATACAAAGACTAGATATACTTGTATGCAAGAATATATATGTACTTTTAAATATATGTGCAAGATTATTTATATAAAATACGCACTATCAATTTTTTGAGTTTAATTTTCACAGGCAAATATTTCTAAATTATCACTTCCTACATAAAAATTTCAGAATTAGAAGCTTTATCATCCCTTTCTGAGGTGGGATAATATCTGTGTGTACTTAACTTTGGTCAGGAAGCCTCAGGAAAGGGACAAAGTCGTCATCCCCATTGGGAATAATGGTAGAAATTCTATCAGCCCCCACAAATAACAATTAGCAATAATAATAATGGTGATGTTAGAGCCAGTTTAAGCTATAATGATACCCTGGATGAAATCAAGATCTGCCATCCTCTCTATCATTGTGCTCAGCCAGCTTGCTAATCAAACACTGGCAGGAGGAACTGGAGTTTAAGTGGCATCATTATTATGATTTAAATATAAGTTCTTGTAAGATACTGACAACCTTGGAAAGTAAAATCATCCATTTATTCACAAAATAGGCAGGGTACTTGCAGTGATAACGCTCGCTTCCCCTTCACTGACCTGCCAAGTAGTTGAAAACTCCTTTACAAAAGATCACATCTGGTGAGAACAGATTCTTAACCATTAGGGAGCAAATGCCCACCTCCTCATAACTACCAGAGCAAGCAAGCTAAGGACATACAAAAGCCCCATGAGTTGTTTCTGGAAGAGTCACAAAATGATCAGGAAACAGTGAATCTTGAGAAGTTGTGACATTATCTTCTCTTTTGCAGAAAATTTGTATAGGATGGGACTTAATTAAAATAAACATGTGAGGTATATTTCAGATTTTATTCCGATTCCAAATGTAATTGCATGAGAGGTTTTTGTTAGATCTGATATTCTAGAGGAGCTTGGTGGGAAAGACCTATGCAATCCATCAGCCTCTTGTTACTCTAATTATATACCAGTCTACATATACCTTTCTTTTACACCTCAAAAGTCATGGAGAACCAATCAGATTAAAGTAATGATAACTATACTTCATGATACCTTCTCTGAGGTTCAACCAACATCATCCCGCAGTATCATGGTCACCAGTGATTTTCTCCAGTTCCCCTGATCTTTTTTCCTTTATAATTCACTTTATGGCCTTTTCCTTTGTCCCAGAATCAGTGATCTCAGGTATTGGATTCTCTTTTATTAGGATGAATGCCCATTACAATGTAATAATAAAGCAATAATTATACAATACAACATAATGCAATAATACTAAAACAGATTCTATTCTTGAAATGTTTATGAGATTATTCTAAATAGCTTACTTCATTAATTCATTCTATCCTCAAAAAGAGCCTCTGATTATTCCTGGTATACTGATGACAAAACTGAAGTCAATTCACAGAACTCATAATGGATGAGATAGAGATAGTATTCTTTCTCTTCTTCCTCCCTTCCCAGTAGTGAAAACCATATAATATCAAGTTCACAAGGTACCCAGTATTACATGAGTTGTTATCAAATCTTATTCAATTCAAAATCATGTTCAAGGGAAACAGTTTTACCCATGAGGACATTCTTCCATTTGGATGACTTACTATAGTTTTCTGTATCATTTTTCCTACTTATTTTCACACTTCCTTGTGAACAGCTTGGTCTCTCACCCAATTTATCACTTGACAAGTGACTAAAATCTAAAGAAAATCTTTAGGAATCATTATTTCAAAAAGGTATTTTATATCTGGAGATAACAATTCATATAAAATAACAAAAATCTTGGTGGGATAAGTAAAGAAATAATCTGTCACAAAAATATGTCAAGTTCCGTATATAATCTCTATGTCCTAATCCTCAATGAACTTCACCATGTTTAAAAAAAATTCACAAATGCCTCTGCCAAAACACATACATACAAGCATACATAAGGTTATAAACCAATGTTGGGAATGATTAAATGGTCCTCTATGGAGTGGTATAAAATGAATGTCATCACTTATTTAGAAACATGAATGGCAAACACTGATAAATGTGTTGGTTTTCCATATCAGCCTGTTACAAGGTATTAAAATATTTTTTAACAACTTTCCTTGCAAACACATGTAGGATTGAATTATAAGATGAAATATCTTTCCTATCATTACTTAATAAAATTATATCATATATAAGTTTCTTGAGAAAGAGTACTGTATGAATGAAACTGTTAGTTACAAAGGCATTATTATATAAGTGATAGAGAAAAAATGATCCATGTATTTTTATTCCACTGTGACTTTTGTTTTCAAAATCCTCTTTTATAATTGTTTATGTAGCATTTTGTGCTAGGCAGAGGGCTCAGTATAGTCCTGCTTCTCATTCACATAAATGGTTTATTTTGAATTTACTATCATGTTAAACAGTTAACCAACCTTCTTGTTTTTGTTTTTTAGGTCTCCTTCTCTTTGGGTTTTTTTTTTCCTTTATAGGAGAAAAATCTGTCAATTGCCACTGAACAATTATGCCAGCTTTCTTGAGATGTACAGTAAAAGAAGGAGAAAAAAAATCGGGAGATGAACTTTAAAAGTGTCTTGTCTATGACTGTAGTAAAGTGAGGTCTTTGCTTTTACTCCAAAGATTCCAGTGGAATAAAAAATCTTAAATATTTTCAATCCCACTGATTTATGAAACAGAGAAATCTGGAAACATGAAAAAACACAAGTATTCCATGTAGGAATCAAAAGAAAAACATCTCATGGTTCTATTAGTATTGTTGAAAATTCTACATACTTTGAATGGTGGAAAAAAAAAAACCTTGAGAATGACCCTCATCTTAAATAAACCTGTGCCCTAATATCATCAGACTGCTATCATCTTTCCAAGAATCATATTTCCATATGGTGTTCAGTTGGTTTTATGTAATCTTATTTTGTAGAATGGAGCATTGTTCTGAGAAGTTGTTTAATTAAGGTTGATAACTCTTGCAGGAATGCAATGAGCATTCTCTATGTTAAAAGTATAGAAGTTTTTATTACCCACATGAAGTGGACACATTTCCCCATCCTTGCTGAAAATAATGCTGATGAAAAATGGAGAGTCAGGGACAGAGTTTATAGGAA
Organism: Marmota marmota marmota; assembly: GCF_001458135.2. Classification (NCBI taxonomy): domain Eukaryota; kingdom Metazoa; phylum Chordata; class Mammalia; order Rodentia; family Sciuridae; genus Marmota; species Marmota marmota. The sequence goes on from NW_026000037.1 coordinate 35,756,636, forward strand.
TATCAGTGACACTAATGATAAGCTTCAGATGTTTATTCCATCTGCAATCTCCTTTTCTCCCACCTCCCATTAACCACCTTGTATTGAGAAGGAAACCATGGTGGACAATATTTTTTTTTTCCTGAACAATCTAACAATTATAAGTAATTGGGCAGGAAGCTCAAATATGTAATTTTTTCTTGCTTGAATATTTATAAAAATGGAAATAGATTTTCAATGTATTTTATCAAGCCTCCCATTTTAAAACTTAAGAGTCTAAGAAATGAGGAAGCTTGAGGTTTTTGACTATGTCAAACAATTAGGTAGATGGTTAATTCCAGATTTCTACTTCAATATAACTTTTACTATCTCCCACCATTTCTGAAATATTTAAATCTATTATTTCTACTAGGTTTATTGATTTATCCTCTACTCATTTTCAAACTGCTATGAGATCCCAGCTATGCATGTACTCATACACTCACCAGACGGAGACCTTATAGAATATGAATTTACATGTTCCAAGAATGGAGAGAGAGAAACATAGTCATGAGAACAGCATGTTCTTCTTCTACAGATATCATAAAACTCTAAACCAATAGAACATTAACAGAGCTATTTGTTGTTAAAACCATGAACTTTTAATTTGGCTCTAATAATATTAATCAGTATTTATAATAGAGTATACTTGAAAAGTATGGGATAGTCACAGTTTATGTAATCCAGGGAGTTTGGAATTTGAAAAACCTTGTATCTGCTTAGTTCTTCTTAATGACTGGAAGTCCCATACTTATCAGAGGGCTTCTCCACTCCATCCTCCCTATGCAGTAATCTTGGATTTACCCTAAACACCTGGGCTTCAGAGCACGTCAAAGCCCAGTGAGAATACTTGGGCCACATTCTCTGAGCCTGCTCACCAGTCCTCCAAAATTCAGACTGAAGACTCTGTGTTTCTTAACTGCTTCATTTCTTAGTAGCAGCTTCATTTTTCTCTCAGTCTCCAGTATATTTTCATCATGCTTTAATTCACATCTGGTGCTCTCTAAAATATTTAAAACTTTCTCTACACGTAAATATTTATAAATTAATGATTAGCTATTCATAAAGAATGATGTTAACAATTATTTGTCCATTATAAATAAATATATACATATGTGCCCATTATATATATACATATATATATTTGCCCATTATAAATATATATATGTGTATGTGTGTGTGTATATAATGTCTGATATATATAAAATATATCAGACATTTTAAAAATGAGATGACAGAGAAAACAATATTTTAAATTATTTCTAAGTTTCTGTTAACAATACACAATATATTTGGGCCCTCCCCCAAAATATGATTAACCTTATTTTAGTGACAGTATAGAACTGAATTCACCATATTATTTTTGGAATGTTTTAGCACTTTAATAACAGAAATTTTGATTTGTTTTTTTCCCAATCATTGGTTTTAATGGAAGTCAGAGCTTTAAAACATATCTTGCAAGAATATGCAACTAGAAATAAAACAATGCATCAATATTTTCACTTTCTTAATAATTATACCCATTTTTCAATCTTACGCACCATTTATGCAAAGGCTATTAAATTTATCTAGTACATTTCCATTCTCCATTATGACACTCATTTTTGTATGAATTAATTGGAATTTGTAGCATTTTATAAAAAAAAAGAACTTAATACTCTTTAAAATTTTTCACTTTGCAGGTTTGAAGATGTTATAAATGTCCAGGTTTTCAATAATAATTGCTAGATAAGTGCTAGAGCCATTGTAACACATAGTAATTGAAAATTTCCTGTATGTCAAGCAGTCTCTTCAATTTTTGTATTGTAACTTCATTTATTCCTTTAGCAACTCAATAAAATAAGTGATATTTCTCACCTTGATTTATACACGAGCAAACCACGTGTCCACATAAATTAAGCCACAAAGAAACTGACTCTCCAAACTAAAGATTTTTAGAGAAACAGCAATGGATTAGGATACATTCCATAAGGTGGACCATAGGCATACCCACACATATTGCAACAAGGACAAGTTTTTAAAAGCAAGAAGTCCACATAACCAACAAAATCATTGGTTATTGAGTAATTAATAGGAAGAAGTCCACATAACCAACAAAATCGTTGGTTGTGGGGCCTCTTTGGGAGAGTTGACTTTAGCTCACTGGTATAAACATCTTTTAGTAGGTAAATATCCCTGTATAAAATGCTTATCTGGAATACTGCAGTTCTGAGGAATTCCTTGGATGGTTTCTGTCATTCACTTGTGTGCATGAAGGTTTCCCAGCTTCATTTTGTTACAGTATGACATTAGTAACTTCATTTTGGTAGTGACAACTTTCACGCATGTAAGGGATTTTAGAGGTGAAAGACCATTTTTCCAAAACCTTCTAACAATTCTCCATGTAATCAGTTTCTTTGAAAATTTATTACATTCTCAGTCTTATATTTTAAATTGAAAGAACACTAGAGTTTAAGAGAGTGACTGTGGATGTATTTAAGTGTATAAAATATTTGTTATATACCATAGAACTGCGAGCCATTTGTCACTCCAGAAAATTACAGCAAATTTGAAACTTTATTTTTTTTGTATGTAGAAGCTCAACATTAGCTTTGAGAACACATTTACATACTCGGTCACAAAACAAGGACGAGTGTTTGTGCAGGGGAAAGATTTCCAAGGTTACTCTCAATCTTTTTACATAGCAATGTAAAGATTTTACACAAAACATAATCCAAAACCACAATACCCAGCACATGAAGACTATTACTGCTGGCAATAAGATATGCACAACCCAAGAAGGAAAGAGCCCATCAAGACTTTTCCTCCTTCCACCTCTGTGGCTCTAAAAACAGGCTGCATTGGACTATAACAAATGCTTCATTTCTGCTGGGCATGGTGGTGCAAAGTTGTAATCCCAGTGACTCAGGAAGCTGAGGCAAGAGGATTGTAAGTTCAAAGTCAGCCTCAGCAACTTAGCAAGACCCTAAGCAACTTAGTGAGACACTGTTTCAAAATAAAAAATAATAATAATATAACAAAAGGCTGGGGGTGTCACTCAGTGGTTAAGCACCCCTGGGTTTAATCCCTGATGCCAAAATTAAAAAATAAAAAAAAGAAAAAGAAAAAAAAGAAAGAAAAAGAAATCTTCTTTTGTCTTACTTTTAGATTCATATAAACATAGATATTTGAATAATTAACATTTGTGTTTCATACTGTGTTCCCTGCAGTGTTAGAGCTCCCTGTGCCTTTCTTTGTCTTTTAACTGGAGGTGGAACTGCTGCTAATGTCTGTTGGGTAGACATCTACCACCAGATGGTCTTTTGTGGAGACAGGAGAGATTTCTGAAATTCTAGAATCAGTTTCATCCTCTCAAATTACAAAGAAAATTAAACATCTTACCCAGACTTACATGGCAAACCAGCTCTCCATTTCCTGAGAAAAAGAAAAAATGAGTCAGGACATGGCTGTAGAGGGCTCAGCGGACACCCTCACCCCACCTTGTTTTAGGATTTGGGCTACTTGAAAGATTAATCCATAACATTATTTTTGCTATGGAATCCTTTGTCTCTGATAGAAAAAGAATACATAAAGGAAAGATATTTTGATATAAAGAACTCTATATTTAAAAGTCTCAACACACACACTTCTGTTTGTTAAATAACTGAAGATTTTGGCAACTAAATTTTACCTTCGATGTACTCAACCATGGAATAAAAGTGTTAGTTGTAAAGGCGTGGTTTCCCAAGTTCCCCCAACCCCCAGGAAAATCCTTTATTCCATGAATTGATGAAATTAGGAGGGATGAGGGCCCGAAGGCCCCTACCCTTTCAACAGAGGCTTGTAAGGCCGCTTCTGGGAATCGAAGGTGCCAGAACACAATTTGAAACACTGAACTAGATCTCAAGGGCCCTCTCTAGCACCAAGACATTATGATTGATGAGTCAGGGAACCTGGTTCAATTTTATACCTTCTTTGCCTCAAAAAGGGATGACTCAATATTACAAAATGAGAAATTTATGTACCTCTGTCGTTTCAAGAAAGAAAAAATTGTAGTCCAGACAATCCCACTGAAATCTTTTCGTCTAAACAGAACTTATCTTCAACAAGTTCACTAAGGTTACTAACTAGGACCCTTTGTAGTCAACCATTCCCAAATAATTTAAGTTGCTATTCATTAACCTTTTTATTTCTTGTTAAATAGCAGCATTAAAAATAATCAGTAGATGAGTGATCAAACTATACCTCTCTTAATGTATATTCTTATTTTTGCCTTGCTTTTTGAGGTCAGCAAACAAGCCAAAAGCCCAGGAAGACACAGAGGCAATGGGGACATGGCTATATAAAGAAGTCTTTCATTAACCTTGCTGACCCACAGTAATTTCAAATGTCAGCAGCTAATCAGAGACTCACTGACATCATCAATGGATGGAGAAGAGAGACGTCCTGTGGGATCCATCTTTTCTCTAAGTCTGAGATATATATTTATAACACCACAGGGTTACTTCTGCTCTGAAGTGATGGTGGGAAAATTTCCCTCTACATTTGAAATAGATGCTTCTAATGCTAAAGTTAATGATTAATTTTGACAGAACAGCAAAAACATTTATTTAAATGTCAGAAACTGACTACATTATTGGCTTCTCTTCTACTAAATTCTCCTATGGCATTTTGACAACATGGGCAGCTGTAATGTTTGGCTCAGAAATTCAGAAACGAGAAGGTAGGTTAAGCTATATTTCTTATAGAGGATTTTTCTCCATGAATCAGATTCATCTCAATGTGAAAAAACACCGAATAAAGTATTCATAATTGTTTAGATTATTGCTACTGTTTTTAATATAATAAAATGTTCAACATTTTGTCTTTTCTGAAGCAGTCATCTCAGACACATAACAGAATGTTAAAATGAATTCAACCAAATCCAAATGGGAGCTGAAACCTTACTGAAGAAAGGCAAAAATCTGTAATGTCAATTTTATGTTTCATAACTTACAGAAAACTTTTTAGATTTTTATTTCTTTTTACTTTTTTATGTTTTCACTAATTCAATACAGTTATATATGATATTAGGGTTCATAATGATACATGGAGGGAGTATAATTTCTTCCATTTCAGTCCCTGATACTTCCCCTTTCCCTCTCCTCTTCCCTCCCCTGTATCCCTTCCTTTAATTTATCAGTCTTTCTTTTACATATTTATAGTTTTTTCCATCAGTGTTTATAGATATACATAAAGGTTAAATTCACTGTAGTATTTTCATATATGTACATAGATTATTCTGGTCAATTTTATTCCTTCCATTTTTCCCAGCCCTCCTCCCTCCCCCTCAAAACCCTTCCTCTATTCCTCTGATCTCCCTTCTATTTCCATGAGATTTCCCCCACCCACTTTTAACCCCCTTAGTTTGGTCTAGCTTTCTCTTATGAGAGAAAAAATGCAACCCTTGACTTTCTGGCTTGTTTCACTTAGCATGATGTTCTCCAATTTCATCCATTTATCAGCAAATGCCATAATTTCATTCTTTTCTCATGACTGAGTAAAATTTTGTAACGTATACATATCACATTTTCATTATCCATTTGTCTGTTGATGGGCACCTGGATTGGTTCCATAACTTGACCATTGTGAATTTCATTGCTATAAAGACTGATGTTTCTTTTGGCAAAACATTGCATGGACCATTAATGACCCCAGTAATCCCAATGATGTAAATAAATAAGTAAATAGGCAATGACACTCCATGTTTTTAAAAAGGTAATGGTTGGCTACCCAACCATTAGCTACTTAATAGATGTTCTGGTTATCAAACTGACTGTCATGGTAAAGTATTCGTGTCAATGTGAGCTTCATCTTACTTCATAATGGCCCCAAAGTGCAAGTGTAGCAATGCTGGCTATTTGTATATGCTAAAGAGAAACTAAAAAGGGGTTCTTTTGTGTGAAGAAAAGAAAGTTTGTGGCTAGTAAGGAAAGAAAAAAAAATTATATGTTGAGACTGCTAAAACCTATATTAAGAATGTATCTTCTATCTATGAAAGTATGAAGTAAGGAAGAGAAATTCATGAGGATTTTGCTATTACAATTCAAAAGGCCAGAGTTATAGCAAAGGTGTGTAATAATGCTTATTTAGGATGAAAAAAAATCTTTAAATTTGTGGGTGGGAAGATATAAACAGAATGGGGGAGGCAGTGATAAAGATTGAATCAAGGACCTTGCCCATGCTAGGCAAGCATGATATCACTGAGCTGCACCCCAGCCCTCAGAAAACGTGTTCTGTTTTATGGTAACACATTATGTCAGAAAGCATTGACTCTGTAGGAAGAGAGACCACATTCAAGTACTCAATTATAGGATCTCATTACAATTGTTCTCTTTTATTATTCATTATTGCTAACACCTTATTATAAATTAAAATGATTTAATATTATAAATTAAATTTTAACATAAATATGCATAGAAACTACGGATAGTAGTAAATCATATATATCTGTATGTATATACACATACATACACTAAATCAGATTACATGTATGTACACATGCATAACAAATTAATAAATTCATGTGTATACACACACACACACACACACACACACACACACACACACACACATTAACCAGGCTCTTGGAATGTATTCCTTACAAATAATAAGAGAATAGCAGAATCTACTAAAAGTTTAACCTTATACTTTAGGAGAATTAAATTACAGGAATTAGGAAGTAGGAATCTGAAATAAATCACATGCTTTATGCAATAAAATATTACTATGTGAGAGTGAGAAGGAAGAGTAAGATACACAAAACAATCAGTCTAGTCAATAAAGGAGAAGAGTTGTATAAACCAATGTTCTCATGGGAAACACTAGCACCTCATATTTAAGATTAAGGGGAAAATCCCTTAAGATGCAACATGGAAACATGTACACCTAAGGCTACATCCTCAGGTGTGAGACTCTCATTGTCATAATACACTAAAATTAACAGAATGTTCAATATCTTTAATTTTGTCAATTTCTTTTTGATATATTTTATTTTTTTGAATGATAACATAGGTTTATTTATTTTTATTTATATATAACAGCAGAATGCATTACAACTCTTATTACATATATAGAGCTCAATTTTTCATATATCTGTTTGTATACATAGTATACTCACACCAATTTGTGTCCTCATACATGTACTTTGGATAATAATGATCACCACATTCAACCATCATTAATCACCCATGCCTCCTCCTTTCCCCTCCCACCTCTCTGCCCTATCTAAACAAATAACCCAATCAATAAATTGGCCAAGAGACACTTCTCAGAAGATGATATACAATCAATCAACAAACACATGAAAACATGTTCATCATCACTAGCAATTAAAGAAATGCAAATCAAAACCACTCTAAAATTTCATCTCACTCCAGTCAGAATGGCAGCTATTATGCATACAAACAACAATAAGTGTTGGCGAGGATGTGGGGGAAAAGGTACACTCATATACTGCTGGTGAGACTATAAATTGGTGCAGCCAATAAAGAAAGCAGTATGGAGATTTCTTAGAAAACTGGGAATGGAACCACCATTTGACCCAGCAATCCCTCTCCTGAGTCTATATCCAAAGGACTTAAAAACAGCATACTACAGGGACACAGCCACATCAATGTTTATAGCAGCACAATTCACAATAGCTAAATTGTTGAACCAACCTAGATGCCCTTCAATAGATGAATGGATAAAAAAATGTGGCATATATACACAATGAAATATTACTCAGCAATAAAAGAGAATAAAATCATGGCATTTGCAGTTAAATGGATGAAGTTAGAGAAAATAATTCTAAGTGAAGTTATTCAATCCCCAAAAACCAAATGCCCAATGTTTTTTCTAATATAAGGAGGCTGATTCATAGTGAGATAGGGAAGAGGAGCATGGGAGGAATAAATGTGTAGATTTCTTTACAATGATCTGGGAAAGGGTGAGCTGCTGAAGTATCACAGAAATATTGATGTGTTTTCTTTAAAATTAGATTCCACCTTTTGCAACACCTGTTGTTAGGTAGGGATTCCTTCTGAATAGTTGCAGAACAGTGAAAAAACATTCAATTTTCATTTTTACTTCAACTCATTATTAACTTTATCATGGAAATATAGCCTCATTAAGTAGATATGATGTTCTTCAAGGTTGAGTCCAGACTTTGCCTATTTTTGTGGCATCCTAAGAATAACTTAACCTTGATATTTGTCTGAAAACAATTTCATATTCTCATGTGAATCATTTAATTTCACTGAGATTGTTTTGAAGAATAAATAAAATAAAAGAAGTTATAGCAATTTCCAGTGATCTATCTCTGATGAGGCCCTAGAACAGTTACATTTCTACTCCCATAATTTTAACCTTGTGCTAACCATCCATTGTGTTCTTACACAATAGGCTTCTATCAGATAAGACTGTCCTACCAGAGGAAATTTAATTAGGTATGAAATAAATAGAACTTGGATGTGAAAATATCTGATTAAGTATGGGACACTCAAGTACAAATATGTAGGAAAATATCAAGGTAGTTTTTCATTCACAATAAAGGGTATTTAAATTTGTATCCCCCCAAATTGCAAAGTTGAAAGCAGAGAATATTTACCCTAGCATTTGTTTGTGTAAGTCCATTTCAAATCTAAATCAGCAAATTCATGCTTCCAGCAAAGATTTAAGGTTTTGGTTTGTTTATTTGCATAATGTTTTTTGTTTGTTTGTTTGTGTTTGCAGTGCTGGGGATCAGTCCGAGGGCCTCACACTTCCTAGGCAAGCACTCTACTACTGATTTATTTTCCAATCTAAGACCTTAAAACATTGCTGAATACAAGTGCATAGTTTGAATCAATGTGAAATGTCTGAGGTATTAAGTGTCTATTTTTTATGCTTTTTGATATTCCAGCAACCCAAAGACTTTCAACTTCTAATATCTTTGAATAAGAGGGATTTTATATAGGTATATGAATAAATAGATGTTAGATAATTAGATAGGCCCCCTCTACATATGCACACACATGCACACACATGAAAATATAAAGTGCTAAATCTAGCATTACTTTTTAAGCCTTCATGATAAAATATATTTATTTGCCAAGATAATTTAGAAGGACAGCAGAGCATGTGTTTCTTTCAGTCTATTATTTTTTCCAAATTGGCTGTAAATATTTATATATGCAAAATAAAACCATAGAATTCTAGAGACTCAGTGTACAAAGTTTTAGATTGTCTTAAGTCATGCCATTCATTTTGCAAAGGAGAAAGTGAGCAGCACCCAGCACCAAGATGAACTGTGCTACGTAAAACAGAAATAAATACAAGAGCACATAATGATTTTATCTTATAATGGGTTGTTTAGTTGTTTAAGTTTCTGGTTCACTCTGTGTTAGAGTATATTTTTACAGTTTTCCCCCCTTGTCTCAATTTCTAAATATATATGAGACAGTAATATCTGGAGAGCTTTTAACTTATAAAAAGGATCATTTAATAGAAAACAAAATCACTGAAATTCATAATATAATTAATAGTACATTATTGATATACTTGGAAATGATGGCTTTTATTTTGTCTAGACAACTGTTTTAGACTTACTAATTTGGAAAAACATTTTGAGAAAGAACTTGGATGCTTCAACACTAAAATCATATCCTAGCAACCAACTCATGCACAATGTCACTTTCCAAGCTCCAATTTGGATTTATCTTCACTTGATTGGGTGATGTGCATTTTATTTACATTATTGCCTAACCATCTGAACTTACATGAAAAAAATCAGAAACTTAAGCATAGTTCTAAATACCAGAAAACCTTTGTTTTGTCATGAATGTAAGTAATTGTCTCTAGCGTCTACCTTTTGAAGCCATGTCTATAAAGAAAAGATTGAAACCAATACAATAGTAAAAGCTAACTTGTTTAACTAGGTCATCCTTCAGTCTAGTACATACCATTAAGACCTGCATTTAGTAAGTACTTATATTTTCTAATGAATATATTAATAAATGCATCCAAATAAGATACACAGAAGTCTGCCATTTGTTCATGTCCTATTGCCCAAAGATAACTTCCTACATCTTTTATGAATTCGCCATTTTCTGTTAGTGTTTTTATAACCTTAAAAGATTTTTTTAAATTTTAGCTATTCCAAGCTAGCAGGGTTTTTTTTTTTCCTGTTTTTCTTGCTAATGTTGGTGCTAATTTCTGTGTATAATGCATTCCTTCTGTAAAAGCTCCATTGAGAAAGACTCTTACATCCCTTCATTACCCACACTTATTTTGACATTAAAATTCCTTAAATTATCCTTTGTGCTGTTTTCCTGGTGACCCTTACTAGTTTGTAAACAAATACATTTGTTTTCTATATATTTATGTTTTGCCTTGTAAACGGAGTGAAAATGAACCTAGAATCTTTATCGTATTCTCAACAGGCTTTGATGATACAATTAAAATACAAAGTAACCAGAAGTTAAATTATCAATAAGAGTCATTTATTTTGCATTTTTATTTTAAAGAATACTTAAGAGAATTGTGATGAATTAGCAATGACAAACTACTTCTTGCAAGCTGATTTTGTGTGGAGAGTTTAATTAAACATTGCAGCTGTTTATCTCTATGGTGATTAAATTTTCATATGTAAATTACATGTATTAAGATCAAGATACTTATGTAAATGTCACTTGCCTTAATGTTTTGTGTTACCATTATTAACATTAACCATCAGTTTATAATCTTCACGCATTGCAATCTATCGACATGTGATACATTGCCAAAACAAGTAGCTTTAGACCATACGAATAAACAACTTTATTTTGTATTTATGTCTGCAACCTAAAGTTTATCATGCAATTTGAATATATTAGAGAAAAGTAAAATCTAAAGCATCTAGGAAAAACAGCTGTCTCCTTCCAAATTCCATTCTGTAAAGAATGTTTTTTTTTCCTATACCACGTAATAGATATAAACAGGTTATTAAGAAAAAATACCAACAAATAAAAACAACAATTGTCTACAATATGTAGAAGAGCGCAGCACCTATGGTGTGACATTTACCTTTGGGGTTTTATGTGGATTTTATTAACACAGTACTTGAGTAAACAATAATCACTTTGCCTCCCCTCCAAGGAATGAAATGCTGAGTTTTTCTTTTCAGATTTGATCCTCACTACCTAGACAAATAGAAGGGATTATTTAAAGCAAGAGTTAAGTCAAAGAAATTTTTCTCCTTAAGTAGAATAAGAGGGAAAAGCTAACTTAACTAGAAGTCACTGAAAATGCATTTGACAATCAAAAATCATTCTTTGCAGATACTGGAGATGGAAATGAATAGGAAAATTCATGACCTCTGTGACCTCTGTGACATTGATGTCTTAATGTATTATCCACACCTAGAATCTCCATACTATAGCATACTATAGCTCTATTGTCACTAACTGAGTTATAAATAATACTCCACACTGTAGAATACTGAGGCTTTTCTTAAAATCAAACTAAAAGTGAAGATAGAGTGGTGATTTCCCCTTCCCTTGGTAAGCGCAATTGTCTATAAAGTCCAGTTTACATGTTCACCTCCTTCACATATAAACCTTTTGTTGTTGTGCATGTACCCTAATATATTAATGATTTCAGAAACTACATAATATACTTTTTAAAAGAAAAATTTAGGCAGAGTACAATTTTAGTTTATCTGAAAAATAGCAAGTCATGAATCAGACAGCTCCGAGTGGGCATGAGGGAAATGCTTTTGTGAGGTATACTTAAGTAATGCAAAGAAAATATTCATTTGGTGAAAGTGGACTAGTACCCACAAGGTTCCTGTTCGAGGATAGTGAGGATGGTGGGCAATTTCTGACAGAGTAAGCTTAAGTTTCATTTTCTTAGGAAATGGCTCCTTACTCTGAATTGCTCTGTGTCAGTGTCCTTCAACAGGAACTTAGGGCACTAAAGCCATCTCAGTCTAGTGGCCTCATAATTAAAAAAAAAAAAAAAAAAAAAAAAACATTTGCACAAACCCCCACCATTTGTGTCAGTGATATGGTTTGTTCTCCAAAGATTTATATAGTGGAACCCTGGTTCTCAGTGTGGCAGTGGAGGAAGGAAGTGGGATATTGAAGAGATGGGGCCTCATGCAAGGTAAGTAAGAAATGTGGGCATTGCCTTCAGGAGGGATTGATGTAGTTCTCATGAGATTCTGGTTAGTACTGGTTAACATTGGTTAACAATGTGCTGTTAACAAGGCAAATTCATGACATGTGCTTGGCCTTCTCTACATAGTGTTATTTTCATTTCCACTTATCTGCCATGTTGTGGCCCAAGCAAGTAGGGTCTTACCAGAGTTGAGCAGAAAGCTGGTACCAAGCTCTTGAATCTCTAAAACTGTGGGCCAAACCACCCTCTTCTCTCATAAGTTACCATCTCAGATATTTTGTTACAGAAACTTAAAATGGACTAATAAGGTACTAGTAAGCCCCACTATTTTGAGCCATTGATCAAAACTCTAGCCTTTCACTCTCTGTCACCAAATTGCTGGCTTGACTTTGTCTCAGTGTTGAACTCATAAGTCATAAAATTAGGCTCTTATTTTGTCGCCCTAATAGCAGTGAGACCATCTGGCATATTGTTGATGGATGCAAACAGCAATTAAAACTCTTATGGGAGCATAGCACACCAGGAAGATTACGAGGATAACTATCAGAAGGATAATACCAAGAGAAGAGTATGCTCCTTAGACAAGGTCTCCACAAATCCAAAGTACTAAAATAAATAAGTTAATGATTAACTAGAGGATTTCTATAGAGGGGAAAAGGAAAAAACAAAATTTAATGGCTAAAACAAATTATTAACGCAGTCTCTTGAGTTCAAAGGACAGCCTCAAGAGATTTCTAGATTTAAGCTTGAAACATATTTAATGGTAGAATGAGAATGGCAGTTGTGATCTGACAGTGTTTCTGTCTTGTAAATGTCCCTAGTGATCACTAGTCATCTCAGTGACTGCCTGAAGGACTCTCACAGCAGCAGGCATGATGGTTGTCTTTTAAAGTCTACATTCAGCTTAAACTTGTGAGGCTTTGACCTCAGGAAATGGGGAACTTTTGTTATTAGTAATACTAATCAAAATGGTGCAAAAACATTGTAAAACGCCAGTTAGTAAAGTCATAGTTAGAATTATAGGAAACTAGAAGAATTCAGAATCCTGTTTAACCCTGAGGTAAAAAAAAAATTAATGAATATGGCTAGAATTCTATGAAAAATATTTTTCTCTCTTCAGTCAACACCATTTCTAAAAAAAATAATGATAGTAAGAATAATTTGTTAACAAAATACTTCTAATCCCATTAAACTTGGTTTTATAACTTAAGTTCTTGCAAGAGGAATAGTGATTGGCCTTGTAGGAACTTTCAGCAAAGAATTTCAGATTAGACTTTCAAAATTCTCTTGAAGCTAGGAAACCAAGCCAAGGACTTACTATCATATATCACCTATAATTCCTATAGATATGGGAAAAACTCTCGCTTCTCAAGGACACTCCAAAATTCACAAGGTTGTTCAGACTTTAAGATTAATCCCTTAAAATGGCTTGATTGTATCTGATTCCATGAATATTCTCAAATATGGCATTCCAGTCAAATCTTTAATTATATAACCTAAGTTTCCAATTGTGTACTGTCTCAAGGAGAATGGATTCTTATTGAATTTATAAATAAATACATATAGTTATAGTTATAATATATAACTATATTTCTGTGTAAATAACAATACTCATTAATAATTTCTGAATTTTGGACTTATCAGATAGGGTGAAAAATAATTATTTCAATCTTGGCTTAATACATTATACTTTACCAAGTAGTTGTAAACTATAGTTAGTTTAATAGAAAATATAAAATTTTCCCCTAAATATGGAAAGCAAAACATTAAAGATTCAGCAATGTTTCAAAGTCATAAAAATTATAATCATCAGTCCAACAGAATTTATTTATTTATGTATTTTTTGCAGTACTGAGGATTGAACCCAGTGATGCTCTACCACGGAGCTCCATCCCTGCCCCTCCCATCTTTTTTTTTATATTTTTTATTTTGAGACACGTTCTTACAAGTTGCCCATGCTGGATTCACACTCACAATTCTCCTGACTTAGTATCCCAAGTCGCTGTGATTATAGGCATGAACCACTGGGTCTGGCCAATGTAATCAATTTTTGTTTTACTTGATCTTAAGTTACTAATATCATAAATTCAGGGTGGTTTTTTTTTCTATTGCAGTTGTGGAAATTCTTGAATAGTTCAATGGTATGATCATAAAATATCAGAACCTTGTATTTGTCAGTCTCCACCATGAATACTCTTGAAAACACAGCACTTTAGGATTATAGCTTGCAAAACATCATCTAGATGACAAGACCGAAGCTGATTTTATCAGATCCATTGAAGATTTGATGAACATTTACTACACTACACTTAAAAAGGAAATCTCATTATTTCTGTGATATAACAGTTTAAGTTTACTTGAATTGTGACTGATAACTTTTTATCTAGACACACTGGAGTTCTAGGAATTTGAAACAATTTCTAGAACTTATTAAAGTTTATTATAGTAACATCCATACAAATATGACCCAAATAAAGTGAAACAATATTTCTTATTTGACACTGCTTCCCATATAAACTTATATCAAAAAGCCTAATTAGCATCTGTTTTTTTTTAATAAGGAGAGAAAACAAAATCTTTTGAGATACCTCAGGGGTCCAAAATGAGTCCCAAAGTGAGTTCAATGTCAAGAAAGACTTAATTTAGAATTTGATTTTAATAAGTTCATAAAAATATCAAATGGTTTAAACACTTGATTGGAAATGATCACAGGTCACAGAGAAACAATATCAAAGTAAGAATTAAAGGATTTAAATTTCAAGCACAAAGAAATTTACATAATTAAAAAAATCTTAGCACTTTCAATTGTAAGTAGACTCAGTTTTATTAAGTAATTAAATACTGATAAGGATGACATGAATTACAGAAAAATATTTTGATAAGAAACAGAATCTCAGCTTCATAAGCAGATTACTTAAAATGTAAAGAAAGAATTTCCACAGTTTCCTTTCAAGAACAAACTAATAGGCTAAGAAAACTTTGTAACTTTTAACAGAGAAGACTAAATTCTGGTTTTGCATCAATAGGTTATTTATAATCATGTTCCTTTTTAAAAATCTAGAATATAAATCCTTTAAATCCTATCAAGCCTGACCACCCATAAAATTCCTTTTCCAAGATTCCCTCCCATAACAACTTCCTTCTACAACTGTCTTGTATCCACTCAGGTTTGTCCTATAATTTCCTCATTTTGGAAAAACTAGCCATTCTTCTTTAGGATAAAAACCATTGGAGTTTTTTCCTTCAAAAAAAATAAATACTTCATCATAACTTATAGTTTTCTTTACATAAAACCTACCCTTACCCTCTTTGTGTAAAGAGTTGTTTCTCCAATTACTTTCATGGCCTCAATTAAGCTTTATTAATTAGAAATCTTAAATTTCAGCAACTTCTTTTGAAAATGTGAAAATACACAATTGTGAACTGTCACATTCTGTGAGTTGGCAAAATCTATAAGTGTAACATTTTATAATTTCTAGAATCTCTTTTTTTTTAGTTGTAGATGGACACAACACCTTTATTTTATTTATTTATTTTTATGTGGTGGTGACGATCAAACCCTGTGCCTCATAAGTATAAGGTAAATGCTCTGCCACTGAGCCATATCCCAGCCCAACAATTTTTAGAAGCTCTATCTTCACAGAACTTTTCAGTAAGGCACAGGTCATATTTGCTAAGACACCCAAATATCCTTAATTCTTTTGTAATAAGAAGCCAAAAGTAGATAAACTAAAGCTTATTACTAAGTAATTAATAACTCATCATTTTTATTTGAAAAAGTACCTAGATATTCAATGAAGATCCATCAGTTAACTTAATTTAGCAAAACTCCAAGGGTATAAATTGCCAAAGAAATTTGGGAAGCATTGTTATGTTTTAATGTCTATTTATAAACTTTCCCCCTTCTTTTATCTATTCAATTGTTCTTAACAATTATGTCTGGATTACTCATGAAAATTTCATGAGATATTTGACAAAGCTAGTCAGCATCTCAAATTATTTTCCTTTGAATTATTTTTATAATATGCATGATGAGCAGTCATCAAAAAAGCAAGAATCCTAAAAAAGTTAAATTCATAGGTCATTTCATTTTATTGCTGTGCTTAGTTCTGCATTTTGACATTTCTCCTTGGGTTGAATTTGTAGTTTAATAATCTTAACCATCTAGTTTAAGTAAATAAATTTATTTGACTAGTAAATACCTAGATAGAATAAGAGTTGTATGTCTACATTATATTTATTGTTGGCAATTCTGAAGATATGTCTTTTTAAATTAAAAAAAAAAAAAACTTAAACTAGATTTATTTACCAAAGATTATTTCAGATTATGTAAACTTGAAAAAAGATTTTTTCCTCATATTTCTGAAAGCTGGAGGAATATTTAACTTACATAAATGCTTATTTTTTAAGACAAATAAACAGAGCTCCTTAACAGATTTGATAGCTTTCACTGAAAATGTTTAGCTATGTGCCAGATAAAAGAACAAAAACACACTAATGTTTAAAATAATTTAGGAATTGAATTATGGTTTTGGCTAATGGAACAAGTTAAGATTATTTCCCCTATGGTTTAAGATTTTTCCTATTTATGGAAAAAACATAAGACAATTCATTTACCCTATTTCCAAATTGATCATTTTTCCTGATGAGACATGTCCTGAAATTTATGGATGAAAGAGACAACTCTTAGACTTAGAGGAGACAGGTTATAAAACATATCCAAAAGGCCCCAAAGTTTAGACTTCAGGTTTAAATACCAATATATGCTCAAAGAATAAAAGGGTATGGGGAAAAACATGAATAATTTTCACTTGCAATTTCTTAATTATGTTCTTTCTCTCATTCTTTCTATCCTTTCTTTATGGAATTCTATTAAAACTAGTCTGAATGTTTGCAGTGTTCTTGTCATGAATTTTAATTTCTTCATTTTTTTGCCTATATATTTTATTTTGCATTAGAATTATTTTCATATTTATATGCTTGTTTCTCTAATTTTCATTTCTACACTCTATAGATAATTTTTCAAATCTATTCTATTGTTGTTGTTGTTGTTCTCTTATTCTTTTTTTGTTTTGCTTTTTTTTTTTTTTTGGCNCTCCCTTGGCTTCTTTCTTTCCTCTTCTTTCATGTACACTGTGAGATTTCCAGACCTCTGCAAAGTTGCTTCTCATTTCTGTTCTCAAGGTGATGTCTATCTTGCTGAAAATTCTCCCCTTGCAGATTGTGATTTTTCAGGAGGGCAGGAACTGAGTCATTTTTTTCAGGAATGTTGTCAGCATTTTGTGGTGTTTCCTAATTCAGTAAACATTTGTCAAATGAATGAATACCTATTATAGGCCCATAGACACAATGGTGTTGAGTTTACTATCAAGTTTCTATATTATTCTCTGTCATTCTTTATTGATTTCAAAGACATGCTACTCCTTCATGACGATTTACAAAATGCATAAGGGGTGTGTGTGTGTGTGTGTGTGCACGTGCTCCATCCCATATACATAGCTCATGTACCAAGTTTGTGAACCTACATACTTTTCCCCAAGTAAGCTCATCAATAAATACATTTCCTTTAAGCAGGCCTGGACAGCTGTCCACACAAACCCTCAGTCATAGGTAATTGAATGCTTCCACATTCAATTACAAGGTTGAACTCTGGTTGTGTGTCATCTGTTGATGGCCTAGAACAAGGTTCATTAGAGGAGAGGCAATGTCTATAGGATGGGGCTTTCTCTCCTAGGTGCTACTGTTGGAAATGATGACACCCCACGGTGGCTAGACACTCATCATTGTCCCTGGAAGATGCCCCTTTTCAACATTGCTCCTCTCCCATCCTTTATTCTGTTGAACGTCACATCCTGGATGCCCTCTCTGGAGTTCCACACTGAGCCCAGAGTGGCTCTTAATGAACATTTCATTAATGGATAATAAAGTAGTGAATAATCAATAGATTAAATAAACGAGTGTTTGGAAATTTTGTGTTAGGTTAGATACATTTCCAATATGAGTTTCTGTTTTCTTTTCTTTTTCTTTTTTTTTTTTTTTTGGCACCAGGAATTGAACCCAGGGGATCTCAACCATTGAGCCACCTCTCCAGCCCTTTTTATTTTTTCATTTTGAGACAGGGTCTTGCTAAGTTGCTGAGGCTCTCTTTGTACTTGAAATCCTCCTGGCTCAGCCTCCTGAGCTGCTGGAATTACAGGAGTGTGCTACTGCACCTGGCTCAAGTCTATTCTTTTTATATTTCTTTATCATGGTTTAAATAATTTTTTCATGATTTTATCACATTAAAAATACCAAATTTATGATATTTTACATGTTCTATTACTATGAAAAATCTATGGCTTATTTTGCCAGAAGGAAAAATCACCTTGTCTGGATTGTTTCTCATGGGTTACACTATAAATTTTGCAATTATGTCTCTCTATTTGTTTTGTGTTAAGTTATGTCAAATGACCCAAGGACATCATGAACATGAGAGCATTTTAGTTATCACTGCCTTTTCTGGGAAATTTATGGACCAAATGGATATAGACAGTATCCAATATTATGTAGGGCATTGATAACATATCTATATATTTTCAAAATAGAATTTAAATTTTTTTTAGTCTAGAAACTAGGATTTTATCATTTAATACTTCCTTTAAACACTCAGATTTATGAAACAGTTTGCACTTCATATTTTTATTTTTTATAAACCCAATGTTTCATTTTCTTCTTTTCTTTAGCATTAAAAATCATATTTTAGTAGCTGCAGATCTTGACAAAGAAGAAAAATATACATAGCCAACTAACATTACAATTACTTATTTATTAGGCAATCCCTGTCCCAGATTCTTTCCACAGTGTACCCATTTAATTTTTATAACAATCTTATAAGATAAAATTATTAAAATCAATCTTAAGTCTGAAAATTGTGCTTCAGGTATTAAAGAAGTTGACTAATAAATGGGAAACTTCAAATTTGAACCAATTTTTAACTATAAAATTGGTCGACTTAAACCATTTCTCCATATTGAGAAATAAAGTGAGGAAAGTAGCTCTTCAAAATATTTTATTGTACCTTGTTCAACAAATTGATAATTTATCTAATATCTATAAATAATATAATATATAAAATACTTAGCATGGTTTTTATTTGAATTAATAACCTTTCATGCTTTACCAACAAAATATTTGTTTTTTAGTTGAGTCATACTGGTAATCTCTTGCAGATTTTTTTTTTTTGCAATGTATGACTTTTTTTCTTTTCTTTTTTTCTGTTTTCTTTTTTCTTAGTTACATATGACAGTACAATGATCTTGACATTTCATACATTTGAATAAAATGGTGTATAATTTCTCATTTTTCTGATTGTACAGGTTGCAGAATCACATTGGTCATACAGTCACCTATGTACATATAGCAATAATAATGTCTATTTTATTCTGCTGTCCTTCTTATCCCCCCTTCCCCTCCTCTCCCCTCCCATCACTTCTCTCTACCCAATCTAATGTTACACACTTCTTTTTTTTTTCTCCTCACAACATCATACATGTATTCTGTATAATGATGAGGGTCTCCTTCCATCTTCCGGGATTAAATGTGCCAAAAAGTCCATAAATTCCATCTCTAAAAAATATCTATTTTCAAACATTGTGAATCCAATTATTAGTAGGTACTAATTGTAATCTTAGTTTTGTATGTGATATAAACAATTGTTGACTGTGCAACACCATGATATTCTGTGAGACTAAAGTTAAGATTAACTTAAGTAATTTATGTAGATCCATTTAGTGTATATATCTTCATAACTCATGCCCTTTTTTAATGAGACTAATATAAATAATCAACAAATAAGGGAGACCTTATCAGGAAAAAAATTCTTGTAGTTATATATCTCAGAATTAGCATTTAATATAGGAAATTTCTGAAAAATGTGCACCCATGCACATGCATAATTGTAGATATATATGTATTTTTGTAGACCTTTACTGATAGAATAAGAGGTCTATGTCTACATTATAACTTTGGGCTCTTTCAAATATTTATATATAGACACATTTGGTAGTAAATTTCATTTTATGCTTATTTTATTCATTTCTCTGTTAACTATTAGTATTATAGTAATGAAAATTAGAAATAGTCAGTTGCAGATTCTCAGTAATTACCAAAAGTTAATTAGAAGTATTCAGTTAAAACACACACACACACACACACACACACACAGTGCTCCCATTGATAAATTTTAAGTACATTTAATAAAGAAATCCAAGATTAAGCCAATCATAAATTGTTGTATGCTATGTTAATGCTTTCTGTGGTTGGCCAAATTAAATATTGATAGACCATACTCCCAGAAGATGTTAGACATAGATATTTTATTTATCTCAAAGGCTAAAAGCTAAAATGGAGCCAACCTAGAAACCGTGTGTTTATCCCGTTAAGCAGCAAAAATGAGCATAATTGTTTCTTCTCAGTTCTCTTCTCACTTGATGAAGAGAAAATTAATAATTTGGGCTGAAACCATGACTGGCTTGTCAGTCTATACCTAATGTTATATGTTTTAAATGCAAAAAATATGTCAGTAAGATATTTCGTCTTCTATTCAAGTGAATAAGTCAAATGAATTTTAAGGGTAAATAAAATAACTAAAGATAGATTGCTGCTTTTCTTGAGTATACTTTACACTCTCAATATTGTGTTAAATTTCACATAGATCTCCAGAGATATGCAATGATGAAAATAAAAGCAAAAACATCTATGAGGAGATTGTGTTTATGACAGAATTTGGTTAAAAATTTATCTTGAATATGATGTGGGGAAAGAAATCCAAGACACTTTATCTCACAATCAACAAGAAATTTAGATATAGTTGGAGGGTTCTGGAAGATATATGATTGTGGTAAGCCATTCTTATAAACCGTGGCCGCCATTAGAAGATGGTGCCGGCTTCCACTGTGGCCTGTGATAAACAACTCCTTATATGGAGAGTTGGCGCGCAATCCCTTACCACCCTATGAGAGAGATCCACGTGGCGGCTTAGGATTGGGATGCGGGGGGCTTTATTAAGCTGTGCTTGGGTGTGTCGGGCGGCGGGCGCTAGAAGATGATACATGACTCAAGGCCTGAATAAACTGTTGAAAGAAGAATCCTGTGTCGTGTTTCCCTGGCTGGTGAGGGGTCCCAACAATTGGTGGCCCGTATGGGGAATTAATATTCCTTGATCCCAGGATCCAGAACTTTCAGCAGTCAGGGTGGTGCACCAGTAAGTTCCCAGGTAAGTGGGAATCCGCAAGTAAGTAGCGGGACGCTCCTCCGTAGAAAAGGAGAGAGCGGGGATTTTTGTACTTTCACTTTCATTATATCTTTGGAGACATTATGGGCGCTACCTCTTCAAGCCCAATTTTGTTGGCCCTAGATGGGTTGCTACGTTCAAAAGGACTTAAGGTAAAGCAGAGCACTTTGCAGATGTTTTTGAGAGAAGCTGATATAGCGGCTCCTTGGTTTGCCTTTTCAGGGAGTCTTACGATTCCTAGCTGGGACTTGNACCAGGCTACCTGTGTTATCCTACTTCTCGCCGTCGTCACGATGCAGGATGCATGCGAGGCAAGGCACTGCACTTGAGTGATCCCTCAAAGGACCTCAAGGAAAGCATGTCCTATTGCATGCGGGTTTGACGTCCACGCCCCGCCCTATGAAAAAAGGCGTCGGCTGATATGGGATCAGGTCTGGGGAAGGCACCTCCTTAGGACTGAACCATACATTGCAGCCACTTCTGCACAGTGGGATAGGACCTCTACTTTTGCCTGCATTGTTATATAAAATAGAAGGGGGAACTGTGGTAAGCCATTCTTATAAACCGTGGCTGCCATTAAAAGATGGCGCCGGCTTCCACTGTGGCCTGTGATAAACAACTCCTTATATGGAGAGTTGGCGCGCAATCCCTTACCACCCTATGAGAGAGATCCACGTGGCGGCTTAGGATTGGGATGCGGGGGGCTTTATTAAGCTGTGCTTGGGTGTGTCGGGCGGCGGGCGCTAGAAGATGATACATGACTCAAGGCCTGAATAAACTGTTGAAAGAAGAATCCTGTGTCATGTTTCCCTGGCTGGCGAGGGGTCGCGACATATGATACTTGAGGGCAAAGAATACATAATTTCCAGGAAAATCAGAATTTTCTTTGAGAAACTTTTCTTTGGGAGTTTAGACAAATACAAGAGGCTGAGACTTCATCTTTGAGGTTTCTCCAAAGTTAATAGTTGAGACTCGGAAGAGAAGGTAGTGAAAAAGAAAGTAAAGTTTTCATTAAAGAATACATGAGCAAAAATTTGGGAAATATCCAGAGTAATAGAAACTAGAGATAAAGAATTTCAAGGAAGGATTTGTTATTAGCAATACAAACAGAAAAGAAAGATGAAATTTTATCAAATCAAAATAGAAATCTTTTACATTGTCTAGAAAATATACTAATAAAAAGGTATAAAGATACTATAAAAAATATACTAATAAAAAGGTATATATCTTGAATATTCAAGATTATAAAGAAAATATTGTGGAAGAGTGTGAAAATGATAGGTAATTTCTAAAGAATTTGTCTATGAAAGCAAAAAAACCAAAAAACAAAAAACAGAAGCCAGAAATCAGGAAAACATAGCAGTTCAGATCTTCAGTGTTGTAGAGAAGGGAAGATCTGGGTTGAATTATCACTTTCTATACTTACCCACTACTTTATTATAGATAATAGATCAACATTTCTGAATTCCAGTTTTCTTATTTGTGAGATTAATAATATAAACCCTATGACATTATTGTGAAAAGTGAAATAAAGAATTATATCTTTCTTGGTAGCTATAACTGTAAATCAGATTATAGTGACAAACACTATTTAAATTTGGTTTTGAAAAAGAAAATCCCATAAATCACAATATATTTATGTTTTGTGTATAAATACTGTGTGGTAACATAGGAAATATAATTTTAGCATAATCCGGTTCCCCAAAATTATCTAAAATCTCTTTATTCTTTCTTATAGCTTTACCTAACAGGTTATTATTGTTTTGCTAGGTTTGCCATAATAAAATACCACAAACTGACTTAAACAATAAGAAATTATTTTCTTACAATTCTGGAAGCTAGAATTCCCAGATCAAGGTGCCATCAGGTTTGGATCCTTTGGGAAGAAGAATCTATTTCATATTCTTATTGGCTAGCAGATGATGATTTTCTTCCTGTATCTTCACAATGTCTTCCCTTTGTACATACCTGTGCTGAAATTTCTTCTTATGAGGATAACAGTTCTACTAGATTAGGGCCGACTCTAAAGAGCTCATTTTTACTGGCATGCCTTATTAAATACCCTATCCTTAAATTCAGTCACATTCAAGGATACTGAGAGAGAGAATTTGGAAGAGAATAATTCAGCCTAATAAGTTTCTTTGGTAAATGAATCCTATTACTTTTTGGATTTATACATTAAATGAAAACTAAGGTGAGACTTTTCTTATAACTTTGAATTTTATTCAAATTGGAAATATGAAATTTTGTTATAAATTTCCCAAAATGGGAAGTTTAAAGGGAAGATTCCCAATAGAGGCAAATATTGACTATTTTAAAACATAGTACATCATAACATCATAGATATTAATTATTTTAATTCTTTCAAAAACAATTTATCCAATATTGCTTATTTACAAAAATTCCAGCAGGAGAACACATCAATCTATTATTATTATTATTATTTATTGGTTGTTCAAAACATTACAAAGCTCATGACATATCATCTTTCATACATTTGATTCAAGTGGGTTATGAACTCCCATTTTTACCCCAAATACAGATTGCAGAATCACATCGGTTACACATCCACATTTTTACATAATGCCATATTAGTGACTGTTGTATTCTGCTACCTTTCCTATCCCCTACTATCCCCGCTCCCCTCCCCTCCCATCTTCCCTCTCTACCCCATCTGCTGTTGTTCAATTCTCTCCCTTGTTTCCCCCCCCCTTTCCCCTCACAACCTCTTATATGTAATTTTGTGTAACATTGAGGGTCTCCTTCCATTTCCATACAATTTCCCTTCTCTCTCCCTTTCCCTCCCACCACTCATCTCTGTTTAATGTTAATCTTTTCCTCATGCTCTTCCTCCCTGCTCTGTTCTTAGTTGCTCTCATTATATCAAAGAAGACATTTGGCATTTGTTTTTTAAGGATTGGCTAGCTTCGCTTAGCATAATCTGCTCTAATGCCATCCATTTCCCTGCAAATTCCAGATTTTGTCGTTTTTTAATGCTGCATAATACTCCATTGTGTATAAATGCCACATTTTTTAATCCATTCATCTATTGAAGGGCATCTAGGTTGGTTCCACAGTATTGCTATTGTGAATTGTGCTGCTATGATCATTGATATGGCAGTATCCCTATAGTACGCTCTTTTAAGGTCCTCAGGGAACAGTCCAAGAAGGGCGATAGCTGGGTCAAATGGTGGATCCATTCCCAGCTTTCCCAGGAATCTCCATACTGCTTTCCAAATTGGCCGCAACAATTTG
>NW_026000037.1:35785795-35807825 GCF_001458135.2 Marmota marmota marmota
GTTTGAGTTTTTAATTTGGTTTATGGTTTCCTGCATTCTAGGATTACTGTTTGATTTTTTTTTTAGGATCTCTATCTCCTGGTAGAGTTCCTTCTTTGCAATTTGAATTTGCTTATGCAATTCGTTTTCAAAGTATTCTTTCATTGTTTTGACTTGCTGTCTCATGACTTCTCTAAGATTCCATTCCATCTGAGTCAGGTATGCCTTGAGTTCTTTCTCTGTCCATTTTTCTGATGCCTCTAGGTCCTCCTGTAGATTTAAGTTGTCCTGCATTGTTTGTAATCCTTTTTTCCCTTGTTTTTTCATGTTGTTCACGTTACTTTCCAACTTTGTTTAACTGCTGTGTTTCTGTTTTCTCCTATAAATTTGTTTTGGTTTTGTATATCTCTGTAGTCTCTCCTTTGTGGTGGGAGACTATGCCTAGAAATGTTGGGCTTTATTGTACTTTAAAGCTGATTCATTCAATTCATAAAAGGCTTCTGGATTCTGTATTCATATAGTGATTTGTTGTTTGTTCTTAGGACATTATGTTTAGGTTAGGTGCTATGAAGGTATAAGGGTTAGTATGTCTTGGCTACTTTGGAAGATTGCTCTACTGAAGGGGGATATTAACAGGCGATTGGATCAGGGTGTTTGGTAGTAGCTAGGTATTTAGGAGCCCTATAGACAGCCTCGAAACATTCACCTATTTGCATTTAGACAATTACACTTAATGGAAGACGTAATGCTTGGGATGAAAGTTGGGGTGTAGGGGAAGGAAGGTGCTCTTAAAAAGAAAGAGGGAGAGAAAGATAGATAGATTAGAGGAGAATGGAAAGAACAATAAAACTTGAAATGGGAAAGAAAGAAAGAAGGAAAAGGGGAGAAAAGAAAAAAAGAGAAAAAAAAATGAAGTCTTAGAGATCCATTTTCTTCTCTTCCAGTAGGCAGAGCTGTGCCTTTCAAGCCGAGCTTCTGCCCTCTATGTACCAACAGCCATCCCTGTAAGGCGGCTCCGGGGAGTCTCTCAATCCTGTTAGTCCAGCGCCCTTTCACTTCCCCAGCCACTCCCCCCTTCCTCCTGCCAGCAGGCCAGGTCCTGTTCACCGGAGGCAGTTCCCCAAGGATCTGGTTACCCTTGCAGCCCCACCACGTGTCCTATTTCCTGAACGACAGAGCACTCTCTCTGTCATTCATCTAAGCCCCCGTGCTGTGGAGTGGTGATCTGGGAACCAACAGTTTAATTTTTCCAAGCCCCTTTGGTGGCCACGCCCCCGGAAACTGGCGGCTAAGACCTTGGGTGTCGCTGCTGGTGGTAAGGGGAGTTGGGGATCGGGAATCCCCTCTGCTTCCCTACAGTCACGCCCCTGGAGAGATTCCCGAGATTTCCCGGGTGCTTGTATCTGGTGGGGGTGGGAGTCACACACCTGCTAAAGTGGATTCCGCTGGGAAGGAATTCCGTCGGCCGAACTCTGGTGAGACGTCACCTCTCTGCTATGGGGGGCCCCAGGCTCCTTGCCAGAGTGTCCGAAGGGAGGGGTGGGACTGGTCTGTCTCTGGTCTGACCGGATCTCGGTTGGTTTCAGCTCCGGGTTCGCTATTTCATGAAGGCTTGGCTAGAGACCTCTTCCTAGAGTCCCTGCGTCGCTCCTGCTGAGCTGCGCCTCCGAGGCTGGTGGCACAGAGTCGCACGGGCCGGGGCCATGCGGGAGGGTGGCCAACGGTCGCAGAGTCGCGCAGGCGGTGGCTGGCGGGTCTGGACCTCTGCACCCCGTGTGGTGGAAATTCACTCGTCTGGGGCAAACTGTCACCTCCAAAAATCCTACTAATTCCCCGCCGGTCTCTCTTCAGTGGAATTTTGCTAGGAGTTTCTCAGCAGGTAGAATCTAAGCATATCAATGTGTCTCTCTGACCCCGTTATTGAGGAGGTACTGAAAGCGCTTCCTCCCCGCCTGCCGCCATGTTGGATCTCGTCAATCAATTATATAGATTTTTATAAAATATAAAATTTTTTAAAATATAGATTTTTAAAAAATAACTTGAAAAAGTTAAATTATTTTCAGAATATATTGCTCTTCTTAAATAACAAATGACAGTATTCATCTTTAAGACTTACTCCGAATCTATAATAATCAAGATGATGTGGTACTTTAAAAAGTAAACAAGTAGATCACTGTAATAAGACACAGAGCTCTGAAACAGACTCATACTATATTTGTGATTCAAAGAAGAAAAACTATTTTTTTGTCTTTAAAAAATGGTGCTAGAACATCAAGGTAGTCACATTAAAATATAACTAATCTAAACACATATCTTTCAAAACAAGTAACTTGGTTATAGACCTAAGTGTAAATGCAAAATTATAAAACTTCTAAAATAAAACATTGGGGAAATATCTAGAAGAACTTTGGTTTGCTAAGAACTTTTTAGAAATCATACAAAGTGCAAAAATGCCAGAAAAAAATTGATAAATTGGACTTCGTTAAGATTAATTGTTCTGCTTTATAAAAGGCACCACAAGGAGAAAAAAAAACATAGGCCAAATACTACAAAAAGGTTTTTGCAAAACACATATAGTTAAAGCATTTTTATCTAAAATAAACTATGAATATTTGAAATTTAACAAAAAGAAAATAAACCTTCCAATTAAACAATGAAAAAATAGAACTTTTCTTGGCTATTTTATTTTTTTATTAGTTGTTCATGACAATACAATGATCTTGACATATCATACATTTGATTCAAATGGGGTATGAATTCTCATTTTTCCACGTGTACAGGTTGCAGGATCACATTGGTTATATGGCCACGTATATACATACAGCAATACTAGTGTCTACTGTATTCTGCTGCCCTTCCTATCTTTATAGAGACTTCAGCAAAGAAGACATAGAGGTGGAAAGCAGCACATGAAAAGTTGTCAACATCATATGTTTTTAGGGAATTTCCAGTTCAAGTAATAATGAAATACCATTGCACATTCGTGAAATCCTTAAAATCTGAAACACTGACAAAATCAAATGCTAGTGAAAATGTGAATTAATAAAAACTCTCCTTTGTTGCTAATGGAAATGCAAAATGATTTTGGAAGATAATTTGACAGTTTTTTACATAGCTCAAGAGGGTTGTGATATAATCAGGCTCTTAAGTATTCACTGGAATTAATTGGCAATTTATTTCTATGCAAAAACTTGTATATATTCTTTACAGCTTTATTCATAATTTCCCCAAACTGGAAGCAACCAAGATGTCTTCCAAAGGTTAATTTGACAAACAAATTGTGATACATCATACAATGGGACAATATTAAGTGATATAAATAAACTATTAAGAAACAAAAAATAAATGGAGGAATATTAATCACATAGTGCTAGGTGAAAGAAGCCAGATGGAAAGGGCTAACGTCAAGTATATTAGCTTTTGATAGTCTGAAAAAGGCAAATCTATATATATATATATAAAATATTAGATGTTTCCAAGGGTTAAGTAGAGGGAGTAAATAGGTGCAGCAGAGGGCATGAAGGTATTCTGTATGAAATGTACTGAAGGATATATATTATTATGCATTTGTAAAAAGTCATAACTATATAAAACAAAAGTAAAGTTATAAGTATGTACTTTTGTTTGTAATAATATTGGTTCTGCAATTGAGATATGTATAACAGACTAATGCAAGGAGTAACAATAAGAGAATTTATGAAACTGTGAAATAGAGACTAAACTCTATGTATTATCAGTTTAATTTTCTCTAAACCTAACATTTCTATGAAAATGAATTTATTAAATCTAAAAAATGAAGTTGATTTGGGATACCTAAACTGCATCTTAGAAGGACCTTTATCTTTTGAAAAGTATTACAGGTCTAAGAATCCAAATAGTAATAATTCTATGTGCTACTTACAACTAAATACAATTCGATATGTAACAAAGCAGGAAAATGCAGCTGAGCATCAGATGCTAAAGCATTAATAGAAAAAAACCACAAAGTATTCATATTATCTTTGGAAAAGCAGACTTTAAAATAGTTGTAATTAACATATTAGAGATAAAGGAAAGATAGGAAAGTAAAATAACTGATACACATACAGACATATACACTGCGTCATCAAAAGACTTAAACTATAAGAAATACTAATAGAAATTCTTCAGGGTGATGAAAATTATCTCTGATAGAAGCTTTGAACTCTAAGAAGAAATGAAGACTTTAAGAAATGTTGTTTGTAAATTAAATAAATACTGTTTAAAGCAAAAGTAAAAACAAAGTATTGTATACTTTATAACACATAATACTAAATATATGTCAATAGAACAGTGTATCAGATGCAGAAAAAGGACTATAACTGTTATGAAATTTTACCTGGCTCAGGAAGTGGCAATTGTCCCAAATTAAAGTAGACTTAACTAAGGAAAGAATATCCTTTTAAAAATCTCTGATTAACCAACAACAACAAAAAAAATAGCAACAGATTAAAACATTAATATCTGAGAAAATGGAATTAAAAGTGGTCGATTTATCCAAAGAGAAGAGAGGAATAAAGAACATTTAGACAAAAAAATCAAATATCAGGACGGCATTGTTAATCACAATTCAATAAAGAAGTATATTTATTATATATGGTTGATAAATATTTTCAATGAAAAATAAAGATGGTCAAACTGGATGAAGCACAACTGCCTGCTGTTTAGAGGATAGATATTTTTTTGGGGAAAAAAAGTGTAAAATTGTAACAAAAGGATGGAAAATGACAGCCCAAATAGACCCAACCAATAGAAAGCTCAGGTATCCACATTAACAATAGGCAAAGAAGTCAAGAATAGCATGATATTTTATATTAAAGGAATTAAATCTACAACAACATAAAACAATTTTGAGTTTAAATTCAACTAATAACCTGATTCTAAAATTCATTAAAATTTTTAAAAAGAAAGAAGAAATTTAATGAAATTTTTATTGAGAACTTTAACACACCTTAGTAACTGATAGAATAGGAAGACAAAAATTAGAACACAAATAGAACATTTGAGTAATCTTATGAACATAGCATTGTTAACTTTTTAAAAACACCATATCTACAACTAAAGAACACATAATTTTAGAGGGAAAAATATGTACAGCTTGGAATGAGGGTCATGACCTAGAGATCAAGCATAATGTTATAGAACTCAAGACAAGTATTAGATAAATAAACTCTTAACACACTCTTAAACCAACCTTGACAACGTCAGTGGTCAGGAAGTAATTTATCTGACGGTTAGGAAAAAAATGCAACACTTCCTAAAGAAAGCAAATACATTCCAGACTCACTGAAACATAATGTCACATTATAAAGAATATGATTTTAACATTATCAGGCATGTAAAAAAGCATATTTTATGACTTATAATGAACAGTTTAATGAATTGAAAGAATTCAAGGCAACACAGATGTTGTAAATTAGCAGTTGAGGACATTCAAGCAGGACATATACAACAGGAATTCTCAGTCTTGGAATTATAAACATTTTGGAACATGAATTCTTTGGAGTGGCGGCTTTCCTGTGCATTGTAGGATGCTATGCATAACCTCTGAACTGTGTTGTCCACCAGATGCTAATAATAACTCACCCACCCAAGTTGTGACACCCCAAAAATAACTCAGACATTACTGAATGTGCTCTGGAGATGGGGTGAAAATTTCCCCCTATGAAGAACCACTGTGTAGCCTGGAAAAAGGAGTGATTATCAGGATATGTAGTTAAGTGGAAAAAAAAATAGCAAACTGTACAATAATATGAATGATATGATCACTTCTTTCTAAAAGGAGGAGTAGAATATAAAAACCTGTGTATGTTTTAATGTAGTGGAAGAATAAACCAAAACTGTATATGATAAGTAATTGTGGGAGACAGAGAACACAAGGTACAAGGAGAGTAGCATGTATGAAGAATCAATTTGGGTGTCAACATACTTTATATATAAACAGAGATATGAAAAATTGTGGCATATTTGTGTAATAAGAATTGTAATGCAAAAAATCAAAGTACATGTATAAAGGAATGAATTGGCATCAATATACTCTATACACAAAGATGAAAAATTGTACTCTATATGTGTAATAAGAATTGTAATGCAGTCCACTGTCGTGTATTTAAAAAAAATAAAATCAATAAAACTAAAAAAAAAGAAGAGTAACATAAGTGACAAATTTTCAAATATAACTTGCTACAAATTTTTAACATTGGAAATGTGAATGTTTAATTTTCTTAAAAATAAAATTACACAAGAATGAAAAAATGCCACTAAATTTAAAAATTGGAAGTTAATGAGTTTCATCATACAGTGAAAAAAGTAAATACTTTAAGTGATTTTATAGCACAATATTTTGACCATACGCCCTTAGAGTAATACAGGTCCTAGGCAAAAATGGATATGAAAAAATCCTGAAATTTACTCTCTAGTTTAATTGTATTATCAATTATCAAAATGTTATATAATTATTACTATTTTTAAAAAATTAATGCATAGTGTCTGTTGGGTAATGGAAGTAAAATCTTGAAGCATCTAAAGTACCAGCTCCTGATTCTGAAAATTGATAAACATAATGAAATCATTAAATATTTAATTCACATTCTTTTACAAACTGTTTTTTAAGGTAACTAGTAAATCCTTCTTGAAGAATCTTTTAAATCAAAGAAT
Organism: Marmota marmota marmota; assembly: GCF_001458135.2. Lineage (NCBI taxonomy): Eukaryota > Metazoa > Chordata > Mammalia > Rodentia > Sciuridae > Marmota > Marmota marmota. Next base: position 35,792,450 of record NW_026000037.1, read on the forward strand.
TCTAATTAGTATAAATGGGGGAAATGATAATATTATGAATCAGTATTTTGCAACTCCATAAAATATTTCAGGCAATGATGAAACATTGGATGAAAAGTTGGTAAGAAAACTTATAATAAAGAAAAGTTCATCACTGAAAATTATTCAAGTCTCTGAGACTAATTTCCATCTTGGGGTATACTAGGATGAATAAATTTTTAAAAATTAAAAAAAAAAACTTTAAATGACACTAAGCAAATAAACAGACAAATCCAGACTGTAAAATACTCTAAAGAAGAACCCCTTCTCTGTACTGGTCAATAACAGGATAAAAAGGGACGTAGTAATTATTATAGTTTCCAGGATATTTAAGACACCTAAAGACCAAATGTAACATGTAAATCTTATTTGTATTGTTACATAAAGAAATGAGCTGTGGCATAGTGGTCCATGCCTGTAATCCAGGAAGCTTGTGAGGCTGAGGCAGGAGGATCCCAAATTCAAAGCCAGCCTCAGCAATGGTGAGATCCTGTCTCTAAGTAAAATACAAAATAGGGCTGGGGATGTGGCTCAGTAGTTGAGTGCCCCTGAGTTCAATCCCCAGTACAAAAAAAGAAAAAAGAAAAAAAAGAAGAAAAGAAATGAGCTGTTGCTCAACACATTTTATATAAGTAGAGCAATTCAAACATGCACTGAGCATAAAATGATCTTAAAGATTTGTTTAAAGATCTGTTGGTATTGTGGCTATATAAGATGCTCCAATTACTTTTAGAAACAGTAAAGTACACAGAGATTACATAACTCAGTTCCAGGATAATTCTAAAATATAATAGCAGAAGGGAGAAAAAGTGAAGTCAATGAGATAAACTCTTGATAAACACTGGACCCAAGTGATTAGTATAGGTCATTTCATTGTACTATTTTATGTACTTTATTTATGTGTGAAAACATCCACAATAAAATATTAAGGGATATTTTCGAAGAATAGCCATTTGCATAGGGAAATCCCATGGTACAAGTGACTGTTCTATATGAGCTCAATTTTAGGATTTCTTCTAGGTGATGAGATTATTTTTTCATTACTATGTCTTTCTTTTTTATGTTTCTAATACCAACAGATATTTGTAATAATGAAATATACATAATTTTAAGAGAAATATTCATAAACCCGTGTGTAAATCCTGTGCTGATCTGACACTGCTTTTACATCTTTGTCTGATGTGCCACACCTTTGATTATATTAACTAAGTTTAACTTGTCACCTTCCCATTAACAGAGCTGTCAGAGATTTCACCTTTGGTATTATCTGTTCTTGTATTTTAACATGTCTGATTATCATCATTATTAATAATTACAATTTTGTAGAATTTGATAATTTTAAGTCATAACACTACTCATTCAGCAAACATTTACTCCACGTCTACTATCAGTCAGGCACTCTTCTAGGCACTGGGACAAAAAATGATGAAAAAAAGAGTCCCTGTTCAGACAGATTTCAGAATCTCAGTGTGCTGAAGAAAGAAAAGAGGGAATAATCTCCAAAATGTCTAATATCAAATATAACTCTCTAAACAAAAGCAAACATGACATCTTCAGTCCTTACAAGATACCCAACTACCAGGTCAAATCTTATGAAACATATTCCACAATTTGGCCTACAAAGTAGCATTTTCATATGCTTTCATTTAATAATATTCTCCAACTTGTGTTTTAGAGACCAGACAAGCTGTTGATGATATTTGTTTAATTCCATTAAACAAATGGGAAAATTTTGACACAACACAAGCGACATGAAACAGAAGAGTTAGAAAACAGACATTAAAGGTAAACCCAGTTAAGCACTCTCTCTCTCTTCAGGTATTGGTCATATAAACAAAGAACTAGATCTAGACCCCTACCTCAAAAATCACTTATATGAGAATTGCCATAACATACAAAGACTTTTAGTTTCCTCAAAATTTTCATAAATACAGTCAATAGATTTACTCTTAGAACTTGTGTTCATTACTGAGAAAAGGGTATCCATAAATTGAAGATATTAAATAAATGCTGAGAAAGTGATAGTGCTCTGCTTCCTTATGGTTCATGTGAGTCATAAATGGAAAGAAAAAAGCCATAGAGACATCCTTGATTAAGATCACAGTTTAAGTGGATCGTGATGGCTCATGCCTGCAATCCCAGTGGCTCAGGAGGCTGAGAGAGGAGGATGGTGAGTTCAAAGCCAGCCTCAGCAAGAGAGAAGCACTAAGTAACTAAGTGAGACTGTCTTTAAATAAAATACAAAATAGGACTGGGGATGTGGCTCAGTGGTTGAGTGCCTGAGTTCAATCCCAGGTAACCTCCCACCCCCAAAACAAGATCAGAATTTAAATGCTTTTCTTTGAGTAGTTGCATATAAAAAAGAAAACACTAAAACTCTATAATTTAAGCATAAATTTCATGCACAAAAATACTGTCTAATATGAACCATTCTATTGTGTGGTACTATTTATCAGGGAGAGAAGGGAAATGGAGAACAACTAACTCGACTCTCTCACTTTTTGAGCAAAGGATTGGGTAGCAAACTAAAGGCACATGTAATAGCCCTATCTGGTTATTATTTTTAGTTATTCAAACATGGTTATGTCTAAGTGAAGTGTTCCATAATATTAGCATAATGAATGTTCAAGAGTAAGTTTAATATTTCTCCATAAATATTCTTTCCTTTAGAAAATTCTAAGTGGAGATTTTTCAACTATTAGAAAGTTGTTAAGCCTTTATTAATTGAATAACTAACTAGATAATCAATTAATTCAACACAGTTTATTAAATATCAAGTATGAGTGGGGTGTTGTCAATGTGAAGATGAACAAGACAGTCATGGATCTGTCTTCCTGCATATTCACTGGTAATCTTAGGCTGCATTAATCACATTATTTTTTGTGATATAACGGCTTTTATTCTTAACAAAAAGGTTTTAGTCCCAGTTGTTCAGCAGGCTGAAGCAGAGAATCACAAGTTTCAGGACAGCCTGGGCAAATTAGTAACACAATGTCTCAAGACAAAAATTTTAAAAGGACTGGTTATGTAGATCAGTGGAGAGCACTTGTTTAGCATGAGCAAAGCCCTAGGTTTGATCCCCAGGACAGCAAAATGAAGAAAGGAAGGAATGAATGAATCAAATAATGCTATTATGTCACTAGATTTTCTAACTTAAAATTTAGTTTATCAAATTAAAAAAATGTGGAAATAAAAAAAGTAACTTCACTAGATAAAGAATTCTAAAAAATAAAATAATAAAATTGAGTTCAATTTCCTATAGTAACTTATCAAGTTATTTCTTATTTTTCCAAGAACCTACTGACATAGATTCCATGCTATTCCTTAGTAATACTATAAACACTACCACAGCTATCAGTGCTACCACTACTATCAGTACTACCACTATTGTTCTGCTCCTATTGGAGGAAATTTTGGAAGAGTATGGCTGTCCATATTGTACAATCTTAAAATTATTCAGAAATGTAACTTAAAATATGTTATAAATAAGCACTCCCTGCATAATTAAAAATAATAACCAGATATGGCTATTACATGTGCCTCTAGTTTGCTACCCAACCCTTTGCTCAAAAAAGTGATAGAGTCTAGTTAATTATTACCTTGTTTTTGTTGTTTTAAAATAATAACAAAACTTTGAAAACAACTTCAAATATAAATAAATATTAATAGTAAAAACATGCATATATACTCATATATTTTCTATATATACAATTTATTACATGTAAAGCTACTCTTCATATACATAAAAATACTAATGCAAACTCACCAAAATGGAGAAATAAATTATCTCTGGGACGTGTGGGAAGTGGAGGCTGTGACATGTGACATATTTTCTATTTCATCTTTCCATTTTTTAATAAGTATTATTATAATAAATATAGTATTTATATATTATATAATACTATTTTATAGTATTTATAATAAGTATGCATTTCTTACCTATATTTAAAATATTAAAGTTTACATTGTAAAACTATAAAAACAAGATAAGTCTATGTGTTAAATTTGTCAAAAAGTAAAAGTATTCAATGGAAGATACAAATGTAAATGCTTTAAAACCCTTTCTAAGATAATACATTATAAGGGGGATGTACGTTTTTGGTGGGGGAGGGGTTCAAGGGATTGAACCCAGTGGTGCTTAACCACTCAGCCACATCCCCAAACCTCTCATTTTTTTAATTAATTTTTTTTTATTTACGCGTGACAGCAGAATGCATTACAATTCTTATTACACATATAGGGCACAATTTTTTATATATCTCTGGTTGTATACAAAGTATATTCACACCAATTAATATCTTCATACATGTACTTTGGATAATAATGCCCATCTCATTGCACCATTATTAATTACCCCCTGCCCCCTCCCTTCACCTCCCACCCTTCTGCCCTATCAATAGTTTGTCTATTCCTCCCATGCTCCCCCTCCCTACCCCATTATGAATCAGCCTCCCTACTCCCCTATGAATCAGCCTACTTATATCATTTATTTAAAGACAGGGTCTCACTAAATTCCTTAGGGCCTTACTAAATTTCTGAGACTAGCCTTAACCTTGCCATCCTCCTGACTCAGCCTCCCTAGTTGCTTGGATTAGAGGTGTGCACCACCATGCCTGGCAATGAATGTAATATTTAAGAGGTCATTGTTATATGAAATTAACATAGGACAGCCTGTATAGGAGGTGGACAACCCTCCTTATGTAACCATGATGGCCAAAGAAGAAAAGGGAGTGAGTGTCATGCATTTATTTAAAATGATTATCTATTTCATTGTAAGCATCCAAAATCATTCACCTGTGCTGTAGTACATTTTAGTCTAGATGGCATGCTCCTCTCCTTTTGTTTAATAGGGTTCCTGTTATTCTTTTTGCTGGAGTTATTATTTTTGCTTATTCAGAGCTCTGGTATGCCCCAAATACAATAGTAAAGTGAGAGCCATATCTGTCACCTCAGAAATACATGGCTTCCAAAGCTAAAGTTTAGGACCAGTTTCCTTTGGTCAGGGGAAGGGAGAAGGAAGGGACATGGAACAACAGTCACCAAAACAGTCAGAGGAGAGAGTAAATCCCAGTGCTCCATAGCACAGTGCAAGAACCCCAGTTCACAATCCCTAATGCAAATTTTATGAAGATCTAGAAACGAGGATTACAAAAACTCCAAATATTAAGGAAGAATTAGGAGAAGGAAAGCATATTTACCCCAATTTGATCAGTGCACACTGGATGCACACATTAAAATATCACCTATACCCTACTAATATGCACTATAATTATGTTAATAAAATTTAGAATAAATAAATGTTATTTTGTTGCTGTTGTTTCAAACCACTTTGTGATTATTTAAAAATTCCCCCTAACCAAAGACTTCTTTTGACATTCTATTTATGATTGGAGCAATGTTAAATTATCCCATGGTTTAGTAAAACCAGCATACAAATAACAAAAATCCGTGTGTCCTGATGGGCTTTGGTCCCTAACAGTTTAATTTGGTGCAGGCACTTATTGTGGCTTAATAAAAGATTAAGACAGGCTTCCTGAATCTATAAAAGAAACTACTACAGTTGTCAGAATCTGAAAATCTGGTGTGAATATAAAATTTTTGTACAATAATATCTTTCCTCTTGGCCTCAAAAAATAAAGTGTGCTCTAAAAACTCTTTTGAAATGAAATGATCCAATAAATTTTTGGTACAAGCAACAAGCAACTGTTTTTATGTGGTTGCTCAAGACAAAAAATAAATTTCAGAATATTTTAGCATGACATTACCACATGAGGGTGCTCTCTCCCCAAATATGTATCTGCAAAGCCAGCAGGCCTCAGGCCGCAATGAGTTTTGTTTCCTCACACGTTCTAGAAGACATGAAAGGACTTGTTAGAATAAATGCTTGTGAGTAGGAAATAAATAAAAGTCTAAATTTGAACATAAATGGATTAATGCTCTCTATATAACTGAAAGAATGAATCAGTCATACAAAAAGATAACTTGAATTTAAAAATGTGGTTCTACATAAAGATCGATAGTGTTAGTCAAAGTATAGTTCCTGTGCCAGTTATATTGTAGGAATAGAGAGAGGTACAGGTGTGTGCTTATTAAACAAGCATACCTCTGAGCCTTACCCTGGCCAACAAAATCAGAATAAATGAGGTACAGCCAAGGAATCTGCATTTATATGTTGCTCCTTGGGTGTTTCTTATGCAGTTTAAAGTTAAAGAAGCACTCGTGTAGAGTCCTTTTAAAATTATTATTCCTATAAAAATAAAATTAAATGTGAACATTTAAATCCAATAAATGAGGTCCTTCATTTATAAAGATGACATCAACTTTTGAAAGCTGTTTAATTCAGAAGAGATCATTTTTTGGGGGGGATATGTTAGGTTTTAGATCTGGTAAGACCCTCAAAGATTCATATGTTAAAGGTTTAGTCTCTAATGCAGCATGCTCAGAGATGGAGCATTTAGGAAACAATTGGATCATGAGGGCTCTGACCTCATTAGTGATTAGTCCATTGATGGATTCATAATTTGAATGAATTATTGGGAGATGGTAGAAATTGTAGAAGGTGGAAGGGTGTGGGTCACCAGGGACCCTTAGAGACTGCATCAAGTTCTGGGCCTTTCTTTCTCTGTTCTTTCTTCCTAACGGTTATGAGATGAGCAGTTTTCCTTAACCATTCCCTTCCACTATGATGTTCTCCCTCACCTCAGACCTAAGCAAAGAAACCAGAACATAAACTGAATCCTCTGAAACTATGTGCTAAAATAAACCTTTCCTCCTTTTTTTTTTTAATCAGGTATTTTGTCATAGGAATGTGAAACTAATGCAGAATATAACTGACATGCTCAGCAAACATTCTCAAAGTCCTAACAGAGATAACAAATATAAAACCTGCTTTATGAGAGAACAGAGAATACAAATTTGATTCTTCTTGCCGGTTCATTGGTAATTTTTTCTCACCTTTCAGTTTTTAAATTGAATACATATTATATGTATTTATTTTTTCATATATAAATAATATATATATATATATATATATATATATTCCTAAATGTACTATTACTCATATAACCTTAATTATACATATATGCTTATCAATAAAATAATTACAATATTGGAATTCAAATAAGATCTAAAAGCCTTACCTTCCATTCATTGCACATATCATTCTATAATTTCTAGACAGTTAACCATCTGACCTATGCTTGAGCTCTCCCTGTTAAAGGAAGTTTCCTAATGACTACTATAGACCATGCAATTTTAAGTAATAATTATATGGAATACTGAGGATGGTGTTTAAAATGTTAAACCTGGATCAGTAATTTTTCCCATTACTACTACCACTTCTTTCTAAATCAACTCATAATAAGTTTAATTTACTTTTTTCATTTAACACCCAGAAATGTAAAAGACATTAATTGGGTTTAACTTTCTAAATTGCTACTCTATTATAACTATGATTTCTAAATTATTTTTAAACATTTAACAGTCTCTTTAGAATCTTCTTAATACAATGTTGTTTTTAAGTGCCTCTTTCAAAGGCATAAACAAAAAATAAAGTTTGTGCTGGTGCAGAAAACAGAAGTTTTTTGTACTTCTTAATCTGTACCTCATTCCTATAAAATAGGATATTTTCCTTTCTCAGATTACCCAGTAATGATGAACATTTAACCAGGAGATATATGCTACATCTTTTTCACAGTAGCTTCATTTATTTATCCTTAATTTTGTTCTTCTGTGAATGTACTAATTCAGCAATAATCATTGTACACCTACTGCAAGCCAACACACTATTCTAAGAGTGAGGAATAGAACAGTGAACAAAGCAAGCAGCAGTACTTAGTTTTGTGAAGTTTTCATTTTAGGAGGAAAAGATAGGTGATACAAAATGTATGAATTATGTTTGTATTTTAGAAAGTAGAGAAGAAGATCATGAACAGAAAAGATGACTGAATAATGGTCTAGAGAGTAAGAGGAACACCAGGAGTGCTATTTCCTGACACAAAGTGAAGACAGCATTTTAAGGAGAAGGTAGACAAATACAACATGTAACTAAGGCTAACTACAAAGGCATCACTGTTAATTGTCTTGTTGTTCAACCCAGAGCTCTATGTTGTCAAGTCTGTTTAATCTTTCTTGAGTCCGAAATTCACAACTCCTCAAGGAATGAGAGTACGTGTCCTTTAATAAAATTCTTCACTAATCATCATCATTTAAAATAACTAATTTAACTTATGATTCAAAATTATTAATGTTAGTTTTGAGTTATCAAGTCTGTACAAATTTTAATTCTGACATTGTGTATATTAACATTTCCTTCATATTTTGTGTCACCTGATAATTTGATAAGCTTTACTTCTCTGAATTCATTCAAGTCCTTGATACAAAGATAAAACATGATACAACTCAACATCTAATCTGATTTTATGGAATGCTGCAAGTCATCATCTATTTAGTTCTTATATTGTAAGTAAAGTTATTTTCATAGCTAGAAATTCACACAATTAATCTAAATAGTCAATGTTAATCTTCTTTCAGTAGTAAAATTTAATATGTTTGAACTTTAAGAGAACTCAAAGATCACCTAGGCAAATCATTATCAGGGGAGATAATAAAATACCTTGAAGATTTTTATTATATTTTTTGTATATAATGACCTAAGTCATAGACATTTTGCCATTATTTGATCTTTTCATAAACTGGCTCATTATCACTGTTTTCTGAAGTGCTCCTAAGCCATCTGATTTTGGTCCCCTTATATAATTTTGTACACCAAACATAAGCAAGCACTTTCATGTATAGTTTTCAGGGTTTTTTCCAGCTTTTTTTAATTCTGTATTTAAACTGTTGTCAGGGATGATTTTCTCCATTCCATGTATAAATACTTCCATTCTTTATGATGCAATCTATTTGGGCCAGTGCTCTTAAATAGATTTAAGGAGATTTAGATGATCTGTTTAAACATTTTACCTCAGTGCTTCAGTCAATGAGTTCGAGTTTGTCCCTTGTTTGTGCTTTAGAATTTTCAGTTTGAAGTCAATAACCTCTTTGCTTTGCTTTTGTTATGGTCATTTATAAAGATTTTAGTCATTATATCAGTTTGTCCAATATAATTTTCAGCAATGACATAAAACATTCTCCATCTGAACATGAAGTACAGCTAGTAATGCAGCTAGTACAGTATAAATTTTTTATTTTTTTATTTAAATTTAATGAATTTAAACTTAAAAAGTCACATATATCTAGTGGCTACCACATAGAAAAGTACAGATCTTTACTATCTTGTTCTAGCTTTGAATGTAGTTCAGTGTATCCCTTAAGTTAGTTCTAGAACTTTGAAGGACACAGATCTTTACGGATTGAACAAGAAACCTACAAAACCGAAAGCCAAAGGTGCTGAAAAGATGACAAACATGAGTAAGGAATCCCAGTATGGAGCATGGCAGACTAAAATATGTATATAATTATTCTACAAATAACTATTCTTACCTTCTCAAAATGGGCCAGTGGATCCAATTGTTTAGCCACTCTAAGATGTAAAATCAGTTTCAAGAACTTCAAACATTTCAAGAGAGGCACAAATTAAAATTTTAAGTAAATTCTTCCAACTCTTAAGTGTTGACAATACATTAAAATGTTTATAGAATATTATACATGTCAAACAAGACATCTAGATGTTGCTTGTAATAAAGAGTTTAAGATCTGCTCCATTGTCCTAATTAGGTACAGCTTATGTGTGTGTGCCCATCCTAATCAGGTACCTTTTTCTAGGTCTCTTGACACTTCGAATAATAGGATTAACTAATCTAAGATTCCCTGTAGCATCATGACTACATTTCAGAAGGCTACCACTTTATCATTTCACAATAGTTTTTGATTAGTGTCTTAAAAGAAGTATTCAAGATACTCAATGAAAATCCATAAAAGTCTTCATTTCTGATGCTTTCCCTTATCACTCACTGATGCTCAAGGTTGGTAGCCATGGCAATTTGAAACTTGCAGTTTCTTCATCTTCAAGTTCCAGAGTTGCCTCAGCATTTAATTTTTATTCAGTAGTAGTTATTTTCTAAAAATGAACAGGTAGAGATACTTGAAGATTTATTCTAAGTATTCCTATGGAAGATAATAATAATAATAATAATAATAATAATAATAATAAAAATAAAAAATAGAGAAGAAAGAGTTAAAACTAAATGCATGTATGACTTCAGCTGCTTAATTACTATTTGCTTAATAACCTACCTCATGCAAGAACTCTTTCAAGCATAATCATTTATTAGGACAACTATGTTCACAGCTCTGCACCAGACACTAAGGAAGGATGTTAAGAAATATAAAATGGGATCCCTAACCTCTAGGAGATTAAGATGTTGAAAAAGAATCCCATGTGAAAGCATCAAGAAGCATATCAAAATGATGTAGCACAAAGATTAGACATAAGCTAAGGGGTTTTATGTTTTATTTGTTTCTCATTTAATAAAATTTATGGGATTTTCCTGCAGTAACAGACATAGTGCCCTATTCTAGATTTAGTACTGCAATCCTGAAATTTTCAAAACAGAATTATATGTTTCCTTTTTGGAAAAACCTGGCTCTATACTGGCATTATGAAGGAAGCAGTCAGGACCTCAATAGAAATGTCTATAGTTTTAACTTCTCAATGATTTAAAGTCTAATGACAGGAGCCAAAACAAAATGTGAAAAATTCTGCAACTGCTACTAATGCCTACACTTAATTCGAATTGCTCACTTGTATGAAAGTGTGTGTCACTTAACAAGGGGATGTAAGAATGTTGCAGCCACATGTCACTCTGCTTAATACTCAAACTTAAACAAGAAATCATTTCACCTACATAGCAGAACACACAGTAAAACTCAAAGGAGCTCACATTTCTCTCTCTGAAGCCACATTACCTTTTTTCCTGAGAAAGGGAGACTTTCAAGTTCTAGACACACAATAATGATATTGCATTGGTGACTGAATCTTTACTCTCAAGATCATCTCCATTATATTTAATTTTAAAGTAACCAAAACCACCAAATTTCCTTTAAATAATTAATTCCTTCACCTCCTAAATTAAAAGGCTTATTTCTACAATAAGATTCCTTACTGAAAAAAAAAAAAACACAGGAAATTCTCTGAATAACTCATTTCAGCTTTTCTACAAGGTGGCCCTTTCTAATGTCTGGTCTTTTGCTTGATTTCCTATTTTAATGTATTTTAATATGATTTTACTAAGTTTAGACTGACTAGGACAAACTATTAAAATACCAACATTATTAATTCTGTTTTAAATTAAATTAATTCAGGTTCTATTTATTATTAGCCATACTTTCTAGGCAAAATAAATAATGATGTATAGGATTGCAATGTATTCAATGATTTTAAATTAAAATAACTATTTTAGAATTTCAGCGTCTATATTCTTGCTGAGTCTTTATGAATTTTATCTAGTTTCACTACAACTATAGGTTGGAAGACACTCACAGAATGTATCTATCAGTTTACATACTCCTGGGAAATTTCAATCTATTTCTCCTACCTATAACACTTTTCTAAAGGTGTCTTCTTATGTGGGATCTCAGAACTTCACCAAGATGATGGGAATAGCAATGGGATTTTGATTCCAAGATAACATCGCTTTTTTCCTGAAATTTTACCCTGAAGAAACATTTCCAAACACTTGATAACAATTATTACTAGCAATGATTCTCCAGAAATAGCTCTCAGATTCCCTGACAAAGGAGTTCTACCAGAAGTGCATTATTATTGCATGTTCTCTTTCAAATTATTGGATGTTCTCTTCTTGAATTTGGAGTAGAGAACATGCAAAATAAGAATCACATGATATGGTGAATGTATTTAGATGTACACAAAAAGGAGAAGCCGATACGCAGGTCTGAAGAGACAATTAGAAAATTGATGAACCATAAGTAAGCAGAAGTATTACATAAAGATGTTTTAGGATTCAGGAGAAGAAAGAAAAGAGGAATTTATCATTGGCAAGTTGACATTGAAAATGAGAATTGTTTGGGTCTTCCTCATGTGAAGCAAAGCAGAATGCCCTCCACTGAGCCAACTCCCAAGCTGTTCTACACTTAACCCCTACATTTCTTAAAATGGATGAGGAAAATATGTTTAAAACTGTGTACTAATATTTCATGGGCCTGCTAGGAAAGTTGAATTTTGTTTCTAAGTTCTGTATCCATCTTATAAACATTTACAATTACTTAAGCTAACCTGAGTGTCTATTATTGTCCCATTGGTCTTTCTTTAATATGCTGTTTCTCAGTCCTTCATGGGAACCAAATGCTTCTTATTTTTATGAAGTGACTTCTTTGTAATTTACATTCCCTATTATTGTCAGGATTGTGTTCTAATCTTTCATATTTACATTTATCATTACAAAGTTGAAGGTTATTTGTTGAGTTGTAACAATTTAGTAAATCTCTGAAATCATGCATATCCATCAAAGTGGATTTTCCTGTGATAATATTTTGAATGATTTTTCTCTCAACATTAAATATTTTATCTAATTACCAGTTAAATCACAGAACAGTCAGCCCTCCCTTTCTGTGGGTTCCATATCTATGGGTTCCGTATCTATGGATTCAATCAACCATGGGTCAAAAAATCTTTTTAAAATTGTATCTGTACTGAACACAGATAAACCCTTTTCTTGTCATTTTTATCTTATAATACTGTACACTAGTTAACAGTATAGTGACTATTTTTTAATATTTACATTTTTACATATTATAAGAAATCTAGATGAAATTAAAGTAAATATATGAGAGGATGTGTAGTTTTTATGCAAAAAGTATGTCACTTCACAAAAGTGATTTGATCATTCATAGATTTGAGTATCTTCAGGAGATAGTTAAATCAATCCCCCTGGATACCAAGAAAAAACTAAAATTATACATACAAGGGGAATCTCTCACCAAACTCTTGGATTTGCTTTTGACAAATCACATTCATAAATAAACTGATACATAGCAATGAATAATATGAAATTCATTAAGTCTCTACTAGATTAATTTTTTACTCCCTGACTTTCTAAAGAATCAAATATCTAACATTTCCAGGAAAAAAACAGATAAAGAGAAAACTTGAAATCAGTTTAGATTTCACTACAATTATTTTTCTCTTAACATTTCTATTTTTGAAGTAAATATTGTGGGAGGCCATTCTCGCACTTGACTGAGATACCTCCCTGACTGGGTGTGAGGCACTCAGACCAGCTGAGTCAGAGCTTTCCCCACCCTTTCCAGTGCAAGGGCTTGTCCATGTGGGGGTGTGGCTGACCATTGACCTGGAAACCAATCACTGACCCTGACTTTGGAATGCTGTCTCCCTCCACCTTCATTGGATGGAATTTTCCCCTGAATTTTTTTTGTTTCCCAATAAAAGCCCACTCTCTGGCATGCTCCTTTCTCTTTCCTGCTGGTCTTTTGTGTGCTACCGCCAGGTGGCTCCAGGCAGGAGCCGGGAAGGGCCATCTCTGAGCTGGGCAAGAAAACGGTAAATTGAGTTTATGTGTCTTTATTTTGATCTCACTTGTTAACTTCTATGTTTTGAACCTCTAGTATGAAGCTAGCGTGCTGATCGCGCAGCAGAAAATATTCTTTCGAAGCCTTCATTGCTTCATTCATTAATTTTGTCATTCATTAATACATTTATTCTTCTAGCATTTTTACAAATGTATACTATATACAAGATGCTGGAAAACATGAGGAAAAATGGTTTGCCACTATTTTTTTTCCACCCAATGTTCCTTTGTTTTTTAACTGGTATTGCAACAGTACAAGATTTTTTTTTTTTACACTTTTTACATTTTAAAATGTAAGTATTCTAGTTGGGCATGTTGGTGTCTGCCTGAAATTCCAGCTACTTGGAAGGCTGAGGCAAGAGGATCACAAGTTCAAGGTCAACTCTGGCAATTTAGGGAGATCCCGTCTCAAAAGTAAAAAAATAAAAAGACTTTAGGGGGGTATATAGCTCACTGGCAAAGGTCTACTGGATTCATCTCTAGTACTGTAAAAATAACCAAATATTAAAAATAAAACTTATGTGGTAGAATAGAGTTATCACAGTATATATTGCTGTATTCATACTCTAAATTTGGAGACCTGAGAAGGTGAGGAAAAGAAAATGTGAAACTCTTTCCATCTAATCCTCTCTCTTAGATCTCCTGCCATGGGCTCCTGCCTCCAGCTCCACTGAAAAATCTGAAATTTGGGAGAGCAGGGAGATAATTAAATAATAAAAGGGTTGAAGGAGAGATAAGTAGTTGATGAGATGGGGGGCTTTATCTAAACAATTTTAAAATACTTTAATTACAGAAACTAGAATGGGAACATTAAAACAAATAACACTAAAAAATGCTTATCTCTTTCCTCCCCCTCTCATTTCACTTTAAGCACCACGATTAGATATGCTGTTCAACATCACTAGCAATCAAAGCAAGCAAATAAAAACAACACAGAGATCCCATTTTCAGCCAAAGAAATTGGCAATGATCAATAACATGTGGCATTAGCACAGGGAGATTGGCATTCCAGTACACTGGTGATGGGGTGTAAATTGTCACTGTTTCTTTATCAGAAGTCTTAAAATATATCTGCTCTTTCATTCAATAATTCTGTTTCTAAGAATTTTTTCTAATGATTTGCTTTTTCGCTAAAACAGCTAGATTCTAAAATGAGGCAAATAAATTGCTGTAAATTTTGCCCATACGTTTGAAATGAAAATTTTATGGAGAGATGACTTTAATTACTGAACATAATTTGGTATAATAAAATATTTATTCTTCAGTTGTAATTGTATACAGAACTTTCATGTCTTCTAGTTCTGGAGAGAATTCCTCAACAAAAAAAAATGTACGGTCCCTAGAAGAAATTAAAGACCCAGAATACTCTATAATGTTTAGTAATAAGAGTGACAATCATCGGACCAAGGAATTTGTGAACCTTTGTAGCAGCTTAAGTCACAGAAGTCCCAAATGTGGATCGCCCTGATATTTTATCAACAGTAAAATGGACTAGGTAATTGTGCTATGCTTGTAGAATGAAATGCAATACAAAAACTAAAATAAATTGTAGTCGCATATACCATGGATGAATACCCCAGGAAGTAATTTGATGGAAAGAAATCTTCTATTAAAAATAGAACAAATT
The DNA here is from genome assembly GCF_001458135.2 of Marmota marmota marmota. Classification (NCBI taxonomy): domain Eukaryota; kingdom Metazoa; phylum Chordata; class Mammalia; order Rodentia; family Sciuridae; genus Marmota; species Marmota marmota. Next base: position 35,807,642 of record NW_026000037.1, read on the forward strand.
GAAGAATGAGACAGAATCCCAAATCCTAGAAGCCTACAGGACACCGAATGTGCAAAATCATAAGAGATCCACACCTAGACACATTATAATGAAGATGCCCAACATACAGAATAAGGAGAGAATTTTAAAAGCTACAAGAGAAAGGAAGCAGATTACATTTAGGGGTAAGCCAATCAGGATAACA